>NW_015505415.1:644176-665034 GCF_001515645.1 Sinocyclocheilus grahami | reverse complement strand
ACACACACACACACACACACGCACACGCACGCACGCACGCACACACACACAAACGCACACACACACACACACACACGTATATATGTTTTCCGCCAGAATCCGGGATCGTTTGAATCCTTGTCGTGTTTTCCACCCGCCCGCGCTGTGTCTGTGGAAACAGAATGAGCTGGATGTAATGTGACACTGGAGCTGGGAGATCATGAGAGAGCGCACCATACTTCAGCAGCGCCGCGGATAATAGCACTCCTCCTCCGGCGGGATTTAACCGGTAAGAGCCTTTTCAGCTGCTTCGGGATGGTTCTGTTCTGGGTTGTGGATAGTGGAAGAGTTCGTCTCCATCCTGCGGGATTCAAGCGAGATCATTGATTGATGTTTGGATGATTCAGACGATTCATTCTGCTTGCCTCGGGAGATTCTACACATGGCTACACTCATATGCATTTATTTCATTCATAAAATCCTGCATACTGTAATGCATTCGTTTAATGTTTGCGCTCGCGCTTTACATTAGTGCTCATTTTAATATCCTGCTTTTATTTACACAAATAAGTGCTTTGTTTATTTTGTCAACATTTGTTGCTGCATTCGTCAATACCATAATAGTTAGTTAGTAACGCACTATTTAAAGTGCACTATTTAAAACACTTTAAGGAAACTTTTAAAGTCATAAATGTGTTTTTGTGGGTTTAAAGTAAAAGCAGGTGTGTGTGTGTGTGTGTGTGTATGAGAATGAATGTGTGTGTGTGTGTGTGTGTGTGTGTGTGTGTGTGTTAAAATTTGATAGCGCATTAGAATGATTTCTGGAGGATCATGTGACACTGAAAATTGATGAAAATTCAGCTTTGCATCATAGAAATAAATTACATTTTACAATATATTCACATTAAAAAAAATGTTTTAATCGTAATAATATTTCACAATTTTTACTGTATTTTTGATCAAATAAATGCAGCCTTGGTGAGCAGAAGAAACTTTTTTCTTAAGTATTCCAAACATTTGACTAGTATGTGTAAATTAGTCAGGGGTAATAAATAAATACTAGTACTACAACGAACGGGAAAAATTCACATATATATGGACTACACACAAGAAAGTGCGTGATAGTATAGAAGGATCTGCAAGCTAAAGGAGACTTTGGGTTTCACGATGAGCTTTGCAGTGTAATATATTGTGATCTGAGATGTTTTGAGGGCGTTTGCGGGTCGTTAGATGTGTGTGAGGGTCCGGCTGTGTCTGTACACGTTTGATCTTCACGTCTGTGATCTTCCATCACAAATCCTGAGTGTCTGCAGACCCCTGACACTGCGTCTCCAACACAATGAAATGGAAGCGTTCCAGTGCGCTGAACACCAGTAGATCACTGCTATTACTTTCCTTCATCCTGAGAGATGATCGTCTGACAAAACGCAGTGGAGAGTAACAGAATAAACAGCCAGAGATCTGTTTCTCTGTGTGTTTCTGTAAGGGTGGAGCTGTATTCGTCTCTCAGCGATCAATGGTTGAGGTGCCAAAGCTCATAAAGTGAGGGAATGAAGCGATGGGAGGAGAAAGAAATGGGAGGAGGATGAAAGTTAGTCGCTTATGAGATCAAGACCACAAAGGCATCCTGTGATTGTTCACACTGATCTCTCTTATGATTCACGATTCAAGACGCTTTATTGTTGTGATTAAAATCAGCCACGTAGCTGAAGCTGTGTTATAATACTGATGTATAATGGAGATAGTTCTGATTGGATGAGCTGCGTTTGAAGTCGTCGTATAATAGCTGGTTACAGTTCAGTTCTGTGTTTATGCAACAGATGTGACTCTTTACTTGCATTTAGCGCTTTGGCCAGGGTTAGTTTTCTCTCTAGTGGAGCAGGAATCAGTTTGTATCTGGATCAGGCTGAGTCAGGAATATTTCAGTAGTTTATCAGTATGTGAGATCAACAAATCAGATGCTTAAATGGAAGAATATCTGGTTAGATATGAATACAGCCAAATTAAGTCAGTTTAGGGTCCCTTATAGGTCACCATAACAAAAAAAATATATATATATCTATATATATATATATATATATATATATACATACACACACACACACACAGGCTCATTGTAATGTGATCTGATTGTAGACGTTACGCGTTAATGATGTTGTTTCTCTGAAAGCTGCTGAAGCTACTGAACTACCTCTTAAACTGAACCATTTTGCTTTCATTTTTCATTTAAAAACCGAAAAATGGCTTCAGCGTTTATTTGATTGAATTTGCAGTGGTTTTTTATCTGTTGTCTCTGAATCTGAGAACTTGAGCCAAACAAATTATGCATTTTTTACTGTGTTTTGCCTTTTACTGCATCATATATTTTGATTTTATGAGATGTTTTTATTGGTATTTTTTGTATTGGCAATGCATTATGGCTGTGAGATATTGCTCAGCCCTCTTTGACACTGACAGGACAGTAATTAGATGACATGCATCTGGACGTTTCTGATATTATGATGGATTTATCTCTACATTTGCGTTCTGCTCTAAACTCTCTGGAGCAGCACAACAGGTTTGTTTAAAGCTGATGAAATACAAATGCCTGTGAATATGAGTGAAGCTTAGTTTAGAGTTTAGAGAGATTTCTTCACTATTTCCCATGAATCCTGCTGAGAAATATAACTTCCATAAAGATACATTGACTTGAGAAGCAAAATTGTAAAACATAAAATATAAATTTAAATATGAATATTATTTGTGTGTGTTTGTTAAAGTTTTCTGTACATTTTTATATATAATAAATAATATATAATAATTATTATTATTTTATTAAATTATAAAATAATAATAATTTAAAATAAATAAATAATGTAAATGATTATATATAGATATTTTTAAATGTAATTTGTTGGAAGCATAAATAACAATAATGTATGTATATATTTACTTGAAGCAAAAATGCAAAAGATAAAATATAAATGTTATTGTTTGAATGTATATATGTAAATTGAAATATATAATTATGTATAGAATGTTTTCTACATAACTTGTTGCAAGCATAAATAACACACACACACACACACACACACACACACATAAATATATAAGATTTCAGATTGTCATTTAATGAAACTGAACTGCAAAAATGACTTGCTTTGTTCTTTCACACAGATAAACATGAAAATATAAGTCATATTTAGTCATTTAAACATGGCATGTTTGATTGTAAGAGTAAAAATGGTCAAGAACATGACTGTGTTTACTCGGTCTGTGTTGAAACCGCTTTAAAAGTGCTTCTCTGGTCTGATGATCCGCTGATGGTCTGGCTCCAGGCGTCCAGCTCTAGGAACAGATGCTTCTGCCAGAAAATGCAAAGCTCTTCTTCCCTGCTGTGGGCCGCTGAGATGCTCTGGAAGATACGAGGCGTGTGGCTGCCGTGCTCATGCGCGTGCGTCTGAGGAAGCTAACGCTGCCAGATGTTGTAATTCTCGGCCTTATCTCATTTATACTAGAAAGTGAGAAAGAAAGTGGATTTTTACAGAAAACGGGAGTGTTTGCACAGACAGAAGTCGCCACCGCTGTGCTGCTGTTGTTTGTGAATGCAGTGACGCACCTAAATGTTGGTGATATTGTAGATTTGGTGCATTATTAAGTATTGTAATTGCTCATTAGTGTGTATTGGCTGTGGAATTGTACTGGCTTCCGTTGTGGCTAACCCACTCATCAGCTTTATCCAATTATCTGTTTATATAATGCAATGTCCGACGAATGTTCTGACTCATCTTACAACGAATGTTCCAAAACCCAAACGAGACCACCAGTGAAACTCTGGTTATTTATTCCTTTAATATAATCAAAAATGTAATTGCAAATTGTGTATATTATATTATATTATTATTTTATTTTATTTTATTTAGTTTACTATTTTCTATTTTAATCTATACTATTTTAAAATAGTTTGAATTTGAACATTTATATATATATATATATATATATATATATATATATATATATATATATATATCAATTATATATATATATATATATATATAATATATATGATTATTATGATTTATATTAGTATGTTTATAATTGATAGAAAGTGTATCAATTATTATAAAAGTACAAGTATAGTGATTATATGAGAATTCCAAACAATGTTAAATTAGTTTTAGAATTAGAATGACTTGCCTCACTGCAGGACACTGCTTTATTATATTATTAAAAATGTAAAAATAACTATAATTAGTGAGTGTGTGTGGGTGTTAGTGAGTGTGAGTGTGTGTTTAAGGTGTTATTCTACTTAAAGAAATCAATTGCACTGCAGCTCGTACCTTCCTCTCTGTGTTTTTATGGCCTGTTTGCAGTTCTGACTGCATTGATTTTTTTTTCCTCCCTCTTTCTTGCTTCAGGCTCAGAGGAGTGTGTGATGAATGGCTGGAGGTATCAGAGAGATCTGGAATCAGAGAGAGAAAGAGAGAGACTTTACCTTCCCATTACGCTCTAATGCATCACCTCCACACGCACACACACACGCGCGCGCGGCTCTCTTTAGGTCTGTTGGGAGGGATAGATGTGGGAATGATAGCTAGAGGAGGTGTTGTAAATTCAGAGCTGTAAGCTGTGACAGTCCCAGATACAAACTCTCTCCCTGTAGGAACAGAAACGCTTCGGCAGCTCTTTCATATGGGATGCCCGTTACGCTGTGTAACCAGCAGTGACACAACAAGCTTACAATGAAGTCATTTGTCCTTCCAGACTAAAAGTGATGTTATGATGTTTTGCACTGTGGATTGTCTCTACAGTTGTGTGCATTTTGGCACATAAACTTTGACATTTAAGGGTGTGTGTGTGTGTGTGTGCAGCTAATTCTATACATAGTTAGATAAATAAATTTCTTATTCATATATATATATATATATATATAGTATATATAATATGTTGAACGTTTATGCATTTAGCAGAAATGTTTCATATACATTTTATATTAAATATTTATATTTAAATTAAATACATTTAAGTGTATTCGTTTTCATTTAAATATAAATATTAAATAATAATATAATTATAAAATATATACAAATATTATTGTATATAATATATAATTACTATGTATATTAATAAATATATATTATATAGAGTGTATACAGATAAATATGTAAAAATAAACGATTTCTATACTTGAATTTATATATATATATGTATATCTATATATATATATATATATATGTGTATATATATATGTATATATTAAAATATACATATTTTTTTTATATATTTATATATGAATTTTTTATATATTTATATAATACATGTATGTACAAATATTTACATATTTACTTGTAAATAAATATATTAATATATTTATGCATTTAGCAAAAATTTTCAATATAATATTTATTTATAAATAAATGTTTAAATATTTAGATTTACATTAAATACATTTAAATACATTTTTTATTTTATATATATATATAATTACAGTAATTATGTTATAGATAGATAAATAAATAGAAATAAACAGTTTATATAATTATATAATATTATTATCATCATCATGTAAATATATTTAAATATAAAATATAAATATTCATATTTACATATATAACATTAAAAATATATATTATTTTTTACGAAATCATGTACAATCAAGAGTCATGCATCACCCTGAAAACCCATCTGACTGCACATGATCTACTTATTTCACGACGGGTTGTTGCAGTCTGAGATGTGGCTCACATCCGAGCGTTAGTCAGAGACTCAGAGTGAGGGATCTGAATAAATCAGCAGTGATGTGTGAGGGTGAGCAGAGGGTCCGACCACAGAGAACGGCTGTCCTTAAACGCTGCCGCACACGCAAAATAACAGCCAGACACCGGCTCACATCCAGCGTCTCCTGCTGGAAAATCACTCTCGCCCAGATGAATTCAGCCCTGATTTTCATCTGATGGACGGGGTGTTTGTTTGGACGTGTAAGAACTGATCTGCTCCATCTGCTTCTTTTCTCTGTCCGTTAATGGCTCACTGTTCAGATTAATAAATCACTTACTGTAATGTTTCATAATGATGATTTTGCTTTTGTTATGAAACCTAGTGTGCTGCCTACTTAGGCTCCCGACTCAGATGCGTCATTTGGACCATATTCAATTTACATCATTACATGTCTCTTTATGGAGAAGTCAACCCCGTAATATAGCATGAATATGCACTGAATTCCAATTTAATTTCACTGAATTCAAAACTTGATTAAACTTCACAATACTGAGTACAATACAAAGCCAATGGACTACAGACACATCTAAGCAAATAGTGTCTAAATAAAGTGCATGTAGCCAGTGTAACTAAAAAAGTGCATTGCGGCTGTAACTAATTACTTGTGTTTTCTTTCAGGTCAGATGAGCAACTGATGGTTTCGTAGCATCTTCCTGTTCGGTCCTGTGGACGCAGAACATACGCAGGTAAAAATTCAGCCGTCTTGGGTCAGATTAAATAAATGAATAAATAAATAAATATTTTTCTAATTAGGCATAGATAGATAAATAGAAAAAAAAACAATTTAGATAGTTTATATATATGTATATTTTTAAATGTTTATATATGTGTGTGTATAATTATTAACATTTAAATATAAATAAATATATTAAACATTTATGCAGTTAGCAGAGATTTAATAGTTTAATAAATGTATTTATATATAAATATGTAAATATTTATATTTAAATTTAAAATGTAATTATATGCTTTTTAAAGTCTAAATCATTTTAATATAATTAAGTAACTATAAATATATACATATTTAAATATATAAGTTTACATATTTAGATTTAAATATTATTTACGGCATCATTTACAATCAGGAGTTTCGCCCTGAAAAGGTTTATTTTGTGATCAAGACAATCTGCAAAAGACAGTTTCATGACTGCTTGCCAGATAAATAACTAAATGGATTTGAAATACATACGCAGATAGAAATTCAGCCGTCTTGGGTTAGATCGCCCTAAAAATGATGTTTTCTCAGAGAAGGCATTTAGTTCTCAAAGTCTGCATGAGAAAACACTATAAAGGTGTAAACACACCTTTGTTTTAGCCGAATAGAAGTCAGAACATGTTTGTTCCAAATACTTCACGATGGTGCAAACGTAAAACTCGTAAGACTCATTTGTTATCAAAGTCTGGTTGTTCACCTGAGTGATTTGAGACTAACTAGCATAGAAACACCCACTTCAGAAAATGATGTGAAGTATTACTAAACAATGTAAAACCATCTATCAGCTGTAGTTTTTAGTTTTATAACAATGTAAAAAATCCGGAAAATCTATAAACATCAAATGCAACTGAGTCATGCGCATATATTGCAACACATGGATGTGTGTGTTTGTTTGTGTGTTGACACATGACTCTGGTGATGTATAATAGACTGTGTGTGTGTGTGTGTGTGTGTGTGTGTGTGTGTGTGTGTGTGTGTGTGTGTGTGTGTGTGTGTGTGTGTGTGTGTGTGAGAGCGGCGCTCAACAAAGAGGCACATTTGTGCATGTGTGCAGCTAATTCTATACATAGTTAGATAAATAAATTTCTTATTCATATATATATATATATATATATAGTATATATAATATGTTGAACGTTTATGCATTTAGCAGAAATGTTTCATATACATTTTATATTAAATATTTATATTTAAATTAAATACATTTAAGTGTATTCGTTTTCATTTAAATATAAATATTAAATAATAATATAATTATAAAATATATACAAATATTATTGTATATAATATATAATTACTATGTATATTAATAAATATATATTATATAGAGTGTATACAGATAAATATGTAAAAATAAACGATTTCTATACTTGAATTTATATATATATATGTATATCTATATATATATATATATATATGTGTATATATATATGTATATATTAAAATATACATATTTTTTTTATATATTTATATATGAATTTTTTATATATTTATATAATACATGTATGTACAAATATTTACATATTTACTTGTAAATAAATATATTAATATATTTATGCATTTAGCAAAAATTTTCAATATAATATTTATTTATAAATAAATGTTTAAATATTTAGATTTACTTTTATATATTTATATAATACATGTATGTACAAATATTTACATATTTACTTGTAAATAAATATATTAATATATTTATGCATTTAGCAAAAATTTTCAATATAATATTTATTTATAAATAAATGTTTAAATATTTAGATTTACATTAAATACATTTAAATACATTTTTTTATTTAAATAGAATATATATATATATAATTACAGTAATTATGTTATAGATAGATAAATAAATAGAAATAAACAGTTTATATAATACATATATATTATTATCATCATCATGTAAATATATTTAAATATAAAATATAAATATTCATATTTACATATATAACATTAAAAATATATATTATTTTTTACGAAATCATGTACAATCAAGAGTCATGCATCACCCTGAAAACCCATCTGACTGCACATGATCTACTTATTTCACGACGGGTTGTTGCAGTCTGAGATGTGGCTCACATCCGAGCGTTAGTCAGAGACTCAGAGTGAGGGATCTGAATAAATCAGCAGTGATGTGTGAGGGTGAGCAGAGGGTCCGACCACAGAGAACGGCTGTCCTTAAACGCTGCCGCACACGCAAAATAACAGCCAGACACCGGCTCACATCCAGCGTCTCCTGCTGGAAAATCACTCTCGCCCAGATGAATTCAGCCCTGATTTTCATCTGATGGACGGGGTGTTTGTTTGGACGTGTAAGAACTGATCTGCTCCATCTGCTTCTTTTCTCTGTCCGTTAATGGCTCACTGTTCAGATTAATAAATCACTTACTGTAATGTTTCATAATGATGATTTTGCTTTTGTTATGAAACCTAGTGTGCTGCCTACTTAGGCTCCCGACTCAGATGCGTCATTTGGACCATATTCAATTTACATCATTACATGTCTCTTTATGGAGAAGTCAACCCCGTAATATAGCATGAATATGCACTGAATTCCAATTTAATTTCACTGAATTCAAAACTTGATTAAACTTCATAATACTGAGTACAATACAAAGCCAATGGACTACAGACACATCTAAGCAAATAGCGTCTAAATAAAGTGCATGTAGCCAGTGTAACTAAAAAAGTGCATTGCGGCTGTAACTAATTACTTGTGTTTTCTTTCAGGTCAGATGAGCAACTGATGGTTTCGTAGCATCTTCCTGTTCGGTCCTGTGGACGCAGAACATACGCAGGTAAAAATTCAGCCGTCTTGGGTCAGATTAAATAAATGAATAAATAAATAAATATTTTTCTAATTAGGCATAGATAGATAAATAGAAAAAAAAACAATTTAGATAGTTTATATATATGTATATTTTTAAATGTTTATATATGTGTGTGTATAATTATTAACATTTAAATATAAATAAATATATTAAACATTTATGCAGTTAGCAGAGATTTAATAGTTTAATAAATGTATTTATATATAAATATGTAAATATTTATATTTAAATTTAAAATGTAATTATATGCTTTTTAAAGTCTAAATCATTTTAATATAATTAAGTAACTATAAATATATACATATTTAAATATATAAGTTTACATATTTAGATTTAAATATTATTTACGGCATCATTTACAATCAGGAGTTTCGCCCTGAAAAGGTTTATTTTGTGATCAAGACAATCTGCAAAAGACAGTTTCATGACTGCTTGCCAGATAAATAACTAAATGGATTTGAAATACATACGCAGATAGAAATTCAGCCGTCTTGGGTTAGATCGCCCTAAAAATGATGTTTTCTCAGAGAAGGCATTTAGTTCTCAAAGTCTGCATGAGAAAACACTATAAAGGTGTAAACACACCTTTGTTTTAGCCGAATAGAAGTCAGAACATGTTTGTTCCAAATACTTCACGATGGTGCAAACGTAAAACTCGTAAGACTCATTTGTTATCAAAGTCTGGTTGTTCACCTGAGTGATTTGAGACTAACTAGCATAGAAACACCCACTTCAGAAAATGATGTGAAGTATTACTAAACAATGTAAAACCATCTATCAGCTGTAGTTTTTAGTTTTATAACAATGTAAAAAATCCGGAAAATCTATAAACATCAAATGCAACTGAGTCATGCGCATATATTGCAACACATGGATGTGTGTGTTTGTTTGTGTGTTGACACATGACTCTGGTGATGTATAATAGACTGTGTGTGTGTGTGTGTGTGTGTGTGTGTGTGTGTGTGTGTGTGTGTGTGTGTGTGTGTGTGTGTGTGTGTGTGTGTGTGAGAGAGGCGCTCAGAACAGAGCCGTATTGTTGAGCATGTGAACACTGACTATTGTGAGCAGAAGTGACAACCGTCTTTATCTCTGCGTTATGAAGTTGTTTATATTAACGTCAGCATGAAATCAGAATGAACTATTCCTGGTCTTGTAAAGAAAAAAATCGAACTGTAGTAATTTGTTCAACTTTCCATTTTCAGCTCTCTTGTTTTGACATTTTTCCATGGAGAAAATAAATTGCTGACCTACATTTGTTGAATATCCTGTTTCACTCTGAAATACAGGCTTTCTGCGGGTCTTCAAAGTAATAATTCATTTGCCTTTCCACAAATTAAGACTAAAGGTCTTAAATCAAAGCAGAAGGTCTTAAATTCCCAAAGTCATGGCATTAAATGTTGCATGCACTGCAAAAAAATATATTATAATAATATCTTCCTCAGTATTTTTGACTTATTTTCCAATACAAATAGGCAATCTAAACATCCTTGAATCAAGATACTGTACATTTGCATGCTGATGCAAAATGAACATATGAAGTCTTATTTTCTGAGAGTCAGTTTATGCTTAAAACAAGAACAAATATCTATCAAACTGGATCTCCCTTTGAATTTAGTTGATTTTTGACTGATATTTTTTCATGTTTTCATCATAAGCTCACTTCATTTAGATCAATTTCTCAGAAAACAAGACTTCTTATCTTATGTCATTTTGCTTCTCAAGTAAGTGATCTTAAGATATTTGCACTGGAAAACAAGACAAAAATACTAAAGAAGAGCATCAGAAGGCACAGTAAACGTTATTTCTGTATTCTAGTTGTTGGAAGCAGGGCTATTTTTTGTAATATGAATTAAAAAGTAATGGAGATTTATTGGAAGTTGTATTTTCAGACTTTACAAGACATTTACTTTTAGAGACCATATTGACGTATTGTGTTCCATTCCATTTATTCCTTACATTTCCTTTATTTGGTCTTAAAAAGCCTTAAACTGACCATAAAGCCTGCAGAAACCTTGGAATTATGTCAGAATATAGACCTAATAAGCAGTGCATTTTTATCTCGTCCGCCAAATTATTTGCATTGTCAAGACATCATCACATCCAACCGCAGGAGAGAGAAAATAAAAGATCTGAAATATGATCTTAAAGATGGTTTTCTCTGTTACGTTCCCAAAAAAGTGAAAGCACAAAAACATTAGTCGATGTAAGATGAGCGGGCCGTGTTAATGTCATGGTCTTCCTGTGCAGCCAGCAGCCGAACACACAGCAGTTGAGGGTTCAGATGTCCGTGTTCCTCCCTGTGCACCAGTTCCTGTCTGAGCCTGTAAAACTCTCTCTCTTCCTCTGACAGGAAAGGCCTCATTTCCGGAGGCTGATCTGAATCAGTGCCACAGAGGACAACGTTCAGTTATGAGTGCTTTCAGACACACTACTGAATGAGTATGTCAGAGCACACTTACTAAACACTGCTGCGACGGTAGTGTGATTCACAGACACATTCAGCCTCACAAAAACGTGAGTGAACGGGACGGGACAACCTTGGTAATGCCATAGTTTATTAGATATGGGTGCCTTCCCATGGTATATGAATATGGAAATCATTAAGTATTTATCACATAAATCGCCAGTGTGATGGTGTATGAATATGATAATCGTCCAGTGCGATGGTGTATGAATATGATAATCGTCCAGTGCGATGGTGTATGAATATGATAATCGTCCAGGGTGATGGTGTATGAATATGATAATCGTCCAGTGCGATGGTGTATGAATATGATAATCGTCCAGGGTGATGGTGTATGAATATGATAATCGTCCAGTGTGATGGTGTATGAATATGATAATCGTCCAGTGCGATGGTGTATGAATATGATAATCGTCCAGTGCGATGGTGTATGAATATGATAATCGTCCAGTGTGATGGTGTATGAATATGATAATCGTCCAGTATGATGGTGTATGAATATATTAATAATTTAGTATGAAAGTATAAGGATATGCTAATCATTAGTATAATGGAATATGAATATGATAATCATTCTGTATGTATTTTTTAGTTCTGCAGAAATCCATATACAGAGGTTTATTTGTTATCTCTATTTGTCATCTTTATATTTTTAGCCGTGTTTTTTAGTTTCATGTTTTACTGTCAGTGACTCTTTCTGGTTGAATGTGATGATTGTAAACGTCCCATATTGTCAAAACGGAAATTTCCTGGCTTTTTTCATTATAACTGATATCTGAAGGCTATGTAACTACCATATAAGTTTCAAAATCCACAGACAAATGCAGCCTGCATAAAGTAGTTGTGCCTTTTCACAAGCCATTGTGACTTCCTTAAAAAGGTGGCGTCAGAACTACACAGTCACCGCCTTCAGTCACCACCCCGAGCACTGCTCATCGTCCCACCCTCCTTTTGCCAAACGCCCAGACAACAGCGCGCCCATGCCATTGCTGAGCAACAACAACACGGAAACATGTCAAGAAAACGCTGATCAGTCGATGGATGTCAGGAAACTACATCATTGCACAGGCTTCCGAACTAGGGTTGGGCAGATAGACGATGCCATCGTCCATCGCCGATGGCTGATAGACTTCACGATGTTGAGCCGGCATCGCGATCAAGTGAAATTTTGCCACATAAACAAAATTATGTGGCAAACATATAACAGGCAATATGTAATGTCCGCAACCCGTAAGTAAACTTCTCACACATTTTATGTTACATTATGGAGCCAGCATAATCTGAAATTATATATGTAAATGGTTATGCAACGCTAACATGATGCTAACGTGTTGCTAACTTGATGCTGACGTGTTGTATCAGTAGGAAAGCAATAGTTACGTAGATTACTGCATTCGGTTTTTGAAAAAAAAAATGTATTACCATTCTGAAACATCCTGTTGTAAGTGCATTTGACGAGGTGGTTGGTTGTCGCCTGTCGTCGCCTATTCGGGGTCTGAGTCCGGCTCAAACATGTAAGGCCGGAAAACATTTCCCTCAGCAGTGGCCATCATTACAGGTGTTTCTATTTACAGGTGTTTTGATTTTTCTATTTGCCATAGCAGGCTACAGCAGACATGACCCTAGTTACCTGTGGTTGGCCTGGCCGTGCGTCACTCAGAAAACAACAGGCAAATCAGAAGAGAGGCTCATGAATATTAATTAGACAGGCCAAAATCGACCTGTTCAAAGCACAGCTTCTGAGAAAGGAGCTGTAAAAATTTTGATGGTTTTTGGTACATATACCACAAATATATATTCTTAAGGTCATCAAAACCTAAAATAAAACTCCAGAAAGATATATAATATGTGACCTTTAATCCCGCATGTGTGTTCACTCAGACGTCTGGAGCTTTAGTGTGCGTCCCGTCTGACGTGTCATCTTGTTACGCAGTGATGTAATACAAACTAACGAGAGTCGTGTGATTGTGGAGAGTTACTGACGTTCACTGAACAGCAGGAAACACTCCCTCTGCTTCTCGACATGTTTCCCATCATCCTTTAGTCTATTCCAGGGATGTTTTAGTGTGTGTGTGTGCTGCAGCCCGCAGTCTGATCCCGCATGTTTGCCAAACTCCTGCTGGTGCATTCTGGGATGCTCCAGTCTGGCTGTCTGCAGTGGCACATATACTGTTCATTTACACTATAAATATCACTCAGCGTCTGAGACGGATGATGTAAACGGGACGCCCTGCTGTAATATCATGTGATTATGGAATTGGCTCTCATATTCTGACCTGATTTCAGATCAGCAGAAATGCTTCCTGCTCAAACAAACACACATTTATTTATGCATTTATGTACTTCTTTATTTATATTAAGATAACATGCAAACTAAAGTACAACAGGAGAAATTACATCTCTAGAGAGGAACATTTTGCTAAATACTGTTATTAATATATTACATATTTATTATATTTTTACATTTATTTTAATGATTGATACACTATTGTAGTTATTGTTGATACTTTGCATTAGATATTTTTTTATTTCACTTTAATTTTAGTAATGCTGTTTTGTGTTTTTGTCATTTTTATAATTTTCTGATTTTTTGAATGTCTATATAGTTTTTATTTATTTAATTTTAGTTATGTTATTACTTCAAGTTAAATGAAATTTAAATTAGAATAATAATAAAAAATTAAATTAAATAAGTAAGGTTTATATATATATATAAAATTAAATTTCCCGTTTATTTCAAGTAACAATTTTTATGGCTGTAATTTTAGTTAACTATAATTACTGATTTTGCTTGACCTGTTGTCTTCATTGTTTAATGTATGTGTGAATAAATCTGTCATGTAAACAAGTTTTTATTACGCCCACCGTTTAAATGTTGTTATATGCAATTTAAATGTTTGTATACCACTCAGTTTTTATTTGAGTGTTGATTAGTAAATACATCTAATTAATGAATTGATTATTAAAAAATATTTGTTTTCAATTTGGGTTTTTGTCTAAATGAAATCTTTTGTTTTGGTCCCATATTGTCAAAACGGAAATTTCCTGGCTTTTTTCATTATAACTGATATCTGAAGGCTATGTAACTACCATATAAGTTTCAAAATCCACAGACAAATGCAGCCTGCATAAAGTAGTTGTGCCTTTTCACAAGCCATTGTGACTTCCTTAAAAAGGTGGCGTCAGAACTACACAGTCACCGCCTTCAGTCACCACCCCGAGCACTGCTCATCGTCCCACCCTCCTTTTGCCAAACGCCCAGACAACAGCGCGCCCATGCCATTGCTGAGCAACAACAACACGGAAACATGTCAAGAAAACGCTGATCAGTCGATGGATGTCAGGAAACTACATCATTGCACAGGCTTCCGAACTAGGGTTGGGCAGATAGACGATGCCATCGTCCATCGCCGATGGCTGATAGACTTCACGATGTTGAGCCGGCATCGCGATCAAGTGAAATTTTGCCACATAAACAAAATTATGTGGCAAACATATAACAGGCAATATGTAATGTCCGCAACCCGTAAGTAAACTTCTCACACATTTTATGTTACATTATGGAGCCAGCATAATCTGAAATTATATATGTAAATGGTTATGCAACGCTAACATGATGCTAACGTGTTGCTAACTTGATGCTGACGTGTTGTATCAGTAGGAAAGCAATAGTTACGTAGATTACTGCATTCGGTTTTTGAAAAAAAAAATGTATTACCATTCTGAAACATCCTGTTGTAAGTGCATTTGACGAGGTGGTTGGTTGTCGCCTGTCGTCGCCTATTCGGGGTCTGAGTCCGGCTCAAACATGTAAGGCCGGAAAACATTTCCCTCAGCAGTGGCCATCATTACAGGTGTTTCTATTTACAGGTGTTTTGATTTTTCTATTTGCCATAGCAGGCTACAGCAGACATGACCCTAGTTACCTGTGGTTGGCCTGGCCGTGCGTCACTCAGAAAACAACAGGCAAATCAGAAGAGAGGCTCATGAATATTAATTAGACAGGCCAAAATCGACCTGTTCAAAGCACAGCTTCTGAGAAAGGAGCTGTAAAAATTTTGATGGTTTTTGGTACATATACCACAAATATATATTCTTAAGGTCATCAAAACCTAAAATAAAACTCCAGAAAGATATATAATATGTGACCTTTAATCCCGCATGTGTGTTCACTCAGACGTCTGGAGCTTTAGTGTGCGTCCCGTCTGACGTGTCATCTTGTTACGCAGTGATGTAATACAAACTAACGAGAGTCGTGTGATTGTGGAGAGTTACTGACGTTCACTGAACAGCAGGAAACACTCCCTCTGCTTCTCGACATGTTTCCCATCATCCTTTAGTCTATTCCAGGGATGTTTTAGTGTGTGTGTGTGCTGCAGCCCGCAGTCTGATCCCGCATGTTTGCCAAACTCCTGCTGGTGCATTCTGGGATGCTCCAGTCTGGCTGTCTGCAGTGGCACATATACTGTTCATTTACACTATAAATATCACTCAGCGTCTGAGACGGATGATGTAAACGGGACGCCCTGCTGTAATATCATGTGATTATGGAATTGGCTCTCATATTCTGACCTGATTTCAGATCAGCAGAAATGCTTCCTGCTCAAACAAACACACATTTATTTATGCATTTATGTACTTCTTTATTTATATTAAGATAACATGCAAACTAAAGTACAACAGGAGAAATTACATCTCTAGAGAGGAACATTTTGCTAAATACTGTTATTAATATATTACATATTTATTATATTTTTACATTTATTTTAATGATTGATACACTATTGTAGTTATTGTTGATACTTTGCATTAGATATTTTTTTATTTCACTTTAATTTTAGTAATGCTGTTTTGTGTTTTTGTCATTTTTATAATTTTCTGATTTTTTGAATGTCTATATAGTTTTTATTTATTTAATTTTAGTTATGTTATTACTTCAAGTTAAATGAAATTTAAATTAGAATAATAATAAAAAATTAAATTAAATAAGTAAGGTTTATATATATATATAAAATTAAATTTCCCGTTTATTTCAAGTAACAATTTTTATGGCTGTAATTTTAGTTAACTATAATTACTGATTTTGCTTGACCTGTTGTCTTCATTGTTTAATGTATGTGTGAATAAATCTGTCATGTAAACAAGTTTTTATTACGCCCACCGTTTAAATGTTGTTATATGCAATTTAAATGTTTGTATACCACTCAGTTTTTATTTGAGTGTTGATTAGTAAATACATCTAATTAATGAATTGATTATTAAAAAATATTTGTTTTCAATTTGGGTTTTTGTCTAAATGAAATCTTTTGTTTTGGTTTCGGTGTTTCAGTAAAAAATCTTTTCAGTGCATCACTATTTTTTATACAAATATTTCAAGAAATTGTGGTTGTTGTGAGGTGGTCGCTTAGGCTGACCTAGTTGGTTGCTAGGTGCTTTCTTCCTGTCTGGCATGAAAAGTGTCTCTGTGATCTTCTGATTTCTGTGTGTCTAAGCAATTTCTGTTTTATGGTCCAGCAGGTGAAAATGGTGCATCCGATCACTGAATCTGGCAGTGTGTCTAAATGCTGTGTGTTTTATAGGGTCTGAGTGTTGGATGGCCAGGCGATAGGGTCAGAGACGCTCCTGCAGGATGAATTCTCTCCCGTCTATGGACAGACACATCCAGCAAACCAGCGACCGCCTCCACTGCATCAAACAGGTGAGAGAAACATCTCTACAGACCCGAGACAACCAGTCTCCAGTTAAATAATGTTGCCACTGTCTCCTGAATGTTTTAATGGATTTATAAGCTGTGACGCCCCCTACAGGACACCTGAACACTTCACACAACTATTAGACTGATTGTAGATTAGGGCCTTTTCGTTAGGGCCTTTCACACATTCAAACCTCAAATCCATAAACTCACATAAACTAAATACGTCATGAGAGTATAAATGAAGTGGTTCATCATATGAACTTTATGTTTATGTTTGCGTGTGATTTTCTTTTCTCAGCACCTGCAGAATCCAGCAAACTTCCAGACGGCGGCGACAGAGCTGTTGGACTGGTGTGGAGATCCACGAGCGTTTCAGCGGCCCTTTGAGCAAAGCCTGATGGGATGCCTAACGGTGAGGTCAAATCAATCCGTTTCAGTCCCTTAACCAATCAGCAGTCAGCATTCATCTGCTGTTAGTAATGAGAACAATCGGCCGCACCGACTCAAATAATTACCTTAAATATTGCCATCTGTTTCCACTCACATATTCTATATTATATTATATTTTTACAGGTTTATTATACTATATTAAAATTTTATTCATTTTATTATTTTTTTATTCTGTTCTGCTCTGTTCTATTGTGCTTTAATCTATACAATTTTTTTTCTTTTATTCTACTTCAGTGTATTCTTTTTTTTTTATTGAAATCATTTCTATTGTACTCTTCTATTCCATTGTGCTTGTATTGATTCTGTTCTAATTTATTCTATACATATTGTGCTTTAATCTATACCATTTTATTCTCTTCTCTTCTGTTCTGCTCGAATTTGTTTTTGAATTCTACTCTTCTGTTCTATTGTGCTTTAATTTATTGTATTTTATCTCATTCTGTTCTGCTGTCTACTATTGTGCTTTAATTTATTATTTTTTCTCTTCTATTCTGCATCACATTTATTCTATTCATTTAATTTTATTCTGCTCTCTGTGCTACAATTTTTTTCTATTAATTTTTAAAAAATGGTTCTGCTCTGTTATATTGTAATCTGTTTAATTCTACTTTTCTGCTTTCATTTATTCTGTTCAGTTCAGTTGTATTTTACGTTTCTACAGCAGAGAAAGAGCAGAAACTCCTTGCTCTCGCGTGCAGACCTGAGCTGCATTTAAGGAGAATGTGGAATGAGGGCTAAACCAAACCTCGCTCAGATGTTTAATTAGGCGCTTTAGACACACATGATGTGTGTTAAACTGTAATTAAGACGCAGATATGAACGTCTGTGCTTCAGGCCTCAGGGTGTGGTGCTGTTTAACGTGGGCCGACCTGACGAGGGTTTGCAGAGATTTTATTCCCAGAAACCCCAAAACCACAACCACTCAGTGAAATGTAACTATGACAAAGCATGTATGCATGCATGAATGCTGAGATTTCAGTGGTGTTTGAATATTATTTGTGTGTCTGTGTGTCAGGTGGCGAGTCGTGTCGCAGGTCAGCAGGGTTTTGACATGGATCTGGGGTATCGGCTGCTGGCCGTTTGTGCTGCAAACAGGGACAAATTCACCCCTAAATCAGCAGGTGAGACCCCACCGTCCTCTACGAGTGCCTCGGCACCCTTTTTGAGGCTTATTTAACTGCAAAGCGTGACATTAGAGTCCATATGAGCTGAAATGGTGCTTTTGGACCTGCTGCTCAACTGGGAGAAACTAAGCAGAACGAGGACATAACTAACTAGTTTACTACATCAGTTCCTCACAAAGAAGCACAGCACATCATGCTCTGTTTTTGAGTCTTATAGTTTTGAGAACATGTTTTAACTTCCATCATTTAAGTGTCATTTAAGACAGTCTTTATCAGTGTTATTTTAACATCTTTGAGATACTCTTATGGTTTTTATTAATAGTTTAAATCAGTTTTAATTTTACAATTTTTATTTTAAATAAATTGTTTAAAAAAAAGTAACATTAACAAATAGAAATGAAAGAATTAATGTTTTAGTAATTTTGTTGTTATTGTCATTTTTAGTTAGTTTCTTATATTTGTCTATACAGTTTTTATTCATTTTTATTTTAACTTTTTATTTAAAATGAAAAATTACATTTTAAATAAAAAGTTAAAATAAAAAACTGTATAGACAAATATACAAACTAACTCAAAATGGAAAAAAAACACAACAAAATTATTATTTTTTATATATTTTTCATTTTTTATTTAAAAAATAAATTACATTTTAACTTTTATTTTATTTGAACTAAATTAAAATAATTAAACAACTTGCTGAAAGTAGGTGAAATATTGTTTTATATATATTTTATTTAATTCAGATAATTTTGTTTTCATTTCAAGTCACAAATAATTTTTTAATGGTTTCAATTTTATTTTTAGCTTTCGTTACCTATATAACCCTATGCCATCAAGAGCTTTGGTGTAACACTTCATATGTAATTCATAAAATTCAGTGTAATTAATTCATACATATTATGTTTGTAAATAAGTTCTGAGAAAATAAATTAGTATGATATGCCTATGTATGATATACTAAGGTATTCGACAACTGATTTTGCGTCACATTGCAGTTCTTCATGGGCGCTTAAGTGTAGACAGAATTGTTGATTAAAATTAAGCATCTATAATAATCATCTATAATTCAACATCTAGTTTTGTGTTTGGAGTTGTTTTGAAATATTTAATGAGTACTTTATCTCGTTGTGTTGATAGAAACAGGTATCCAACAATTTGTGGGTCACTTCAGCTAATTAATTCAAAATGTTAAATCTATAAGGTAAAATATGAATATCGTAATTCATATACGAGAAATGCCATGCATTTCATGCACATATCTGAGATTTAATTTTTAAATCAGAGTTTTGAATCGATTCTTTGAAGCAAACAGTTTGAACTGATTTACGGAAGCGAATTGAACAAGTCTAATTGCAAAACTACTTCTAATGTAATAACTTAATAAAAAGCGCATGAAAGTAACTGTGAAATTCATGTTTCGTTTTTTTCACAATAAAATCATTGTGAATATTGAATATAACCCAAAACTACTGTTAATTATAAGTATTATTAAAATGTATATAAATGAATAAATACATATACTCTATATCTGGTAAGTTGTCATGAAATGAGCAGATAATGTACACTAAATTATCACAAAATAAACCCTTTAAAAGTTACACTCGACATTTGATTGTACATGATTCCATAAATGATAAATCATATTAAAATTAAATTTAACAAATTAAAAATAAGCAAAGACGGAACCAAAGCATGCACATCAACGGCAAAAAAATGCTAAAAAATGGGTGCTCGACTAAGAAAACAATAAAAAACAAACAAAAGTTGGCACACCATAGGCTCCAAAAATGCAAAACAATTTTATTTAACAAAAAAAATTGACGAAAAAAATTAATATATATAT
>NW_015505415.1:638451-640051 GCF_001515645.1 Sinocyclocheilus grahami | reverse complement strand
ATATATATATATATATATATATATTTGTTTTTATTTATTTATTTTTAAAGGTAACATTACATGAAAATCTGACTTTTCCAGGTTGTAAGTGCTATAATCAGGTGCAGCTACCAACCAAGGAAACGTGAGAAAGATGAACCCAGTAACTTTGTTTTGGGACGCCTTTTTCTGCAAGCGTCTGAGAAAACCAGCGCGTCTGATTTCACTCCCTTGGTGCCGTGGCAAAGGATCTCATTATAATATTACCGCTCCTTAATCTGTGAGTTTACACCCACAAAGTTTCCACCCACGGCACCGTCATTTTGATTTCGCAAGCGACAACGGTGTAGCAGCTCTAAAGCCATGGTGAAAGTTTGAGCGAAACACGCTAACTGTTCTGTGTTTGGCTGCACAGACGAGCACAGAACACTGTTTAGAGTCCCAGCCTCAGAGGAGACGACAGAGCAGTGCATTTATTGATTTATTTACTGTATATTGCTGCTGCCACACAGAATATTTGTTTTTATTTATTTATTTTTAAAGGTAACATTACATGAAAATCTGACTTTTCCAGGTTGTAAGTGCTATAATCAGGTGCAGCTACCAACCAAGGAAACGTGAGAAAGATGAACCCAGTAACTTTGTTTTGGGACGCCTTTTTCTGCAAGCGTCTGAGAAAACCAGCGCATCTGATTTCGCTCCCTTGGTGCCGTGGCAAAGGGATCTCATTATAATATTACCCCCCCTTAATCTGTAGGTTTCCACCCACGGCACCGTCATTTTGATTTCGCAAGCGACAACGGTGTAGCAGCTCTAAAGCCATGGTGAAAGTTTGAGCGAAACACGCTAACTGTTCTGTGTTTGGCTGCACAGACGAGCACAGAACACTGTTTAGAGTCCCAGCCTCAGAGGAGACGACAGAGCAGTGCATTTATTGATTTATTTACTGTATATTGCTGCTGCCACACAGATCTAAAATAAACATGCGATTTATTTCCCAGCTGTTTACCTTCACAGACATAACCCACTGTTTTTGTAACTCATGTGTTTTTAACGTAAGCTTGTGTGAATGAGAACTTAGTTTAGTACTCGCATGCTGCGACAGCCGCTTTCTGTGCGTGTGCTTCAGATGTGTGCGCTCAGAAAACCCTATATCAGAAGTTTAAACTCATATGGTTTAAAATGCATGATTTCAGCGAGATAAACATGATAATCAGAACCAAAACAGATGTTTTTAGCAGGTCCGAGGTGTAATGGCGCAGCTCTATTCGGGAAAAGGGGGCGGGGAGCAGCAGCTCATTTGCATTTAAAGATACAGGCCCGAAAAACAGCGTGTTTCTGCTTCCACTCAAAATAGGCATTTTCAGAATGCTATAATAAATGATCTGTGGAGTATTTTGAGCTGAAACTTCACAGACACATTCTGGGGACACCAGAGACTTATATTACATATTGTAAAAAGGGGCATAATATGTCTCCTTTAACTGTTCAAAGATGTTTTAATTTATGTCTGATATTGTGCTGGAGTCTGTATCTCTGTTGGTTTCCCTGCGGATCAATCGCTCCTAATTGCTTTCGCTTCAGTAGACATCAGGAATTTCACAGCTGCTCCTGCGGCGGA
>NW_015505415.1:630951-633451 GCF_001515645.1 Sinocyclocheilus grahami | reverse complement strand
ATATAAAATCATAAAAATCTGATTATTTTTGGTGTTTTAATTTTATATTAGTTGAATATGCAAAATACCGATCATCATTCATGCCTTTTGTCTCTATTCTTAATAAAAAATACAGTTCCAGTTAATAAGCATATGTGACGCTGGACCACAAAACCATTCTTAAGTGTCAATTTTTCTACATCATCTGAAAGCTGAATAAATAAGCTTTCCATTGATGTATGGTTCTCAATCAAAATATTGAGAAAATCATCTTTAAAGTTGTCCAAATGAAGTTCTTAGCAATGCATATTACTAATCAAAAATTAAGTTTTGATATATTTACGGTAGGAAATTTACAAAATATCTTCATGGAACATGATCTTTACTTAATATCCTAATGATTTTTGGCATAAAAGAGAAATGTATAATTGTGACCCATACAATGTATTGTTGGCTATTGCTACAAATATCCCCCAGCGACTTAACACTGCTTTTTTCTTGTATCTGCTTGAGATTTGACTGAAGGTGTTTGTTTTTCTCCAGGGGAGCTACGGGCCGCAGTACGGACCAAACGGTCTGTTTTGCTCTCAGCAGGGTCAGTATCCTCGCCTCTCCTCAGCTCAGAGACAGTACCAGGCCTGCGGCATGGGACAGTTCTGCAAGGTCCTCCACTAACATCAGACACCTTCTTTTAATAACACAATATTTGATTACTGATTGTTTTATTAGAGGTTATTATTTAGAGTGATTGATACATTAACATTACATACTTTTAAATCAAAGTTAAAAACGTATCTCTTCCCTGCAGCCTGTGACTTGTGATGTTGTTTCTTGTCTGATGTTTGCTTGGTTTGGATACATGTTTTTTTAATAAGTCTTTTACAACATTGTACAGCACATTGGTCAACTGTAGTTGTTTTTAATTGTGCTTTATAAATAAATTGAGACTTGATACTAAAGCTAACTGTAATACTGGATTTTAATTACTTATAATTCCTTAAAAGAATTTTATTATGATAATATAATTAATAATTTATTAAACATTATTATAATGTCTTTTATTATGTTAGATTTTATAATACAAATATATAAACATTATATTTATATAAAATTAATAATAATGTATTCTGAAAAAAATATGATTAAATGATTGATACAATGAAAAGTAACTATAATAGTGGACGACAGCACTGTTTTAATTTAGTATCATTTTTACATTTAATTTATTATAGTATTATAAACATTTATTTTATTACTATTTATTAATAGTAATAAAATAATTTATTATTATGTATTTTATGTTAGACTTTATAAGACAAATATTTACATATATATAAAATTAATAATAATTTATTATATTAAATTTCAATAAAAGTATGAGAAAATGATTGCTACAATAAAAAATGGACTACACACTACTATTTTAAAGTATTATATATTTGTATTGTTTCATAATAATAATAATTATTAAAACAATAATAATTTATTCTAATATATTTTATATTTTCATAATAAAATTGGCAATTTTATTAAAATATATTTTAATATTATATAGCCAAATTATTAGGTAGACTCATGTTTCTACATTTCAAAAACAACTGGCAAGCTCATTGAAAGTGTCTTTCTCTCTGTCTTTGCTAAAGGAACCCAGCAGTAACTTCAGCACGGGAAACTTTCATTACAGTGCGGTATGTTAGTTTGATGTCCAGTCAATATATAATATTCATGGTTTCAGATGTTTACATTTTCATCTGATGTGATTGTAGCCTCCGCGGCCGATGGGCAGTTACCCTCACTCTCCGTTGCCGGGTGACCCCACGCCCCCCGTGACCCCAGGAAGTAATATGCCACCGTATCTGTCACCAAACCAGGACATGAAGCCCCCGTTTCCTCCTGATATCAAGCCCAACATTAATGCACTGCCGCCTGCTCCAGGTATGAGCCTCTTCCGGCCGTCACCGTACATCATCTTGGCCGGAATAAATTATTTTCCTGAATACTTTTGTCTTGTTTTCCAGAACAAACACCTAAACATTCTTAAATCAAGATGCATTTACTTGAGAAACAAAATGAATTAAGATATTAACCCCACTGACAGATATTTTTTCTTGTTGTAAGCAAAAATGTATACTTTTTCAGAAAACAAGACCTCTTTTACCTTCTCGAGTAAATCAAGAAGTTTTGAGTTATTTCAGAAGAGCATTTAACATCAGTCTGGACAATTAAAAAAAACATATGCAACGTTAATATTTAATGACATCACTTTTAAGAATATCGAATCATTAAATAGGCTTAATCTCCCTCTTGTTTCCTAGGTAACCCTAACGAGGAGCTCCGGCTGATGTTCCCGGTTCGGGACGGTGTGGTTCTGGAGCCGTTCAAACTGGAACACAACCTGGCCGTCAGTAATCACATCTTCCACCTGCAGCCCACCGTCCACCAGATGCTCATGTGGAGGTCAGACACCGTCTCACACACACACACACACACACACACACACACACACACACACACACACACA
>NW_015505415.1:627174-627720 GCF_001515645.1 Sinocyclocheilus grahami | reverse complement strand
CACACACACACACACACACACACACACACACACACACTCACACATACACACACACACACACACACACACACACACACTCATACCCACCCACACACACACAGACACTCATACACACACACAGGTTTGTTTTTATGGTTTGTAGGGACTCTCCATAGGTGTACTGGTTTTTCTACTGTACAAACCGTATATTCTATTGCCCTACACCAACCCTACCCCTAAACCTACCCCTCACAGGAAACTTTCTGCATTTTTAGATTTTCAAAAAAACTCATTCTGAATTATTTATAAGCCTTTTGAATTACGGGGACACTGAAAATATCCTCATAAATCACCTATGCCATACCCATGTTATTATACAAATTTGTGTCCTCGTAAACCACATAAACATGCACACTCATACACACACACACACCCACACACACAGACACACACAGACACTCACACACACAAAGACACTCATACACACACAAACACACACACACACATACATACACACACACACACACACTCATACACACACACACACACACACACAGACACACACAC
>NW_015505415.1:626572-627005 GCF_001515645.1 Sinocyclocheilus grahami | reverse complement strand
TGAATTACGGGGACACTGAAAATGTCCTCATAAATCACCTTCTCGTTGTAATACCTATGCCATACCCATGTTATTATACAAATTTGTGTCCTCGTAAACCACATAAACATGCACACTCATACACACACACACACCCACACACACAGACACACACAGACACTCACACACACAAAGACACTCATACACACACAAACACACACACACACATACATACACACACACACACACACTCATACACACACACACACACACACACACACAGACACAGACACTCATACACACACATACACACAGACACAGACACTCGTACACACACACACACACACACACACAGACACAGACACTCACACACGCACACACACACACACACACACACAGACACACACACAGACACTCACTCCCTCTCTGTCACACACACACACACACACTCTCT
>NW_015505415.1:568144-626436 GCF_001515645.1 Sinocyclocheilus grahami | reverse complement strand
CACACAGACACTCACACACACACACACAGACACTCACACACACACACACACACAGACGAATGTGTGTGAAGGTGCTGCTAATTTCACATTTTTTTTAATTAAATTATATTACTGTTACAAATTTCAAGTCTTTACCATGATGAAAAATCTATTTTTACATTTTAATAAAATTATGATAAAGTGATTGATATGATGCAGAAGTAACTAATACTGGATTCCACACCACTGTTTTAATTTATTATAACTTTTACAATTATTTTATTATAATAAAATAAAATATAATAATAAAATGATAAATAATTTATACAATAAAATAAAATAATTGATACAATAAAAAAGTAACGTTAATACTGAACCGTACACCATTGTTTTAATTTATTCTAAATGTTTTTATTATTTTATCACAAGAATAAAATTTATAGTAATTTATTATAATGAATTCGTATAAAATGATGATAAAATGATTGATGCAATTAAACAGTAACCGTAATACTGGACTACACACATTGTTTAAATTTATTATACATTTTTTTAATTATTTCATTAAAATTTTTTATTTATTTATTTATATACTTTGTTTAAATATATTTTATTTAGCTTTTATTATTACGATGTAATTATTACAGTGTAAGTTATAATTATTTTTTTTATGATTAAATATTATAGTAGTTAAACAGAAATCAACATCCTGGACATCGAGAGTCAATATGTGTAAAATGCTAATTGAATTTATTTATTCATTTATTTTTTATTGCAGTGCATATTGAATCTGGCAGCTAAATATTGTAGTATCGAATCAGGTGGTTTATTCCCAGCCCACACACGCACACACACACACACACACACACACACACACACACACACGTATAAAAATACAAAGGCTTCCTGTTCACATCCGCGTGTGTTTGCGTCTCAGGTCTGATCTGGAGCTTCAGTTCAAGTGTTATCATCATGAAGACAGACAGATGTACACGAACTGGCCGGCGTCTGTGCAGGTCAGCGTCAACGCCACACCGCTCAGCATCGAGCGCGGCGACAACAAGACTTCCCACAAACCCCTGCACCTGAAACACGTGTGTCAGCCGGGCCGAAACACCATCCAGATCACCGTGACGGCCTGCTGCTGTGTGAGTTACACACACACACACACTCGTCCTCTTGTGCTCGTCTGGTGAGTGTTGCGTGAGCGCTTGCGATGTGTTTTCTCTGCAGTCGCACCTGTTTGTCCTTCTGCTGGTTCACCGGCCGTCGGTTCGATCGGTGCTGCAGGGCTTACTGAGGAAGAGACTCCTCACCGCCGAACACTGCATCACTAAAGGTATCGCTTCAGTCTGTCTGTCTGTCTTCTGTTGGTCAGTCTCTGGGATTCGTTTTGCATTCATGAGCCTTCATTCTCTGTCTCTCAGTGAAGAGGAGCTTCAGTAGTGTGGCTGTGTCTGTCGGTGATGATGGAGTGGAGCAAACGTCCATCAGAATCTCTCTAAAGTGTCCAATCACGTTCAGGCGCATCCAGCTGCCGGCGCGAGGCCATGACTGCAAACACATGCAGGTCCGGAAATCTTTTAAACGGCTTAAATGCTTGCTTTGGCATCAAATGCAGAAGCCACAATTTTTTTTTACAAAATGTATTTTTTTGGTAAATCTGCTTGGGAATGATATTTGTAGTGAAAATCACTACAAATAAAGGTTAATTGAATTTAAAATATTTCTAGAATTAGTCTTAAAGAGGGTAGAAAAAGACACCAATACAATACTTAATGCAAAGTCTGGATTTTACATATTATATAAAAATATATATTTGAAATAATTTGCTTTGCCTTCAGTAAAGTATAAAACTTTTGTTTTTTAATTAGCAAAAATGTCTTTATAATTTACATTTTTTCTCACTCGGTATAAATGAGTCTTTCCTCACCACTAGGCATTTATTTGATCAAAAACACAGTAAAAACAATAATATTGTGAAATATTATTACACTTTCAAGTAACTATTTTCTATGTGAATATATAGTAAACTGTAATGTATTTCTGTGATGTGCAGCTGTATTTCCAGCATCATTCCTCCAGTCTTCAGTGTCACATGATCTTCAGAAATCAGTATAATATGCTGATCTGCTGCTCAAGAAACATTTCTGATTATTATCAGTGCTGAAAACAGTCGTGCTGCACAATATTTTTGTGGAAACTGTGATATATTTTATTTTTTCAGGATTCACAGATGAATAGAAAGCTCAAAAGAACAGCATTTATTTGAAATGGAAATCTTTTGCAACGTTATAAATGTCTTTACTGCCGCATTTGATCAATTTAATGCATCTTATCTGATTAAAAGTATTAATTTTAAAGTAACAAAGTATTGAAAAGGGAATGGCATCATCATATTTGGGGGTCAAAAATCATATTTGGCATCAAAACATCTTTAAATGTACATATGAGTGTGATAATGTTGTGTTAATGTTGAGGTAATGTTCTCTTGCAGTGCTTTGATCTGGAGTCTTATCTAGAGCTGAACTGTGAGCGGGGCTCATGGAGATGTCCGGTGTGCAAGTAAGATCCTCCAGTCACTCCTCAGATCACGACTGAGATGATTGAGTGATGCAGAACTGATCTTCTGTTTGTCTTCTTCAGTAAAGCGGCTCTGTTAGAAGGTCTGGAGGTGGATCAGTACATGTGGGGGATTTTGAACGCTCTCCAGAAGTAAGTCGGATTAAAAGAGCGCAACATTTAGCGCTCACTTTGGAGGTTTTGGAAGTCAGAAACGAGCCAGGGCAGCTGGTTTAGGTGTTTTGCACCGGACCGATCACAGATCTACGTGTTGTCATTGCAGCTCAGAGTGTGAGGAGGTCACGATAGACCCGTCGTGCAGCTGGAGGCCGGTGCAGATCAAATCTGAGCCGCACATAAAGGAAGATCCGGACGGGTTGATGTCCAAGCGCTTCAAAACCACGAGTCCCAGTCAGATGGTGCTGCCCAATGTGATGGACATGATCTCTCAGCTCGGCCCGGGAGCGTCTCCGTACCCCAACCAGAACCTCCAGCAGCAGAACAGCAGCACTAACCAGTACAACAGTCCAGGTACGGTCATATTACCCAGAAACACCCACTTCAGATCATCATGGACACTGTACGGAAATACAGATGTACAGGTTCTTATGTGACCTCTGTTTCCCAGGCAACCGTTTCCAGGGCCACAGTAAGTTTGGTGACTATCCCCATGGCAACGCTGCAGCATCATCATCATCAGTGAGTGAGTTCGTTCAGGGGCCGCACCTGTCTCACCCCCCCGCTGACCTTTCGACCTCTGAGAGCCTGACGCACACGCTACAGGACAGCGTGAGTCTCAGAACCACAACCAGCTTACAGCCATCAGTACATACAGACTCGCAGCAGGTGGCGCTCACACACAGAAACTCCTGATGCAATTCACTCATAAATTAGGTTTAATATTATTTACTTTTAATTGTATATCACACGATGCAGTGCTATTCAGTACTTATATTTGTGTTATGTTAATATTTTAAATATACAGTTTCATATAATATACATATTTTTGGTTTGTTTTATTTCCTTTTTTATTGTAATAGTCTTTGATTTATTTTTCTTAATGTTTTTATATCATGCCCTTTAAATAACAATAATAACTTTATTTATTTGTTATTTTATATATATATATAAATGTGTCAATTCATGTATATTTTAAATGTACATGGTTTTGTATAAATTGTATTCTTACAGTATATTTTTATTTTTTATTTTATTCCCTTTTTATTTATTTATTTTAAACTATATTACACTTTTGCTGCAGCTTTTAATCATACTTTGTCTTTTTTATTGCTTTTAATGGCTTTTAAGATTTTTTTCTGAATGTTTGTATATTTTACCTTACAAATAATAACAATAAAATAAGGATCCTTAACTTTTTTTCACATTTATTTATTTGTTTTGTTATTTTTAATATATATTTATATATTATTAGCAGAAAATATTGGTAAGTATTTGGTATGTCTGTGACCTGAGAGAAATTGTGTGAATTAGAAAAAATAATAATTTTAATCAGATGATATAATAATAAAAAAACACTGATATCAGCCAATGCTGATATGTTGTGCATCCTGAATTTATAATTGTGTAAGTTCACATTTTTAAAGAAATTAAACTTTTGTATAAATACTATTTTTACAGTACAGTTTTTTTATTTCCTTGTTTATTTTTTTTACTCTTATTGTAGCTTTCATCATACTTGTTTTTTGTATCGCTTTTAATTGTTTTTGTGATTTCTTTTTCTTAACAATAATAATAATATATACACTGCCGCTCAAAAGTGTGGGATCAGTAAGACTTGTAATGTTTTTTAAAGAAGTGTCTTCTGCTCATCAAAGCTGCATTTATTTGATCAAAAAATCATTACATGTACAGCAGAAAAGCTTGATAACTGTTTGGTATGTTTGTGTAACCTGAGAGAAACTGTTTGAATCATGTTGAAAAAACCCTAGTAATTATTTTTTAATCAGATGATACGATCAGTAAAAACAGTGCAGAAGCAGCATGTACCGTATTGACCCGAATATAGGACGATGCTTTTTTCTTGGAAATGCGTCTGAAAAAACGCGGTGGTCTTATATTCAGGGTCTAGACTTTGACATGTCAATAATACACCCACAACAACAGGTGGCGCCAAATACGCATAAAACGAGTGTGCCATGAAATACAGTAATGTAATGCGTGTTGTAAAGATCGCGAGTAAAAACTAAAGAAAAAGAAAAGCTTACAGATGCATGAGTCGTGACGGTCACGTTAGCCTGATGCGACCAAACTCTCTTCGTGATTTCAAAACGTAAGACCGTACCCAGATTTGAAGACTACAGTAAGATTTAACTTCTACTGTTAATAAGATTTTGGTAGGCTACTATTAGATGGATAGCCTAAATAAATAAGGGACAGACACCCAGACCATTACACTACCTGTTTTTTTTTTTTAAAGGTATATCAGAAGGTGTATATTTTTTAAATGTAATTGTTGGTACATTTGACCAGTTTTAGTGTGGTGGCGTTTTTCTACTTGCTTTGATTTTGATACGAAGAACCGGACAAACATCCGTCCGCTGTCACACTGTGTTCATGTTACTCCTCCTCCACGTCTGATTAGCTGTTTCTGTTCATCTTTCAGCAGCGTTTCTCAAACGATCAATCCAAGCACAGCTCTTATTCAGAACAAATCACATTGTTTGGAAACGTAAAGGGAGAAAACGCAAATCAAGCTCCCGCCGTGCAATTAGTTCACTACTGTTCAGAATGCAGTTGTGCTATTTTAGAGAAGCTCATGTAAATATTTGTGAATGCATTTGTTTTGATTGGTCGTCCATGTTTCTTCTGTCTATGAGTATTCATTATGAGAGTGTGTGAAAGACAGGCGACGTTCAGAATGCAATAATATACTGAACTATACTGCATACTATTTTATATATTAGCAATGAAATATATTTACACAAAAGTCTGGAGTCTGTAAGGTGTCTTAATGTTTCTGAAAGAAAGCTCTTCTGTTCACCAAGAAAGACCTTGATTATGATGTAGAAATTATGATGTCATAATTATGAGATAAAAAGTAGAAATTATGACTAAGTCATAATTATGAGATAAAAGTCAAAATAATGATGCCATAATTATGAGATAAAAGTCAAAATAATGATGCCATAATTATGAGATAAATGTCAAAATGATGGCACAAGTGAATTACTGTATGAGATAAATTGAAATTATAAGTAATAATTGAGTATTCATTATGAGAGTGTGTGAAAGACAGGCGACGTTCAGAATGCAATACTATACTGAACTATACTGCATACTATTTTATATATTAGCAATGAAATATATTTACACAAAAGTCTGGAGTCTGTAAGGTGTCTTAATTTTTCTGAAAGAAAGCTCTTCTGTTCACCAAGAAAGACCTTGATTATGATGTAGAAATTATGATGTCATAATTATGAGATAAAAAGTAGAAATTATGATGCCATAATTATGAGATAAATGTCAAAATAATGATGCCATAATTATGAGATAAATGTCAAAATAATGATGCCATAATTATGAGATAAATGTCAAAATAATGATGCCATAATTATGAGATAAATGTCAAAATAATGATGCCATAATTATGAGATAAATGTCAAAATGATGGCACAAGTGAATTACTGTATGAGATAAATTGAAATTATAAGTAATAATTATGAGATAAAATTAATATTAAATAGTGATGTCATAATTATGGGATGAAAGTCAAAATTATGACAAGTCATAATTATGAGATAAAATGTTGAAATTATGACACAAGTGAATTACTGTATGAGATAGATTGGAATTATAAGTAATATGAGATAACATTTCTAAATTATGACATACTAAATTGAAATTATTCGTAAATAAATTATGAGATTAAAAAAAATCAAAATTATGACTTGTCCTAATTGAGGTAAAAAGTCAAAACTGTAGTACGTCCTAATTATGAGATAAAACGTACTAACAAATACTAATTTGAAATTATGACTAAGTCATAATTATGAGGAAAAGTCAAAATAATGATGTCATAATTATGAGATAAATTGAAATTATGATGTCATAAGATATATATTTATGAGATAAAAAGTCAAAATTATGACAGTAAGTTTAAATTATGACAAATCAAGTCAAAAATATGGCAAAAAGTCAAAATTATAATAGTTGAAATTGACAAAAATTTGAAATTATTAGATAAAAAAGGCAAAAACTTGACTGTATCATAATTTTCTTTTATCACTAATCACATGCTTTTTTTATCTTTAATCGTTTTTTATGGCTATGTCATAATTTAGATTTTTTTTATAACCTAATTTTGATTTTTTTTAAATCTCATAATCAGGACCGAGTATGTCATAATTATGACGTTTATAGTCATTTTGATTTTCATCTCATAATCATGACAGTAGTGTGGAAACTAGGCTAGATCTGGTACGTCATCGCGTGTTAAAAAAATGAAATTATGACTTGTCATAATGGAGGTAAAAAGTCAAAATTGTAGTACGTCCTAATTATGAGATAAAAAGTCAAAATTATGACAAGTGAATTACTGTATGAGATAAGTTAAAATTATAAGTAATAATTATGAGATAACATTTCTAAATGATGACATACTAAACTGAAATTATTCGTAAATAAATTATGAGAAATTATGACTTGTCATAATTGAGGTAAAAAGTCAAAACTGTAGTACGTCCTAATTATGAGATAAAACGTACTAACAAATACTAATTTGAAATTATGACTAAGTCATAATTATGAGGAAAAGTCAAAATAATTATGTCATAATTATGAGATAAAATGTCGAAATTATGACACAAGTGTATTATGAGATAAATTGAAATTATGATGTCATAAAATAAAATTTATGAGATAAAAAGTCAAAATTATGACAGTAAGTTTAAATTATGACAAATCAAGTCAAAAATATGGCAAAAAGTCAAAATTATAATAGTTGAAATTGACAAAAATTTGAAATTATTAGATAAAAAAGGCAAAAACTTGACTGTATCATAATTTTCTTTTATCACTAATCACATGCTTTTTTTATCTTTAATCGTTTTTTATGGCTATGTCATAATTTAGATTTTTTTTATATCCTAATTTAGATTTTTTTTTTTAAATCTCATAATCAGGACCGAGTATGTCATAATTATGATGTTTATAGTCATTTTGATTTTCATCTCATAATCATGACAGTAGTGTGGAAACTAGGCTAGATCTGGTACGTCATCGCGTGTTTCACATCCAGACGGAATAAAGCTCGAAACGCTCCAAAAATACACTTCCTTTTAAGAAACCAATCATGCTTGAAGCTGTCGGAGGCGCAGTTAAGGATATTTTATTGATATACAGAGTTTCATGTTAATGTGAGAAATATTGTGAATATGTACAAGTAAATATAACAGCCGTATGTGAAATAGATCTAGACAGGCTTGTTTATTTGCAGAAGGGGCAGCTGTATGTAAAAGCTAACGGACATGTTAATTGGTTTTTAATATTATTTTTTGCTCTGTTTGGTTTTGGTAAATTATTTCTTATTGTTCTTATACTTTAATGCCTGTTCTGATGATTATATCACTTGACCAAAAATTACACACACGTCTTCCCTATTTTATGAAAGATAATATCTGATTCTAAATCACTGAAATCATTGAGGCTGCATGACCACGTCTAACCTCTGTTTTCATCTCTCTCACACAATAAGTGCTTGCTCTGTTTGTTCTCGTGAAGATCGATGTTTATGGCGACTCGTGGGGTCGTGGCTGTTGTTCTCACACTGTGTGAAGCAGAAATAAAGCATTCGATTGCCATTCTTTGGTCCTGCAGATCTGGTTTAATGCTGTGAGCAGCTCATAAAGACGCCGTCCTCTGTAAATCACATTAAACCTCAGTAAACTCATCTCTGATCTCCAGCTCTGTGCCCTTTTGACTGATTAAGCTGAATTATTGATTCTTTGAGTGAGTTCATGAACTGCTTTCGGTGGATAATCATTTACTAACATTTCATTTTTTGTCATAATGGAAGAATGTTTTGAAACGCAGACTGTGATCTCACAACAAACACTGCATTATTCTACGTATGTCTTCATTCATTTCTGATGTCCACTTAAAGAGGTTTTAAAAGGCATTTGAATCATTCAGGGTTTGATGATGTACTGTAGCAACCTTTGACATTCACCCATAATTCTGCATTGACGGCAACATAAACTTGGCTGAAAAAAAGCATTACGTTTCATATTTGTATTATATTTTCACATTTAACATTGCACTTAAAAAAAAAATTAGGTCACTGATATTAACATAATCTTGTTTTATGTTTTAAATATTTATAATTTGTTATATTCAGTCACATGCATTTATTTAGTTAGGTTTTTTTGTGATTTAACAATTAATGCATCCCCAGGTTTATTATTATTATTTATTTTGCTGATTAACTTATTTTATAGATGTTTATTTACTAAGAAGTATTCGTAGTAGTCGAAAAGTATAGAAATAAATATATATTTATATAAAAGCTACATTTGTTTATTTTACATATTTTAATTAAATGTAATATTTTATACTTTACATTAAAAATTAATTTAATTAATTTAAAAGTTAAAAAGTTTTTTTATATCTTATGTAATATTACAATAGGTCTTAACGTTTATAATTGTTTTATATGAATTCACATGTGTTTATTTATTATTTTTGTTTATGAATCAACATGTGACCAAACGCGCGCGCGCTCTGTTGAACGCTTCCGGGTGTGACGCTTCAGCACTTCCTGTGCATCAGTAACTCGGCGCGAGTAGGTAACCGGAGTCAGCATGTTATTGATCAGTAACAGGGTTAAATTCTGCTCGCTGGCGTTCACCGCGGCGCGTATGTACGCCACCGGAGCTCAAGCCAACAACAACCCGGTGGTGTTCTTCGACATCGCGGCGGACAACGAGCCGCTCGGTAGAGTCACCTTCGAAGTGCGTGTCTGCGAGAGAAGTTACGAACTCTACTATGAGGAAGGCTCGGCTTATGAATATTAATGAGGCTCGTCTAGCTAGTTTCTCTGATTGGCTGAAAGAACGCGAGACGCTAAACCGTTGGCGAATCAAGGAATCCTTAGAGCGCTTGTGAATATTAAGTAGAGTGCGTGCTTATAAGAGCTAATGAATATTAATAAGACCAGCCTTCTCCATAGTAGAATACTCACAACACCTGTACAAAAATGATCAAAAACCATTTATTTTATATGTTTCGTGTGTAACATGTTTCTGAAAATTGTCAGTTAAATTATTTAGATGCTCAAGCAAATGCAGCTTTAGTTTCTGTGTGTGTTTACTTCTCGGCGTGACCCATTTGTGCAATGTTTTGAAGGGTTTCTCATTTATTGACCTTTAACTCTCTTCCTGAACTGTAGCTGAATGCGGATGTTGTGCCCAAAACAGCAGGTAAAGCACTTTTTATATTCATTATATTGTCCTGTCTTTTCTAGTATGATGCATGTGTGTGTGTGTGTGTGTGTGTGTGTGTGTGTGAATGAGTGTATGTGTACTTTGGGGCAACCATGAGTTTTCCTTTGTGTTTTCTAGAGAACTTCCGAGCTCTGTGCACCGGCGAGCATGGATTCGGATACAAGGGCTCCATCTTCCACAGAGTGATCCCACAGTTCATGTGTCAGGTGACCAGATCTGATAAAGATGCTGCTTCATGTAGTGCAAGTCCGGACAGTTACTCATCTGTGTGTGTTTGGGTGTTATGTTTAATTGAGTATGACACTAGTGTAACATGCTGTAATTGTGTCCAGTTGCATTGTGTTAATGCAACACATTAAATCCCTTTAATGACTTGCTCGTCCTGTCCTTACAGAAGAACCGCACGAATCCTGCTGGACTAATTACACATTCGATGACACATTTTGTGCTCATTTGGCATGTGGTCACGTGTGGTTAAAAGAAAAACACGTGTACTCTTCATGTGTTTGCCTTGATTTACACTCATTTGTTTCTCTTAGGGAGGAGATTTTACAAACCACAATGGAACCGGAGGAAAGTCCGTCTACGGTCCGAGATTTGCGGATGAGAATTTCAGACTGAAGCACACGGGACCAGGTAACGCACACCTGAGTGTTTGCTTTGTTCATTAGATGCTGGGAAGTCTGACTGTTTTTCATGAGTTCTCGTCACGGTGAGTGTGTTCTCGCTGTATAAAGATCTTTCAGCTTCTCTGTAGGAATGTGTGAAGGCCTCTAGATGGCGCTGTTAGAGCTGTTAAAAGTCTACATTGTTACTGTTAACTAAAACTGTTACAAATTGTTTTCGTTTATTCTGAAGTTCTAGAATTACTTCAACTGAAAACTTCATTTTAAACAAAAAATTTAAAACTTGCATTTAAATAAATAAACTTAAAAATCTAAAAATAAAAGCTAGTTACGTAAATATTAAAACTGAAATAAAAAATAAAGCTATATATAAATATTTTTTAAAAATGGCAAAAGCACAGCAAATTTACTAAAACTTAAACTAAAAACGTACTGAAAAATTTAAGCTTGAAACTGAAATAAAAAATAAATCGCAACAAAATTACTTAAACTGAAATAAAGCTAACTGGAAATATAAAAAATACTAATAAAAATGACAAAAGCACAACAAAATTACTAAAACTTAAACTGAAAAAAAAAACTAGTTATAAAAATATTAAAACTTAAACTGAAATAAATATAAATATTTTTTTTAATTATATAATAATAAAAATGATAAAAGCACAACAAAATTACTAAAACTTAAACTGAAAAAAAAAACTAGTTATAAAAATATTAAAACTTAAACTGAAATAAATATAAATATTTTTTTTAATTATATAATAATAAAAATGATAAAAGCACAACAAAATTACTAAAACTTAAATGAAAAAAACTAAAAATTAAGCTCAAAACTGAAATAAAAATAAATCTAAATAGAAATATATATTAAAAAAACTAATAAAAATGACAAAAGCACAACAAAATTACTTAAACTGAAAACTTGAAATAATAAAAATAAAGTGAGAATTTTTTAATGCTAATAAAAATTACAAAAGCACAACAAAATTACTAAAACTTGAATTAAAAAAATCAATTTAAAAATCTAAAAATAAAAGCTAGTTACACAAATATTAAAACTAAAACTGAAATTAAAAAATAAAGCTAAATATAAATATTTTTTAAATTATAATAATAATGATAAAAGCACAACAAAATTACTAAAACTTAAATGAAAAAAAACTAAAAAAAATTAAGCTCAAAACTGAAATAAAAATAAATCTAAATAGAAATATATATATATATATTAAAAAAACTAATAAAAAGTACAAAAGCGCAACAAAATTACTAAACTTAAACAAAAAAAACGAGTTATATAAATAATAAAATGTTATTAAATAATAACGATTTTGTGCTTTAAAAAAAATTATATACAGTAATATATAAATATGAAAATGATGCTGCTTTCTTTTACTTGGTACTTTAAAGCATTAGATAATAATTCTAATTATTATAATAAAAATTCTATAATTATTACTTTTTTGTGATGTGAATATTGTATATGTAATAATATATGTGTGTTCATATGCATTTAAATCAGCATAAGCCAGAGTTGCGCACTGGCATGAAGTTAGTGCTAATGTTTTGTTGGTGTGTGTTCAGGTATTCTGTCCATGGCTAACGCCGGACCCAACACGAACGGATCCCAGTTCTTCATATGCACAGCCAAAACAGAGTGGTACGTAATCATCTTCATGAATCTGCTTTCATTTCATGTGGATCTGAGTGTGTGAGGTTGTGTGTGTGTTGTTTGTGGTGTGTTTTCCAGGCTGGATGGGCGGCACGTGGTGTTCGGCAGCATTAAAGACGGGATGGATGTGGTGAGGAAGGTGGAGGAGCTCGGCTCTCGCTCGGGAAGAACCGCCAAGAGAATCAGCGTCACCGACTGCGGAGAGCTCAAGTAGAGTCAGCAGTCGTTTCTACTGTCCTGCTGCAGATTCAGACTACTCCATGTTCACAAGGGACAAAAGCTCCATAATGTGAAACTCAAGACACTTTCGGATTAAAGGAATCGTCTTTATTTACTCGCTCTCATGTCTTTGCAAAGCTGTGTGACGTAAAAAATGTCATGCAGCACAAAGGGTGAATTTTTAAGTTCTTTAGACTTATAGTGACCCGAAAAGGGCTAAATCTGCATGAAAGCACTTGTGCATCATATTCAGAGTCTTCTGAAGTCATGCACTTTTAAAGTCGTTGTGCAGAAAAACATAATTATTTTGTATTCCAAGGGGAAAAAACACATCTTACGGGTTTGACGTGACATGAGGACGAGTAAATACTGTCATTTTTACATGCATTATTCCTTTACAGTAACTGTAACGTCATTCTCAGGTTAAAAACCATGTTTATTCTGGACTGACTGCATGAGATTATGAATTATGGCCAGTGTGCTTCAGTATTCGTCACTTGAGTTTGATTAATAAAGCCGAGAGCAATAAGACCTGATGATGTTGTAGTAGTTTATTTGTATTTCGAGTTTGATCAGCTCTTGAGGAAGAGCGGCGAGAGCGTATAAGGCACATTTCTGTGTTTCACAGCTTGTTAATAACACATTGCCTTCATATTTCACAGTCTTGAGTTACTGTCAATCATGTGCATGCAGTGCTTCAGTAAGATCTTGAACCATTTAGATGACCTGAACGAATCTGCATTCACATTTCTGAAGTTTGTGCTTGAAACCGAATGCACTTCAGTCTTAAAAACTGGTTTTGCATTTGAAAGTTGATAACTATCCAGATTATAAGTTAATAAAAACACTCAAGCACATGCACATTCATCAACAGATATATAAAAACACCAACAAATGAATGATTTTTCAACATCAGAGTCATTGCTTTATGCATTCAGACCAGACACACGCTTCTTATCAAATGTTGTGATTGAAAAATGTGCTTGTGCATCTTTTTGAGGCCACTGTATATGAGATGTTATAAAGTATTTTTCATAAACACAGGCACAGACTTCATTCAGAACGGAATACAGTATTAAAACTGTTGCTGTTCTGATCTCTATTGCTGTCACTATTATTGTTCACACTTTTACCCAAATACAGAAATATTGTGATAAACAGGCACTTGAGCGATGCCTCCTAAAATCACTCCATATGCAAATTGCAGAAAATAAGAGCTCATAACAGTATTAAATCGTCCCATTGGGTGTCAGAATTATTTGAAAAGCTCTGAGCAACTACACTGACAAACCATATACAGCATCGAAATGAGAATATTTCATAGATATTAATGCATTTAATATGCAGAAGGCTGATCAGGTATATGCTGGAAAATCACAATTTAAAAATGCAAATCATAGTAGTTTTCACTGATCACGGTAATTCAAATTAAATCATGATTGGGTGAATTTTTAAATCGTAAAAAAAAAAAAAGACAATTTAGAAATATTCCAGCTGTTTTTCTTTTTCTAATCAAACTGCTATAACCACAACAATATTATTTTAATTAATAATCAAGCTATAGCTTTTTTCCTGTGTCCTGTGTCCATTTCCTTGATGACATCACCCCACAGGAAGTGACATCATTTTGGAGGGAGATCAGCGGCACAAAGCTCAGCAAGTGTTTGATTATCAGTGGATTCTGTGAGGTTTTGTGCTTTGAATATCATTTCATCTCATTATTGTGTAAATACCCAGTATTTTATTTTTAAATGGGTTCTGAAGAACAGGAATGAGCCACTGCAGTCCAGAGTTTCACATCAAATTCATTTTGATGCCCTGCCTGTAAATTATTGCCCTGAAATGTGTTTATTGAATGCTTTAGAGGCATATTTCACATGTGAATGCACAGCAACTAACCTGACATCAAATATTCAGTACTTACACCATTCAGAGAGATCATTTATACTCTGAATGTATGTGTGTGTATATATATATACTGTGGCATACTGTTTATTACCACAGAAAATAATTTTCCCCAAAAAAAATGCATTTATTTATTATTTTACACAGTCATGCACTGAACAAAATCAATCAAGGTCAGAAAGTAAGTGATTTTATCATAAAAATGTTTCATGTGAACATACGAGTTTTAATTCCAGTGCATCGTCTATTTTAACAACCACTGACAAAAAGTAATTTTCTGTGGTAATCAACATGCATAAACACTGCTGACAACATTTCCGTCATGTTTACCCGGAGCACTGCTTTAAATCAGTCAGGAATCAGTGAATACTGTCAAACTAAAGCGAGGCGATGAGGGCGTGACGGGCTTCTGTGGAGGTCAGAGGTCACTGAACTCAACGGCAGTAGTGTCCGAGCACCTTACACTTCTCACACAGATGCTGAGGATGTTCTTTGCTCTGGTCCGATACGTCCAGACCGTCGGGTTTCTCCAGAGGACGCTGACAACCAGAGGAAAGAAGTCAAAGAGTGTCCGTCTTAAAAGCAGCATTCACAATACAGAAGAACATGTGGTGAAGGTGAAAGGAAAAAGAGACATGCGCAGATCCAGAACTTCCTAACCTGCCAAACAAACAGCAAAGCAGCTTTATCTTGAGCCGAAAGAACACTATTGCATCTCCCAGTCTTTTCTTGAGTGGAGAACCGTCTAGTTCTCTTGCTCGAGTTAATAACTAGCAGATGCTCTCCAGCTTGAACTGTTTCCACTTGGTTTAGATGTTCTTTTGTACAGATGCTTTAAGCGACCAGAACATTTACCCAGAGGCCCTTCAGGCTCCTGAGGCTTCGGCAGTGATACGAACGAGACGGAAAACAAAGCACAGGAATCAGAAATCAGCGTCTTTGTCTTGCTTTCCCGTGAAAATATCTAAACGTCCTCAAAGCAAGAAACGTTTACTTGAGAAAGAAAGAATTGCACAGTTGAACAACTGAAACTTTTTGCTAGATTTACACTTTAAATAGTTTGCCAGTGGAGTAAACAATAATTGGATTGTTAAATCTCAGTTTTGCTAAAGTATCTTGTTTCAAGGCGGTTAATAAAAATAAAACCATAAAAAAATATATTTTTGTTACTTCGAAATAAAATAAACGCTAGCTGAAAAATAAAATATTTCAGCTAGTTGCCAAGGAAACTTGATGTACTAAAACTAATAAAATTAAGGTAAAAACTAAAAAGAAATCAAAATAAAATCGAAATATCGTTTTTTTTAAGGTATGTTAATTATACTTAACTAATACTAAAACCAGGGAAAAAATTGTATTATAAAATTATATATACTGTATATGTATGTACAGTATGTATAAAGTATATGCATATTTAAAAAAGGACAAACACAAAATTACACAAAATGCAAAATGATTAAAATTAAAGTGGGGAAAAAATCTAATTTAAAATATAAACACAAGCTATAATAGAATATCAATGTTTTTAAGCATGTTCAGATGTTGTAAGTGTAAAAGCAGATCTAAACACCTGTTGACCTGTTTGTGAGGATAGACGTTGATGTGGCATTTGATGCACTCCTGACCCATGTTCGCCCAAGAGTTTCCACTCGTCCACTTCCTCTTGCATTTGGGACACTTGTACTCGCCGAAACACGCGATAAATATATTTTTATTACAGCTAAAATGTATTTTATTTTATTATTTTATTATTGGTTAACAATTATAACCCTGTATAATAATGCTGTACTGTAGCCCAAACATTTTGAGAATTAACCCCTAGGTGATGCTATAATGAACAAATATACATTTTAACTTATATCTCAAAAATATATGGGCTTCAGGACTGTTTTCCATCATTTTGAAAAGTTTGTAATTCAGATACATTTAGAGAAGCTCCTGGAAATACCAGAGCAAAGCTTTTCGTCTGTGGTCAGAATGAGCCACAGAATCATTTAGGCTTTTTAAAGCCTTTTTATGATCTTGTCAGCTCCAAAGTATATTATAAGATAGCACACTGAGTGTTAACTACTTCTGAAACTCTAAAAGAGTCCTAGCTACTACTTTTGTGAATAAATACACCAGGAAACTGAAGGAAACTCATGTATAGTACAGCTGGTATAGTGTAGTTGATATTTTTGCCGTTTTTAAAAGTCATGAATCCAGACTTTATTAAATGTTGTTTTGGTTTTATCCACACCTCTTTAAAGACCTTACAAAATCATTAAACTGATTCATGTCTGTTAGCTCTGAGGTTATTCGATTAATGAGCTTCATAGGTTTTTAATGTTTTTGAAAGTCTCTTCTGCTCACCAAAGCTGCAATTTTTTAAATCAAAAATACAGTAAAAGCAGTAATATTGTGAAATATTATTACCATTTGAAACAGCTGTTTTCTATGTGAATATCTGTTAAACCGTAATTTATTTCTGTGATGCGCAGCTGTATTTCCAGCATCATTACTCCAGTCTTCAGTGTCACATGATCTTCAGAAATCAGTATAATATGCTGATCTGCTGCTCGAGAAACATTTCTGATTATTATCAATGTTGAAAACAGTTGTGCTGCACGATATTTTTGTGGAAACTGTGATACATTTTATTTTTCAGGATTCACAGATGAACAGAAAGCTCAAAAGAACAGCATTTTTTGAATCTTTTATAACATTATAAATGTCTTTACTGACACTTTTGATCAATTGAATGCATTCTTGCTGAATAAAATATAAATTTCTTTCACAAAAATCTTACAATCAACAATTGTTTTAAAGGGGTCATATCATGCTGCTAAAAAGAACATTATTTTGTGTATTTGGTGTAATGAAATGTGTTTATGCGGTTTAAAGTTCAAAAAACACATTATTTTCCACATACTGTACATTATTGTTTCTCCTCTATGCCCCGCCTTTCTGAAACACTTGATTTTTACAAAGCTCATCGGTCTGAAAAGCGAGGTGTGCTGTGATTGGCCAGCTATCCAGTGCGTTGTGATTGGCCGAGATCTTCGTTATGCACCAAGAGCTTGTAACACTCCAAAGAGAAAGTAAAAAATTAAATCATATGACCCCTTTAAATGTTTTAAAGCAGCTGTACTGATAAAACAGACCAGCTGCAATTCCATGAGGAAATATTGCATTGATGTCATTGTTGGTTAGTTTTCAATCTATGCAAGATTTTCATACTGTAATTGTCAACAAAACAAAGTCTGAATTATTTTCATTAGTTGAATACTTTAGAACACAACTTGAGGACATGTGCTTTAGGATTATTAATGCAGCCTTGCACTGTAATCATATCCTCTGTCCTTGCTCACAGTTTCTCTGCAAACGCCCTCAATCTCACCCAAGGACTCATTTTCCCAGAGTTCCACAGCGGAGCTTCTCTGCGTGCGGATTGGCCGTCACTGGTTCACCTCCATCTGGAGCTCACCAGAGTGAACAATGCCGAGCCACGGCTCTCGTGAGATCCAGCGGAGAACATGTGTGCAATTATTCCTCCATAACAGACCCAAATGTCTTCGCTCTGCTCTGTTTGCATTGGCAGCAGTGCAGTAGAGACATCTGTACTGATGTTTCAGGACACTAATAACGCAAGAACGTTTTCTAAGAGGAGAAGCAAATCTGTCATCGTTTTCATTTGTTTAGACCATCATTACTAGTGGTGTAGCATACTAATTTTAGATGCTAAAATCATTGTAGTCGATGCCGGCAATAAAGAAGTAATTGCAAATGTTTGCCGCAACATGCTTAAAAACCAATTTTGTTTATTTTCTTAAGCAAATTTTAAAATACATATACTATGTTTTTGTAAGTAGGTGTGGCACATATTATATGAGCATAAAACATCCCATAATGCATTTCTTAAACGTGTTGCAATGCACTCTGGGAGTGGCTCAGACGGAAATCTGACACAGTGCCTGTAATTCAGAGCCATATGTTTAAGTGTCAGTTTAAGATTTCCCAAAAGCCCTTTTCAAACCCCATCAAATACTGTCCACGGCACGCCTCTCATTAAAGACACTGAGGAGCATGAACATGCTACACTCACAAGGACTAGTAATTCAGAGACTGTACACTTAGTAAAGTAAGATTTTAATACTATTATTCATCAAGGATGCATTAAATTGATCAAAAGTGTCAGTAAAGATGTTTATAATGTTACAAAAGATTCTATTTCAAATAAATGCTGTTCTTTTGAACTTTCTATTCATCTGTGAATCCTGAAAAATAAAATGCATCACAGTATCCACAAAAATATTGTGCAGCACGACTGTTTTCAACATTGATAATAATCAGAAATGTTTCTCGAGCAGCAGATCAGCATATTATACTGATTTCTGAAGATCATGTGACACTGAAGACTGGAGTAATGATGCTGAAAATACAGCTGCGCATCACAGAAATACATTACAGTTTAACAGAGATTCACATAGAAAACTGCTATTTCAAATGGTAATAATATTTCACAATATTACTGTTTTTACTGTATTTGTGATCAAGTAAATGCAGCCTTGGTGAGTCTTCTTTTGAAGACATTAAAAAATCGTACCAACCGCCTTTTGAATGCTATTTCTACGTTTTTAAAAGAAATCTTATTTGTGTCTGTTTTAATTTTTCCTTAGGAATTTTTAACAGAAACATCTGAGACAACGTTGATGCTTTAGTAAAACATTACATTAAACTCTATTACTCTGCTTGAACAGTGAAGGAGAAATATTATTATTCCTCCAAGTAAATAATTTTAGACACGCTTTATAAATTAACAGTTATTGTGAGATCCCTTTTGTTTGGCTGTATTCTTCAATAACACTTTTTAAACCTTTAATATGTCCAAAAACCAACATTTCCACAGCCAACCTTTGCTCTACATGCAATAAATTAAATCTACACACCTCACTGATGGCAGTGACCCAACCTTACAATAATGCCAAAGTGTGAGTGCATGCATTATATATGGAGTTATATATTTTTATATGCTCTTAAACATTGCTGTTTTTAATGAATTAAGATATTTTGTTAAGGCATGAGTTGTATGGACTGTTATGATATTTTTATGGTGTTGGATGTCTGACAGTATCTGTAGTACAGTAACGTCTCTGTCAAACACCCACTAATGTCATTCCTGTCCGTCCCACAGCATGACAGATTTACATTCTCTGTGTTCTGGATTATATTCACTTTTCTATGGGTTTCCCTACACAGATGATGTTTTACATTATCAGAGTGGTTTAACTGAATAAAAGAGAGCAAGCACTGTGACAATCTGTTAAAGAAATAGTACAACCAAAAATGAAAATTTGCTGAAAACGTACCCAAGATATAGATAAATTTGCAGTGAATGGGTGCCGTCAGAATAAGAGTCCAAACAGCTGATAAAAACATCACAATAATCCACAGCACTCCTGAGCAAGTTATTTAGACATGTAGCTAAAAATGTGAATAGCATCTGCATCTGGTTTAATGGCACAGACATTTGAAGGTTTATATAGTAAGAGAAAACTGAGCCTTGAGTACTATAATACAAGAATGCATGTTAAGGGTGTTCAATGGGAAATGCATCTGCGTTCGTTCACGTGTGTGAAGTATGTTTCTGTTTAACTGATCTCATTAAAGAATCTGAACATCCATTAGACTTCTGGGTGTAACCATATCTAGAGACCAGAATATAAGAGACTTTTAAGTGGGTTCTGTTGACTTGAGCTAGTAAGCAACCACATAACAACATACTAGCAACCAATCAAATCTCCATAGCACTGATTTTTGTACAGCGAGTGTTAATGTGAGAGTGTTAAAGGAATAGTTCACCCAAAAATGAAAATGTGCTCACTCTCAGGTCATCCAAGACGTAGATGAGTGTGTTTCTTCATCAGGTCTGTAGAAATGTAGCATTGCATCAGTGTCTCAGCAATGGATGCTCTGCAGTGAATGGGTGCCGTCAGAAAATGAGATCAGTTAAACAGAAACATACTTCACACACGTGAACGAACGCAGATGCATTTCCCATTGAACACCCTTAACATGCATTCTTGTATTATAGTACTCAAGGCTCAGTTTTCTCTTACTATATAAACCTTCAAATGTCTGTGCCATTAAACCAGATGCAGATGCTATTCACATTTTTAGCTACATGTCTAAATAACTTGCTCAGTAAAACATTCAAACTATCAAAACTGAGCATGTGTAGGTAGAAGTGTTTGTGTTCTCATACTTGTGTGAAGTATGTTTCTAATTGAATTTTGACTTTTGAGGATCAGTTTCACGACTACCTGCAGAAACAACAGATGTCTTCAGCACTTTAAACTTCTTCAGGTATATTTGATCACTTTATGGGGAAAGAAGATACTGGTTTATAGGATTACTGCTAATATATAACATACTGCGGAAGGTCACGAGAGAGTTTGTGTCTGACTGATTACTTTAATGAGGAGCAGAACTGTGTCAGTACTGTATTCAGGGTCCAAAACCAACACTTGCCAAGTAAATAAAAAGCTACTCACCAGTTAGACGGTTACATAGTTGAACTGTAAGTGATTATTTGAACTTCAAACTATCCAAATCAGAGACGAAAACAGACCATCAACTAATGAAAGCTTGCTTTAAGGATGTTTGGATTTTTTTTGTACTTTTTAAAATTAATATTTGTCCATCAAGCCATAAAAATAAATGACACAAAAATTAGGATATATATATATATATATATATATCCTAATAACAACATATAAAATACATTTTAATTTAATACATTTTATTTAATAATTTAATTTAATGTAATATATTTAATAAAGTTTAATTTAATCATTTAATTTAAATTAAAGCTGCAGTCCGTAACTTTTATTTTTTATTTTTTGTTCAAAATGTACAAAATGTATATAATAAGCGAGTACATCATGAATCCATTTTCCAAACTGTGCTTTTGTCTTATCCTGAATCACTACAGTACACCTATAATAAGTGTTTATATTCAGACTATTTTAGACTGGTTTGGGTCGGCACGGCTGCGGAGTAGCCCAGTATCTGCGTGACTCTGCACAGACATAAACAGAGAGAAGTAGCTCCGGCTACAATGTTCTTCCCGCAAGACACATGCAGCTCTGTTTATTAACCAGCTAGAGCGCCAAAAGTTACGGACTGCAGCTTTAATACATTTTTAATATTATTATTTTTTTAAATTGCAAGGTACAGTTCAATAGCCATATATAGTAAAATTGTAATGTTGGGTCCAGATTGCATTGTATGTGCACCACATTTTATTGCATGTTTAAATGTTAAAAGCACTGTGCAAAACTGACATAAGGAGTTTTTGTGGCAGCTTGTCCAGACGTGTCCAGCTGTGATCCAGTGTTGGGTTTCAGTGAGACAGACGCTGACAGGTGGGCAGGCAAAACTAAAACAATTATGAGAGTATATAGTAAATAATGAGAGATTCAGTGTCATATTAGTGTCAGAAGATCTCATATGAACTGCTGACTTAGCATGTGGTTGCTAGGGTGTTGCTATGCAGTTGCTAGGCTGTTGTGGGTGGTTGCTAGGGTGTTGCTAATATGCAGTTGCCAGACTGCTTGCTATGTGATTGCTAGGGTGTTGCTATACAGTTGCTAGGCTGTTCTGGGTGGTTGCTAAGGTGTTGCTAATATACATTTGCCAGAGTGCATGCTATGTGGTTGCTAGGGTGTTGCTATACAGTTGCTAGGCTGTTCTAGGTGGTTGCTAGGGTGTTGCTAGGGGGTTCTGGATGGTTGCTAGTGTTGCAGAAAAACACAAAGAAATAAAAAAAAGTGAAAGTGACGTGTGGCCAAGTATGGTTACTCCCCCCCCACCTACAATCCCCGCCGGTACGAGACTCGAACCCACAAGCTTTGGGTTACGAGTCCGACTCTCTAACCATTAGGCCACGACTTTCCCAATGCGTTCTACTCAAATTTCTACTCATTTTCTTGTCTCAACCCAAACTCTTATACCTTTTATAATAATATATTTAATGTCATGAATCTCTGAAACTCCAGTGAGAAACTGTTCTGAAGTTCTTTCCGTATGTTTTGAAATAACAGTCGTGGTATTGAAGGTGGGGGAGAGAGCGGTGTACATACTCCCCCCCCACCTACAATCCCCGCCGGTACGAGACTCGAACCCGCAAGCTTTGGGTTACGAGTCCGACTCTCTAACCATTAGGCCACGACTTCCCCAATGCGTTCTACTCAAATTTCTACTCATTTTCTTGTCTCAACCCAAACTCTTATACCTTTTATAATAATATATTTAATGTCATGAATCTCTGAAACTCCAGTGAGAAACTGTTCTGAAGTTCTTTCCGTATGTTTTGAAATAAAAGTGACAACAAGTGTGTTTTGAGCTCTTTAGGAACACAATCTAAATGTCTAGATTTAAAGCAGGAATCGTCATGCGACTCAATTAAACAAAGGTAATGTCTAGACAGACTCAGATCCAGATCCATCTGCTTTGCGCACACATATTTAAACTGCTGTCGGAAGAGCGTCCTTCCCTTCTTCTTCTCTTGTTATCATCTTTTCTCTCATGTCACCTGAGACTGATTAAAATGCTGTGACAGTAAATTTAGTGGAGGGCAAAGATCTAAATCATTTCATTTTTCTATAAAAGGTTTTTCCTGACTGATGTGTGTTTGGCTGGATTTGGTGTCGAGGGGGCTTTTTCTCATCTATGACAGCCAATGATGTCATGAAAGGCAAGAAACAGGATTATCTTTCATAAACACAGAAGGTTCATCTGGCGCTCATTATGGCTCCACATGCGGGTGTGGTGCTTGCTACAATGATTTGTATGTACAATTTTGTAATGCAGGTCAGTTACAGTAAAAGACGGTCAGATAATCACACTATTGGTATCATAGAACTGGTTCCTAGGGTGCTCTGGGTTGCTGCTAGGGTGTTGTTATGCAGTTGCTTGGGTGTTCTGGGTGGTTGTTAAGTGGTTGCTAGGGTGTTGCTATGCAGTTGGCTGGGTGGTTGCTTTGTGGTTGCTAGGGTACTCTGAGTGGTTGATAAAGTATTACTATGCAGTTGCTAGGGTGTTCCGGGTGGTTTCTAGGAGGTTGCTAGGGTGTTCTAATTGGTTGTTAGGTGGCTGCTAAGGTGTTGCTTTGCAGTCACCAGGGTGGTTGCTATGCAGTTGCTAGGGTATTCTGAGTGGTTACTAGAGTATTGCTATGCAGTTGCTAGGGTGTTCTGGGTGGCTTTTAGGGTTTTGCTATGCTAGGGTGTTGCTAGTCTGTTCTGGGTGGTTGCTAGGGTGTTGCTAGGTAGTTGCTAGGCTGTTCTGGGTGGTTTATAGGGTGTTGCTAGGTAGTTGCTATGCAATTGCTAGGGGGTTCTGGATGGTTGCTAGGTGTTTGCGAGGGTGTTGCTAGGTGGATGCAATGCGGTTCAACCATCAGTGAGCAGAGCTTCAGCTCAGTTGTATAATATGTAGAACTATGTATATAATGTGTCTAATAAAAACAATATCAGTGCATTATGATCGACAGGTTTAGATAAGCAGGTTGTAGCTGAGCTCAGGTGCGCAGCAGTGAGTGTTTACCTGCGGACACTCTTTGATGTAGTGGCCCTTATTGAAGCTCAGGTGGCACAGGTAGTTGGGTGGAGGTTTCCTGCAGGGCTTTCTGGGTTCAGAGGTCAGCAAGAGGTCAGAGAAGCTGTCCGTCAGCAAACTCAGACCCTTCGACAATGTTGTTTAACGAGCCATAGGGAGACGAGCCCTTATATAAGCAGCTACACGGAGTCTGTACAGAGAAAAAAACACATGAAACTTTTACGAAGTTTTCAATGTAATTAATAAGCATTATCATATTTAAATTATATATGAGATATAATATATGGTCACAAGGTCATGGGTTAAATTCCCAGTAAATGCATGAACTGATAAAACATAAACCTTGAATCAGAATCATTTATTTAATATTATAGCTTTTGTTAATATTTTGAATATGATTTTTTAAAAGATTTTTTAAAGAATATAATAAGCATTATCATATATAAATTATATATGAAATATAATATATGGTCACAAGGTTATGGGTTTGCATGAATTGAAAAAAAGCATACCTTGAATCAGTGTTATTTTTACTATCACGATGTAGTTTTTGTTAATATATATATACTATTTGTATATTTTCTTTTTTCACTTTAATCTTAATGTATTTTTGTCTTCTTTATTAGTTTTTGTTATTTTACTACGTCAAGTTCAACTAAACGAAAATGAGAATTGTCTGGAAACTGAATACTTTTTTTAATATTTTATTTTATTTCAGTTAATGTATCTTTTTTTTAGTAACAGAATTTCTTTATAGTTTTAGTTTTTAATATTGAGAATGTTTAATTTTCTTAATTTCTTTTTATATTTTTAAAGTTTGTATTATTTAACATGCCCTCAGTCGGTTAGTACATTTTTAGTTTAAAAGTTATGTTAAAACGTATTTTTTCCAGACTGCCAGTAGGTGTCAGTATACTGTAAAGTCACTGTAAAGTATTGCTGGTTTAGACAGATAGACCAAGCATTAAACTTAAAACTTAACATGCTCCGAATCAGACGGTTGTTTGTTGATATTAAAAAATCTGTCACAACAATCTCCCTTTAAACTGCCAGTGATTCCCTCTGTGTATACATTTATGTTTTTGCTTGTTTATAATAGTTTTTCTGTGGTCTGATTTCCTTTCAGCAGATGATCTGCGTGAGAGAGAATGTTCCTCAGGAAGACAGACTTTCCCACATGATTCTCCAAACCCTTTTCCTCATTCTTTCTCATGAGATTGTCCATGCTGTTCGGAATGAAATATTGCTAGCAAACTGCCTATATATATTAAGCAGTATATACTGTACACTATTAAAAAACGACATAGTTAATAGCATGCAATATGCAATGACAAACATTTAAAGGTATGTTTGCATTATGTAAAAGTAGTATGCAACATTATGTGTGTGTGTAATTCTCACATGCATCAGGGATATATTCATTGTATCTCATATCTCTGTCAATTATTTTCCAGAACATTGATTTTATGCACCTATAATAAAAATGCTGAACTTTTCCACATTGCTTAACGTGGAGCCAAACCACTAAAGCTTCAAATCTCTTCAGCAAAAACTGCTTTTCATTCAGTCTGGTTTATTTGTGCTTTCTAAAGCCAAAGTAGAAAGATCAATACACACATACAACTTGGCTCATAAAACGAGCACACATTTCTCTGCACAAATACACATGATAGAACTCTACAGTAACAAAGTGTGCTTGTTAACCCAGAACTCCCGCTGTTTATCACCGACAGCCACTCTAAATGATTCAGGGAAGGCAGTGTGAATGTATCTTTGGACGAAGGCAGAAGTTTTGTGCATGTTTTTCTAATGCATCCAATTCTGCAGGACTAGAATATATTCCTGTAACTATAATGCGCAGTGGAGACTGACCCGGAAGAGAGGAAATTGTTGAATAAAGTCGCCATGTTTGTTTTCTTTGCGCACAAAAAGTATTCTCGTAGCTTCATAACATTACGGTTGAAGCACTGATGTCACGTGGAATATTTTAACGATGTCCTCATACCTTTCTGGGCCTTGAATGTTTCAGTTGCCTTGCTGTCTATGGAGGGTCAGAAAGCTCTCGTATTTCATCAAAAATATCTTCATTTGTGTTCCGAAGATGAACGAAGGTCTCACGGGTTTGGAACGACATGAGGGCGAGTAATTAATGACCGAATTTTCATTTTTGGGTGAACTATCCCTTTAAAATGAACATTACGAAAACAAATGGAATAAAAAGTGTCCATTTTTGAACTATTTAAAATTTATATAAAAAGGTATATTTGAAAAATTTTAAAGTTAAAAAAGTTAAAATTGTACAATACACTGACATTTCAGATCACTGAATAAGTTTACATACAAGTTCACCTGAACTCCTGTCGACAGATAGATAGATAGACAGACAGACAGACAGACAGACAGACAGACAGACAGATAGATAGATAGATAGATGATTAGATAGATAGATAGATAGAATGATATAGACAGACAGACAGATAGATAGATAGATAGGTGTCGTGTAATCCGAAATCCTCGACGCCGAAGTGCGCACTGTAGTATGTAGTATGTAGTATGTAGTATGTTGTATGTAGTATGTAGTATGTACGCGACGGTCAGGCTGTGAGTGTTTCAGTACATGTTTAGACACGAGCTGTGCTGCAGTGCGCTGATTTCTGTCGTGTAAAGCACAGGTTTAACCACTAACACGCAGCATGCTTCAACCAAATGCTTACTAGCAGCATACAGTCAGCTAGAAAGTTAGTGAACCCTTAAAGGGACAGTTCACCCAAAAATGAGACTTCGGTCATCTTTTGCTCACCCTCAAGTTGATCCAAACCTGTATGATTTAGTAAACAAACTCTTCCCAAATTGACTTGCACAGTTCTGAGTTAAACTAAAAATACAGATTCTGTAACGAGAAAAAAAAGTTTCTGTGGTCTTGGAAAATCTGGAAATATAAGTGAGTTTTAATAGTGTGTTCTGGAAGAGTCATTGAAATTCCTATGGTAAATATGTTCTGAAGTATTTTTATTTATTTATTTATATCCAGCTAGAAATGATTTGTAAGTGTGATGTGATGTTTTTTAAAAATTGCAAACGACTGGAAAAGTTATGGCACTTTATATCGAAATATCTTTGTCGGAAAAAGTTTGTGAACCTCTTGGGTTTATCAATTTATTTAAAGATGCAAATAGAGGAAGGTAAAGATTTTGTGTAAAACAAAAATGCAAATCGCTGTACAGCAATGAGGGATAAAAAATGAACCGCTATAATCGAAATAAATTAATAAAATGTGCCTCCCTGCTGTAAAAATGGTCATAAAAGTCAATAAATGCATTTATTTTTATTTTAAACATTTTAAACATATTAAACATAAATATATTTTTAAATAATTAAATGTATTATGGCAGAACTATGTGCAAAATCTACAGCAGTTTTTGTGTAAACAAACAAAAATGTGCAATTGCTGCAAATCAGGTACAATAATGAGTGATAAAAAACATTAAGATCTAAATAGATTTAAAAATCTTGATATTCATACATATATTCACGTGTGTGTGTGTGTGTGTGTGTGTATATATATAAACAGAGAGAGCAGATCTTTGATTAATTGCATGTATTGTCATTTGTTCATTTGACTATCCTACATTATTCATGATAAACCATGACATTTTTTGGAAGGAAAAACACTCTTTAAAGTTGTGTTTTACTAAATACAGACCGTTTTTTGGGGATGTCAAAGTGAACGAATTAAACAAAGACAGTTGTTCTGGACACTAGAGATTCAGCGATAAGAAATATTAATCACATCTGAACTTTTGAATCATGCATATCTGCAGCAGACTTTATCATGCAGATGTAAACAGTAATTAACATAACGTGAATGTCATAAAATGACAAATCATTTTCAGCTGCACTGCCACGAGTTTTGCCAGGTGTCTTATTGTATTTATCGACATCATTGTGAGTTGCTGCTGATGATTGATGTGTTAATTATAATGGCAGTGATCTTCATTTGACTTCATGTTGCTGCATGTAAATGTCCTGATGTGTGCAGGTGTCAGAGATGAGTTACCCCGGATACCCTCCTGCAGGTGGAAGTTACCCTCCCGCCTCCGGCCCGTATCAGCAGGCCCCAGGCGGATACCCGCCCCAACCGGGAGCCTATCCACCCCAGGGCGGATACTACCCCCCTCAGCCTGGAGCGTATCCCCCCGGAGCAGGGTACCCACCCCAGGCCGGCGGTTACCCAGCAGCCCCAGGAGGAGGCTTTCCGCCACAGGCAGGAGGTTACCCCGCCGCCCAACCCGGGACCTACCCCAACATGCCCCCTGCAGGCCAGTCCGGTTAGTCTGAGCTCTGCATGCAGGAGCATCATGGGATCCTACAGCTGGATGCTCTGATGTTATTTATGAGCTGCACAGCTGACCTCAGAGCATTAATGGGATGTTTTTGGCAATTAAAAATAACTCAATTTAATGCATTATTTTCCAAATTATATATATAAAAAAAATGATGCATCATTAACAGGAGCTGATGCACTTCAAATTCAATATATATATTATATATATTAATAAGACCACATTCTAATTTGACAATCTGTTTGCGTGCTGATAAAACAGCAACAGAAAATGTAGGGCCATATAATTTCCAGAGTGTGGAATCATGGAATCCAGGCATAAAACTGTACTGTACAGTAGATTGTACTTCCCAAAGTAATAAAAGTAATCAAACATTGTTTTTAACCAATATCACACATTTTTTTTCATTCATGTTTTAATTTAAATTTAAAAAATGAAAGGAAATGATTACATTTTAAAAGATTAATTACATTTTTATTTAAATCATTTTTTATTAATGTATTCATTTTTATTAATTTATTTGTTTACCACCGTTTTAGATCATATTATTTGTAGTAAATCATAATACACAGAATCCAGAAAAATTAAAACACAACACAGAATTTTTAAAGCAATTCATAGGACACTATTATTGTTAAAATTGTTTTATGAATTCAATTGCTTAGACATCCTTTTGGATCATTAACATTTAATTAAAACATTAAAACAGAATACAGAAAAATGAAAACAAAACTATAAATTTTTGCAAAAAAAAAAGGAAAAAATAAAATAGATTTCATAGGGCTCTTAAAGGTTTAATTTTTTTTTACATTGCATTTTAAATGCATCAATTTCTGTTTTTCATTCATCATGCATAATTTAAAAAAAATGATGTTGTTGCATAATGCTTTGTGCTTTTATTGATTGGTTGCAGTGCTTTGATGGCTTTGTGTCTGTATTGCTGTATGTAGCGATACAGTAGCACTGAGTTATTTGTGTTGTTAACAGGTGGATGGGGCGGCCAACCCGGCTTTGGAGCTGTAAGAATCCCTTTATTTCTGCCTCTTTTATTGTACACAATCAGTTATGTACTGTATTTCCAAATGCATTACAGTATTTCGGTTGAACTGTTGTTCCATTAAGCTGTACTTCTGAGGTCTGAAGTGAAATGCATCGTGTGTCTCGTGTTATAAATGTCCTGTGCTCTGTGCAGCCGGGTGGAGGAATGCCTCAGGGGTACCCCGGGGTCCCAGCGCCGGGACAGCAGCCCATGCCAATGTACCCAGGTGCCCTGAACCCGTCAATGCCCGGGTATGGAGGGGGTGTCCCGACCGGACCGACACCACCGGCCGCTCCTGCTGTCAATGTGAGAGACTCTCAGCTTCATCAGCCGCATCAGGCTTTAGTTTGCTTTAGTTTTGCCACATAAAAAAATTAAATGTCACAGATGTATATTTGCTGAGTAATGCACTATTTTGTAGAGGGGGGTCAAAATGAGTTTTCACCTGAGATTTGGAGCCAGTTTATGGGGGTGTAAAAATGACTTCAGAAAGCTGGCAGCATTATTATATTATTTTTACACAGAGATTGGTAGCTCTATTAGTAATATCCGCTGACTTTAGCAATCTTTGTTTCACTGTATGCCAACGGTGACAGTTCAAACATGACAAAAAGCACTTTTTGTGTTTTTTGCCTCAGGTTTGCAGGCCTGTAACTCAAGAAGTATTAATGTATGTTCAATAAAAAGTAATGTTTAATTACTAATGTTTTCCGTGTTTAGAAGGGTTACCGCGGAACCATCAAGGACTTTCCTGGCGCCGATCCTCTCAGAGACGTCGAGGTGTTACGGAAAGCCATGAAGGGCTTCGGTGAGAAGAAATTATTCATTTATTTGATACAGTTTGTATGCTATACGTTCACATGTCTTTAAAAACAGAGCTGAATGTGTTTTGCTCGCAGGAACCGATGAAAATGCCATTATCGAGCTTCTCGGCACTCGATCCAACAAGCAGCGCGTGCCGTTGAAGGCGGCGTATAAAACCACTTACGGCAAGGTGAACATATGAGGAATACTTGTGACTATCAAATACTTGTGACTGTGTTGAGGTTTCTCATGTGTGACTTTGCATTTAAAATGCTTTGCAGGATCTGGTTAGCGACATAAAGTCAGAGGTGAAAGGAGACTTTGAAGATTTGGTGCTGGCCATGCTGAAGGCTCCTGCGCACTTTGATGCCTCTGAACTCAAAGAGGCCATATCGGTGAGATTTCCTTTCTTTATCTTCATTTTTCAGGAAAATATGTGCAAATCCACTCTGATACTAGATATATTGGTCAATTGGATTGTCCAAATCCTAGCAAGCTGCATGGGCAGCATTCTAACTGAAATGCAACCTCATAAGTGACTGATCTGGACAATCGTGCATGCAGTGCTGATAAAAGCTGAGCGCTTTATCCCAGTGTAGTATGCAGGGAAACATGCTGGCACTGACCCAGCCAAGCATGCTTTCGCCTGATCTCGTATGCAGCTGCTTGAGTTTCACAGCGCTCATTAATGAAACACAGGCACGTAATTACAGAGTCGAGAGCAGAAATACTGCCAGATGCGCTCTGAGCCGCACTGGAACAATATGCTGGAAATATGAAAGAAACCTGACGATCGAGCGCCTGAAAACTAATGGAATATATTTGGAAGCTTGTTTCTGCCACAGGATAAAAAAATAAGAAAGGTAATTGTGTCATATTTCTCCCAATTCTGACTTTTTTCTCGAGAATTCTCAGTTTCTTAACAAGACTCCCTGAATTAGAAGTTTGCATCTCGCAATTCTGTTTTTTTAATTAGTTTCTGCTACAGAATAAAAAATTAAATAAGGTAATTATGACATTTTATCTCACAATTCTGACTTTTTTTCCTCGGATATAAAAAGATATAAACTCAGAATTGTGAGAAAAAATTATTAAATGCAATTATCTTTTTTATTTTTTTGTTCCATGGCAAAACAATTGCAAGACATAAACTCAGAATTCAGATAAAAAATTGTATCTTGCATTCTGAGTCTATATTTCACAGTTCTGATTTTTTTCTCAGGATAGTGAGAAAAAAAGTCACAATTACCTTATATATTAGATATAAATATTAGACTTTGAATATGAGGATGCTTAATTGCATAAAGTCTTCAGTGAATAACCAAATTCATATAACTTTTAAATAGAATGAAAACCTGTTTATCAGAAAATTTATTTTTTGGAAAATAAGTGAAATAAATCAAAAGTTGCATTGTTGAGAGCAAAAACCACACAGAAGTCGCATCAGTTTAGGCTATAAGTCACATTTACGTAATGTTAAATAGCAGTAAATGAAACGTTTACAAACATTATAAACATATGTTTTACTCCACAACAAATCCTTTACATTGAACGATATCCAGAACAGAGCAGGAATGAAAAATATAAGCATGAAACAGACATCAATTACAGTGTCATTCTTTATAGACAACATTCATTATAAATGGAAATCCTAAACTAATGTATGTAAAGTAAAACTGAAACTAATAGCGTGTGTGACATGTGCTGTACAAATAAACAGGCTCACACACGTCTCTCATTCGACTCTCATATTTTTTGTATTTATAATGATTGTTTTCCTGGTGTTTTCAGGGTGCAGGAACCGATGAGGCCTGTCTCATAGAGATTCTGTCCTCTCGTAGTAATGCTGAGATTCTGGAGATTAATAAGGTGTATAAGGCAGGTGAGTCTGTGATCACAAACCTGCTGAATATCGCCGGTCATGTGTTTAAATAGCAGAGGTTTATGATGAGTGTTTGTTGTCTAGAGTACGGTAAATCTCTGGAGGACGCCATCAGCAGCGACACGTCTGGACACTTCCGGCGGCTGCTCGTCTCTCTGTCTCAGGTACAAACATTTATCAGCTTTGGGTCTTTCATCACGTCTTTACCAATTACTCTCGTAGGGCATTTGATGTTTTGATGATCATTAATCACAGGGATTTTAGCCATATCTTTGAAAAATGACGAAAATATCTATACAAAAATAGTTTCTTGATTACAATTTATTGTAAATCAAACTTGCAGCCATTTATCAGATAACCAAAACCTCTTGTTTTTTGTCGTCATAAAATTGAATTGAATTTAATTTAATTTAAGCAGGAAAAAATAAGTAGCAATATAAATGGCAATGTGTAGGAGGTTTATAAAACATTGTAATCTTATGAATAAATATTTGATTTATTTGCTGCAGATCAGTGTTATTTTAGTATTATTAATATAGCATTATAATATTTAAATTAATACTTTGAGCTAGCATTATTTCTTATAGTATAGTAATATCTTTTAAAAGTAATGCATATGCAACACTGAATCAAATTTAATAGTAATAGCTTTTATTTTTATATTCTCAGTTTTCATTTTAATTTTAGTTTGTTATAAACTTAAACTAAAATTAATTTAATTTATATTTATTTCAGTTTTACTTTTAGTAATTTTAATACTTAAACTTTATAATACTTAAAATTTTATTTCAGTATTTTATTTTTCAGATTTTTAAGTTTAAGATTTTCACGTAATATTTAGATTTGATTTGATTTCCTTTACCATTTAATTTATTAATCAATAATAGTTTTTAATATATATATTATTATAAAAACTATTTTAATAAAAATAAACAATTTTTAACAAAAAACAATAATAACACTGCTGTAGATCAACACAAAATATTCATTTCCAGTCAAAAACGGGAAGTGAAATCAGAACTGTACAGATAAAATGTTTTCCATGGTTTGTTTTCAGGGTAATCGAGATGAGAAAGAGACTGTGGACATTTCTCTGGCCAAACAGGAAGCTCAGGTTGGAGACGAGCCTTGATTTGCTTAAACAAATTCACGTTTTAATGTAAATGTGCAATATTGGCTGCTGTTGTACAGAAACAGATACATGTTTTCTGTGTTGCAGAAACTCCACGCTGCAGGAGAGAATAAAGTCGGCACGGACGAGTCTCAGTTTAATGCGATTCTGTGCGCTCGCAGCAAACCTCATCTGAGACAAGGTAAAACCCACCAGCCCACTGCACTTAAACGGCCACAGAAATACACCGGAACTGCTGTTATTTCCCTAACTAGGACAATCTGTTCAAAAGCAGTCAACTAGAGAGATTTATTCACTTGAGTTCCCTGAATCATATGGAACATCCTCATACGCTGTTGCCGTTTCGAATGATTTCCTGCTGTATTTGCTCTTTCTTAGACCATAATTGCCAAAAAAAGAAATTCTAAACCTGTTATTTCTAACACTAAATATTTCATGGTGACCGCAGCTGTCAAGCTCTAAAAAGACAAAAAAACAATGCTTAAAATCTCATAACAGTCGACATTTGTGACCGTGGAGCACAAAAGCAGTGTTAAGTCGCTGGGGGATATTTGTAGCAATAGCCAACAATACATTGTATGGGTCAAAATGATAGATTTTTCTTTTATGCCAAAAATCATTAGGATATTAAGTAAAGATCATGTTCCATGAAGATATTTTGTAAATTTCCTACCGTAAATATATTAAAACTTAATTTTTGATTAGTAATATGCATTGCTAAGAACTTAATTTGAACAACTTTAAAGATGATTTTCTCAATATTTAGATTTTTTTGCACCCTCAGATTCCAGATTTTCAAATAGTTGTATCTCGGCCAAATATTGTCCTCTCCTAACAAACCATACATCAATGGAAAGCTTATTTATTCTTTCAGATGATGCATTAATCTCAATTTTCTTATGACTGGTTTTGTGGTCCAGGGTCACATTTGTCTATGCACTATTTTAGAATTTGTTTGATAGTTTTGTGTAAGGAACAGACTGAATATGAAGTCATTATTCCCTGATAATGCAGATTAAATGATGCATTGCACCAGGTTTGACAGATTGTTCGTAATGTTTGGACACAATGTCTTTCTCAGTGTTTCATGAGTACCAGCAGATGTGCGGCAGATGATGCGTTAATCTCAATTTTCTTATGACTGGTTTTGTGGTCCAGGGTCACATTTGTCTATGCACTATTTTAGAAGTAGTTTGATAGTTTTGTGTAAGGAACAGACTGAATATGAAGTCATTATTCCCTGATAATGCAGATTAAATGATGCATTGCACCAGGTTTGACAGATTGTTCGTAATGTTTGGACACAATGTCTTTCTCAGTGTTTCATGAGTACCAGCAGATGTGCGGCAAAGACATTGAGAAGAGCATCTGCAGTGAGATGTCTGGAAACGTGGAGTCTGGAATGGTGGCAGTGGGTGGGTACTGGACCCTGATTGGTCACAGCACTGGAATAGACTCAGTTGTTTTGAATAAGATGCAGATTGGAGGTTATGATGAGTAAAATGCCTAAATGTTTTACATATGCAAACATGACACAATAGGCAAAACCATTGTTTTTTTTTTCATGCACGGGTCACGTTTAAGATTTTGGCCTGTTTTGCTTCCATAACTTGTGTTTTTTTCAGACTAGTTGAAGGAAAAAAATCCAAAATACACAATCATGTGTTATTTTTATTGCACTTTTATCTATTTGCGTCTGTAGATTTCAATTACAGTACATATCTCTAAAAGTTTTTATCTCCACTTCAGCACAACTTACAAACACCAAACTTAGCAGTTTTATTCCTATCTATATTCTGAAGGTTTTTACTGAGGGGTTTGTTCATGCATCATTGGCCTTATTTTATTTTTGCACTTTATCTATTTGCTTCTGTAGATTTTAATTACAATACTGCACATATATTTAAAAGTTTTTTTCTCCACTTCAGTATCACTTACATGCACCAAACTTAGCAGGTTTATTCCTATCTATATTCTGAATGATTTTAATGAGGGGTTTGTTCATATATAATTGGCCTAATTTTATTATTGCACTTTATTTATTTATGTCTAAAGATTTCAGTTACAATACAAACCTTTAAAAGTTTTTTCTCCACTTCAGCAGATCTTACATACACCAAACTTAGCAGTTTTATTCCTCTCTGTATTCTGACGTTTTTTACTGAGGGATTTGTTCATATATCATTCGCACTGATTTATATAAAAATTTTTCCCCTAAAAACAGCATTTTCTGATTTATGGAGTTATAAGATATCAAAATTTCTTGTTTTAGCCAAAGTTTACCATACATGTGTTGATTTAATAGTCCCTAAACATAGTAAAATTAAAGGCAGTTGCAACATGAATGTTAAAATTGATTCTCTGCAACTGATTAAATTCCTCTTTCTATAATGTGAAGTAATGTGTAGTTCAAGTTTATAATCATGTTCCATCTGTGTGTTTTTTTCAGTGAAGTGCATTAAAAACACTGCTGCATACTTTGCTGAACGTCTCCACAAAGCCATGCAGGTAGAGAAAATGTGGTTATGTGGTTGTTTTGCTATGGTTTTGTCATTCAGTAGCAGATCTGATGGTTAGACGTGGGTTATTTCTATGTACGCTGTACTTTTCTGGCCTCACTGTGCTGCATGAGGCTTGTTTTCTGAAAAGCATATGTATGAATGTTAGTAAAATCTCATTGTGGGTCAATATGCATGCATGAGCTGTTGATGTTCACCTTTATTTAGGGTGTGGGAACCAAAGACAGGACTCTGATCCGCATCATGGTGTCCCGCTCTGAGGTGGACATGCTGGATATCAGACAGGAGTATCTGCGTCAGTACGGGAAGTCGCTCTACACTGCCATCTCTGTAAGTCACACACACATGTTCAATATACTGCACGGTCCCTATACTTTCTTAGTATGACGTACAAATGTCCACTCACACAATATGTCGCTGTGGGAAACTTGTGTCACCCACTGATTCAGCTGCAGACCACAGATTTGAGTGTATGCAAGAGCACTGAATAGCACACGTGAGGTTCTTCTGCTTTAAAAAGCAAACGATAACATGCATTTGCAACACTATTAGTTCAGCAGTTTCTATTTTTAACTTTTCCTTGTGAATATAGCTGTGGTTTCTGGCATGGTGCTAAATTATAAACAAACAAAACATATTTATTATTTTATAATATATTATATTATCAAAAACGTTAGATTTTTTTAAGTGTGTGTGTGCATATATATATATACAGTGGGGAAAAAAGTATTTAGTCAGCCACCAATTGTGCAAGTTCTCCCACTTAAAAAGATGAGAGAGGCCTGTAATTTTCATCATAGGTATACCTCAACTAATATAATATATTAGTTGTTTATTTACTTTCTTATTAACTTGTTTCTTGCCGGGAAAATAGCGGTGTTTGCTAATTTATAAACAAACAATTTTATTTTATTTTTACATTATTAATTTATTAATTTATTACATTATTTTTTTAAATGAAGTGAGACCAGATTTAGTTTTTTTCTTTTTTTTTTATTATCCAAGATAAACGTTTTATACATTTAAACCTTTTATACATTTTTGGTTTTGATTATTCATTTTTATTTTATTTTATTTTAATATTTTATTTTATGAAAATATTTTTAATGAAGTGAGACCAGATTTAGTTTTCGATTTTGTTATTTATTATCCAAGATAAACTTTTAAAACCTTTTATACATTTTTGGTTTTAATTATCAATTTATATATTATATTAGTAACTTTTTTTTAGTATAATTAATTAATACATCTAAGAGTTTATTTGTGCTTCCGTAGCTAGAAATAGAATATTGTGACTGTTGTGAATATTTGTTAGCATATTATTTTCCTGAAATCTTCAGGGTGACACGACTGGCGATTACAAGAAACTGCTCCTGAAGCTGTGTGGAGGAAGTGACTGAAGAGCCAGGAAGTCAGACGCGTTACCATGACGACTGGGATATGTGACGTCATATTAATCACGCTCATATATCAATATGTCAGATAATCTCACTAGTGTCATGTTAACTAATGCTGTAATCTCTCTCTTCACATCTTTATTATGTTCACAGCCAAAAATAACATTTCATTTGTGCCTTAGAGACATTGTTATCCTAATGCATGTTATCATTTCTTTTATTTTGCTATCTGTTCAGACTATGCATGATATCTAGAAAATCAATATTTTGTACAGTGTCTTCAGTACCTGATGCCAAATCTGTGCTGTCGCTCGCATCCAAAACTACATACGTCATGAGTCTCTTGAAGTACTGAAATATATGCCATAGTTTTTGTATAGTGAGCTTTATGATCTCTATGCAAGAAGAATATAGAATTATGTCAATCATCATGAAGGTCTTGATGGGTCAGTCTCATGAAAACGTGTCAAATTTCATCTCGAAATCAAAACGGAAAACAAGAAATGAGCTTTGCTTAAAGAAAGTCAAGCCTGTTTTAGGAACTCTGAGATCTGTTTGCATTATCACACTTTTTTCATGCCATTTTTTTGCTTAATTTCCTGAAACACGTCATTTTATGTGTTTCTTTTCACATTTTTCTGAACAGTGATTCTTAATAAATGCTGTTATATAATACAAGCTAATTATTTTATGTTAATATTTTGTACAACAAATACTAACATTGTTTAATAACATTTCTTTTTTTACAATTTAAACAATTTTAAATAATATTTTTGCATCATGGTAATGCATATTTATGGCTCCTAAATAGATTTTTCATTCATGCAAAACATTTTCTTTTGTGGAGTTTAGGGTGAAATATGCTTCGTTTTGTGAGATTCATGTATTTTTTGTTATCATCGTCCCTGACTAGCATGAATGAATCGCTGCGGCAGTAAAGTCAGCAATCTTTCATCCTGATAATCACTAGTTAAACAGGACATTCTGACCTGTTTATTAACATAAAGACTACTCTTTTTCAGGGATATATATTGCCTGTGTTTTTAGTATGTTTACTTAATCAAACTAATCTGTACTGTTGTGTTTAGTAACATTTGTGTCTGGTTAATAAAAACATTTCATGAATGAACTTTAGCTTACTTATGTCTCTCTGATTGATTAACTATTATATTATATTATATTATAGTTAATGAAGTGAGACCAGATTTAGTTTTAGATAAAAAAAAAAAAATCTAAATCAATAAAAAAAACTTTTAGAAATGTTTGCTTTTATTTGTTGTTTATATATAATTTATTTATTTAGTTTGACTTTTTCTGTTTTTCACTTGTTTCTCACTGGAATATAGCTGTGGTTGCTGGCATAGTACACAATTATAAACAAACAAATATATTATTATATTCAGTGTTTTTTGATGATTGCTTTAAAGTGAGTTTGTCTGATGGAGATTATGTAAAGCTGACTGTAATCTGATCATCAGAGATTCACATTTAAACATTCAATGCACATGCAGCTTTAGCTTATACTGTACACTGCAAGAATAATGCATGAACATTCATCAACAAATCCTCTCAAATCAGTCTTAACGCTACACTGGAAAGAAAAGTACAGAACAGAACAAGAGTGCTTCTCATAAAAGTTATGTTGGGGCATCTTTTAAATGTTTGTCAATTTATTAATTGCAGTTTCCGTTGATCAAAACAGATTGACCATCTTTAACATGTCATCAGTGTTTGGATTCTATTTCTAGTGCTTTTTGGAAGTATATATGAGGGTTATTATAGTTAACTAAAACTAAAACCATAAATAATAATTATTATTTTTGACACTTAAAAAAATGTTAACTGAAATAAAAAAAAACCGTTAACTGATTTTATTTCATTCAATTTAACTTGATGCACTAAAATACTAAAACTAAAACAAAAATAAAAAAAACTATATAGACATTAAAATCCCTAAAACTAATAAAAATGACAAAACGCAGCAAAATTACTTAAAAAAACTTCAGGTAATATTAAAATTAAAACTAAAAACAAATTGATAAAAACTTAAATAGTATCTCAGTTATACTAAAATATAACTGATTTGTGTCAGTGTATGTTTTTTGTACAATATTGTTTACTGTTTTATAATTGTTTTGCTGTTTTACATTTTGGAAGAAGAAGAAGAAGGAAAAACCGTTGGAGTCTCCTGAAGTCGCAATAAATATGGCTTCTCGTTTCTTTCAATTTCACACAGAACACTCTTTAACCGGAGCGTCGTTGTTTTCAGCGCTTTGTGTCGCTCTGTGATGGATCCCAAGCACAAAGAGTTGTTAGAGCAGTGCCAGCGAAAGTTGTCGGAGTCCGTCACAGATGTGGACCGGGTGCTGGAGCTGCTGGCCCAGTCAGGCTGCCTGAGTCCGGCTGAGAGAGCGGAGCTGGACGCCAACAGCTCCGGCGGCGCCGAGAAGGTCCTGCTGCTCCTCAGGACGCTGCTGGAGAAGAAGGACCGGGACCATTTCCAGGAGTTCTGCTGGGCTCTGGAGAAAACCCAGCCGCTGCTGCTCGGCGCTCTGCTGCCTGTGGAGAACCACCACAGCTCGGGTAACACCTCCACCGAGCCTCGGCTCATCGAGAGGGAAACCTTCAGAACCTTCTCGCAAAGTTTACTAAGTCCATCCACGTTAGTTTGGTGTAGTTTAGCTGGCTGTCGCTCCAGCAGTGGAGACGAGTGTCTGGTTTCTGACCAGCAGTACACTGTAAACAGTACATCAACCAATAATAATGATGTGAGCTATTTTCAACATATAGAAGCCATGCAGGGAATATTAAGGCTTATATATGCATATAATAATATATGCCACACATGTATTTTGAATAGTTAATACCTTTTCTGTCTGTCTATCTATCTGTCTATCTGTCTGTCTATCTATCTATCTATCTATCTATCTATCTATCTGTCTATCTGTCTGTCTGTCTGTCTGTCTGTCTGTCTGTCTGTCTGTCTGTCTGATGCTCATATATGAAAATAATAATGTGCCATACATATAATTTAAATATTTAATAACTCTTTGTCTGTCTGTCTGTCTGTATATCGTTCTATATATGAATCTGTAAGTTTGTTTTTATATTTTATGTGCATTTGTGTATTTATTTTTAAGTACAAATATTAAAAATAGTTTCTAAATATAAAATCATAACTGCATGTATAATAAACTACTATGCATGAATTATGTTTATAATATTGCTTAAAACGGTTTTGGCACGTCAGACCGGGTTGTGGCCACATGTAAATGTTTCGGATTATTGCGTGTATGTGTTGTATGTAATATTTAGTTGACTCTGTCAGAAGCATTCATTCTTTGAATCGAGCGGTTTGGCGTGTCTTGTGGTCTGTGATGCTCTGGATGCGGTCAGACAGATGCTGAGATGTTCAGCTGATGTAGAAAACACAGACCGCCGGTGCGTAACGCTTTATAAAGCTGCGACTGACCTGTTGTGTAAATCTGCCGCGCGAAACATCGTACAGTAAATGTTTTACAGATGTTTCTAAGATTCCTGCGGCCAGAAAAACTCATCAGACATGCAGGGATTTAGCCGCAAGCCAGAAATAGCTGCCGACTATAAAATAATGCAGCTTAAAGCTGGATCAAATTACATTACCTAGAAAGCCATTAAACCCATGTTACAGGAATCTGATTGGATGACATAGAAACACATGCGAGTAATATTGCACCAGTGCAGCCGTTCCAGACAGACTGAAAGAAAGCGTCGTTTAGAGTCTGTCTGTTAAATGGAGCATCGCCGATCAATTAGACAAGTTAGAGATCTATGATGGTCGTCAATATAAACCTCAGTGGGGGCCTGTTTAGTCTCTGATCATTTCCACTCTCGCTGATGTGTCCCGACGCTCTGGGCTGAATCAAATGTGCTTCAATCAATTAAAAAAATAGGATCCCGAGTGATTGTCTATATAATAGGCCAGCTGATGGCCTTAATTATATAAAAGCCCTATAGAGAGCAACTGCCATGCTCCAGAAGGAAAATACCATTGATGTTTAGCGATAAAGACCTTTCAAAGCAGAACCTGACGAGAGATCTGAGGTTAAGTGATAGGTTATTAAAAAACACGTTTAAAGGAATAGTTCACCCAAAAATGACAATTTGCTGAAAATGTGCTCACCCTCATGCACATCCAGAATGTAGATGAGTTTGTTTCTTCATCAGGTTTGGAGAAATGTAGCATTGCATCAGTGTCTCAGAAATGGATGCTCTGCAGTGAATGGGTGCCGTCAGAATGAGAGTCCAAACAGCTGATAAAAACATCACAATAATCCACAGCACTCCAGTCCATCAGTTAACATCTGGAGAAGACAAAAGCTGAAAAAAATCCAGCATTAAGTCGTTTTTAACTAAAATACGAGTCCATAATCCACAATAACGCTTCCTCCAGTGAAAAAGTGCATCTCCTGTTATCTCTCACATCAAAATCCAGCCAAATATTGGTTTAGAGCTGTTTTGGACTGTTATAAACGGTGCTTGATCTGTGCAGATTTTTCTCCTGAGGAAGCATTATTGTGGATTATGGACTCCATGGTATTTTAGTTTTTAAAAACTAAAACATTTTAAAAACGTCTTGCTGGATTTGTTTCAGCTTTTGTCTTCTCCAGATGTTAACTGATAGACTGGAGTGCTGTGGATTATTGTGATGTTTTTACCAGCTGTTTGGACTCTCATTCTGACGGCACCCATTCACTGCAGAGCATCCATTGCGACACTGATGCAATGCTACATTTCTACACAAAGAAACAAACTCTTTTCCTCATTCTTCTGCGTTTGTAATGCCGTGATCCTTCTAAACTTCAGTCATCAGTCTCGGGCTGATGAAGATGACCTGTAATGAAGCCCCATGCGGAAGCCGAGTTTAGAGTTGGTCTGGAGAGATGAGCTGTCGTGACTCTGTCCAGTCGCTGATATAGAGGGGTCAGTTTCTCAGGGCTGTGAGTAATGAAGGACACAGAGATTCTACCCAGCATGCCGTCTGGCACACACAGAGAGGGCTCAACAGATTGAGCGCCTTTCTCTGTCAGGTCCAAGTTTCCGTTGTCCGGCTCACAGCTGTGTGAGTGGGAGAGAATTAAATAGAAGTCCAGTTTATGGTCCGTACTTTGCCAAGCTTCTTGCACTCGGTTTAAATGTCAGACGGGACACACACACCCACACACACGCACGCACGCACACACACACACGCATGCACACACGCACAAAACGTCCTGTCCTTACACACCCAGAATGATTGTTTTTCTATTATAGTCAGAATATTTGTAGTCTTTATTGACTTGTTCTCTGCATTGTTTTGGTTGTAAAACATGCTGAAGAATACTTTATCGTGAAAGGTCATCGTTAGATAAATAAACAGTGTTCAGTTTATCAAGGTGTTGGCTTAAAGGAGTAATTTTAGCTTCATAAAAGTAGTTCAAATGACAGATGATGCTATATGAGCTTTACAAACACAGTCCCTATTGAGATAGGGACTGTATATGAAGTAATTGACACAACATTTTGAGGTGTAAATGCAGATTAATACACTTACCCTTTTTTGAATATTTGTTATGTTACTTTGCTCTTTGTTTTATTACTAAAGCATTTTTATTTAAGGCTGCTTGCTAATCCTTTATGGCTTTATTTACTTATTAGTGTTATTATTAACATTACAGTTTACTCCATTATTTTAGTATTATTTATATTATAGTTTTTATTAATATTTAGAATTGACATTTCTTTTTATATTTATATTGTATTTTATATATTTTATTTTTTTATATATTTAAAAAATATAAATGATCTTATCTATATACTATATCTACTGTATATACATATGTGTTTTATTTTTATAAAATTTTTACTAATTTTACGTGCTTTTGTCATTTTTATTAGTTTAAAATATTTCAAAAGTTTTCATTTCATTTTTAGTTTTATTTCAGTTAGCAAGGAAACATTATTTTCAGTTTTTCGTTTAATATTCATATATTTCAGCTGTATTTCACTCAACAAAAATGGTAATAGTTTTAGTTGTAGTTAACAATAACAGCTCTGATTAACCCATTTCATTTATTTATTATGTTTTATTTTTAGTTCAATAAAATCGTACCAGAGGTTTTTTCTTTAGTACTGAAACTGGTGCTGAGAATCGTGTAATTGTACTAGTTTTGGTATCGTGACAGCGCTATCTGGGCTGAATCGATTCAGATCCAGACTCTTTGGATGAGTCGGTTTAGGATCAGACTTTGAGGAGTCAATATTTCATGCACGTTCAGCATCACTTCACAGTCTGCTTGTTTTCCCGTCTGTTGACCCAGTTCCTCTCAGCCTCTGTGTGGATCTGGCGCTATAGTAACACTGAGCCGTGTCACACCTCACGAACATGACGATCATAATTAACTTCAGGTGTTAATTAACTCTGGTGTATTAGTTATTTCACTGTATATTTTAACAGCGTTCAGCATGGGTGTGTTAGGAATGAAACATCTAAATCATGTATTACCACACTACTTTCAGTGCATGTTTCCCTTGCAAATAATTGCCAGTGCCACGGTCTGGTCATGGTATAATATGGTACTACCATCATTGCACTGAATGGTTATGAGTAAATATTCCGTGGTGTGTCCAGCGTGTGATTAGAGCTCATTCTGTCGCCGTCTCGTGGGTGGCAGCAGGTGGACGGCGCATCAGACCGGATCAGGACGTGTCTGATAATGCTGGGTAAACAAAACCCGCCCCGCTGTACCATCACAGTGCTGACAGTCAAAACTGTGACCTTTTATGAGGTTCTTTCATCTGCAGAACACAAAAGATGTCTTAAAGAAGTTTTGTCCGTATAATGAAAGTCGATGGGGTCCAAAGCGACACTGAACCCCACTAGCTTTCATTTTATGGAAATGTGCAGTACTTGTCAAAAGTTATGATTTTTAAATGTTTTTAATGAAGTCTATACTGCTGACCAAGCCTGCATTTATTTGCTCAAAATATTATTAGATTTTTAAACAGCTGTTTTCTATGTGAATATCTGTTAAACTGTAATGTATTTCTGTGATGCGCAGCTGTATTTTCAGCGAGGTTCTTTCATCTGCAGAACACAAAAGATGTCTTAAAGAAGTTTTGTCCGTATAATGAAAGTCGATGGGGTCCAAAGCGACACTGAACCCCACTAGCTTTCATTTTATGGAAATGTGCAGTACTTGTCAAAAGTTATGATTTTTAAATGTTTTTAATGAAGTCTATACTGCTCACCAAGCCTGCATTTATTTGCTCAAAATATTATTAGAATTTTAAACGGCTGTTTTCTATGTGAATCTCTGTTAAACTGTAATGTATTTCTGTGATGCGCAGCTGTATTTTCAGCATCATTCCTCCAGTCTTCAGTGTCACATGATCTTCAGAAATCAGTATAATATGCTGATCTGCTGCTCGAGAAACATTTCTGATTATTATCAATGTTGAAAACAGTTGTGCTGCTAAATATTTATGCAGAAATCATGATATAATACCATTCAAATGTTTGGGGTATGTGTGTGTTTTTAATATAAATTAATGCATTTATTCAGCAAATATGCATTAAATTGATCAAAAGTGATAGTAAAAACATTCTGTTTCAGGTAAATGCTTTTGAACTTTCTATTCACAGAATCCTGAAAAAGTTTCCACAGAATACTGTTTTTAACATTGACAATAATAAGAACCATTATTAATAACTCAGCACCAATAATACTTGAGCAGCAAATCAGCATATTATACTGATTTCTGAAGATCATGTGACACTGAAGACTGGAGGAATGATGCTGAAAATACAGCTGCGCATCACATAAATAAATTACTGTTTAACAGATATTCACACAGAAAACACTTATTTGAAATTGTAATAATATTTCACAATTTTACTGTATTTTTGATCAAATAAATGCAGCCTTGCTGAGCAGAGGAGACTTCATTAAAGCATTTAAAAATTATAATGTTTCCAAACTTTTGACAAGAACTGTATTTCAAAATAATTTCGATAATAAATCAATGAAGCACATGGGCTGCTCTGGAGTGGAATGAAAGAAAGACGAGCAAATAAACAGACCCGTCCTGAGAGAGAAACTGAGTCTCCATTCAAGCCCAGGTACCAGCTCGAGTTACTCCAGTACAGCTGGAGGCCTCTGCGCCGTTTACTTCAGAGGGAAGTAGAGATGTCCGTCCGTTCTCACAGGTGTGTCTCGTGTAGTAAGTTCCCTGCCCAGGGAGTCGGCCATTTCCAGGCCGGTTCATTGTTAACATCGTTCCAGCGCGCTGAAACTCGATTCATGTGTCTCCTGGTTTAGAGGATCCGGCCTGTATTCGTGCTCGGCATATACTGATGCACACAGATTGAGACGCAGCCGGACTGATCTCATGCACTCTCTGACGCTGGAGTTGATGTTTGTTTGTTTGCTTCAGGTTCCACGTGCAGCGTTCTGTCTGCGATGCCGTCGGACTCGGAGAGCAGCAGTTCTCTCAGCAGCGTCGGTGAGTCCGGTCAGCGTCTGTGTTTGTTAGGCAAAGGTATCTGACAGAAACATCATATTGCATCTCACTGTTTTCTAGCTGTAATATTATAGTTTTTTTGGCATTGCAAAAATGAGAAATTACGTTTTTTTGGAGGGAAATGCGTTTAATTGTCAAAAAAGTCTTAATCCTCTTAAAATAAGCTTCATTTTCTTTGATAAAATATATTATAATAAATATTTATTTAATTGCAAACAGTGTTTTTACAGTTTTATTTTTTACCCTGGATTTTTAAAAATAAAGTTAAGTCTGTGGACATTAGAATTTTTATTAAAATTGGACATTAAAAATCTTTTTACCCTGTTTTTTTTTAATTGAATAGCCTTGGATGCTGGCATGGCTTTCAAAATAAAACAAATTTACAAATGATAAATTATAGAAGGGCTTTTATATTTATATTTATTATATTTTTATATAATAATAATAATAAATGTATTATATTTATATTTATTATATTTTTATATTATTTTCTGAATCAGGATTATATGTTTACTTTTCAAAAGTTTGAGGTCAGTAAGATTTTAAGTAATTAAAATAATTATACTTTTATTCAGGAAGGACACATTACATTGTTCAAAAAACGACAGTAAAGACATTTATTTATATTGTTATTTTAAATAAATGCAGTTTTTAAAAAAAACTTTCTATTCATCTGTGAATCCTGAAAAATAAAATGCATCACAGTTTCCACAAAAATATCGTGCAGCACGACTGTTTTCAACATTGATAATAATCAGAAATGTTTCTCGAGCAGCAGATCAGCATATTACACTGATTTCTGAAGATCATGTGACACTGAAGACTGGAGGAATGATGCTGAAAATACAGCTGCGCATCACAGAAATACATTACAGTTTAACACATATTAACATAGAAAACAGCTATTTCAAATTCTAATATTTCACAATTTTACTGTATTTTTGATCAAATAAATGCATCATTGCTGAGCATAATAGACGTCTTTCACAAACTCAGTGGTGGTGTATGATTTACAATGCTGCACATATTCCTGACGTCCTTCTGGTGCGAAACAGAGAAATCTGGGACTCACTGGGAAAAACACAGAGTGAACTCAGACACTAGCTGAGAGACGCTTCCGTCCATTAGACGTCTAAAACGAGACAGACGGCTCTGTTATTTTGTGCAGTGAGAGATATGGGACGGGTCGTCAGTGGCCCAGATAAAATCATTGTTTATTCATAACATCTGTATGAACAGCAGAGCTGACTCAAACTGAAGCAAAAGTTTATGAACCTGACATGTCTGTCCTGATCTGCATCTGAAAGCTCTGTGCTTCTACACTTGCCTACAGTTTCCCTCTTCAGTAGGAAAGTCCACACATAGTGTACAATGCTAATATATTAGTTGTCATTTTATTCACTGATGCTCATGTCTATCTATCCCAGCATCCTCGCCCCCTCCTGCACACCTGGACAAGCATGTGATGAGTGAGAAACTGGAGACGGTGATCTTCCAGCTCAGACAGGTGACCCGCGAACGAGATGACCTGCGCAAACGACTGGCCCTCTCCTCGCCCGGCACCACCTTTGACGACTGCAGGTACAGTAACACAGTAACTGTAGCTACGGCAACACATCTCTGCAGGTGCAACTGTAGCTATGGCAACATATCTTAGACTGTCAGTGCAAATGTAGCTATGGCAACAGATCTTAGACTGTCATTGTAACTGTAGCTATGGCAACCGATCTTAGATGGTCAGTGCAACTGTAGCTATGGCAACAGATCTTAGCCTGTCATTGCAACTGTAGCTATGGCAACAGATCTTAGACTGTCAGTGCAACTGTAGCTATGGCAACAGATCTTAGACTGTCAGTGCAACTGTAGCTATGGCAACAGATCTTAGACTGTCCGTGCAACTGTAGCTATGGCAACAGATCTTAGACTGTCAGTGTCACTGTAGCTATGGCAACAGATCTTAGATGGTCAGTGCAACTGTAGCTATGGCAACAGATCTTAGACTGTCAGTGTCACTGTAGCTATGGCAACCGATCTTAGACTGTCAGTGTCACTGTAGCTATGGTCACGGATATCTGATAGTGCGGCTGTAACAGTGTTGCTATTGTTAACCAGTGTTATTTTAGTATCACTGAGATACTTTTACAGTCTTTATTAATATTTGGAATAGGTAGATCGATAAATAGATAGATAGATGTTTTATATTTTATATTTTCCATTTTCATTTTAGTTAAAATTTTTGTAATTGTTTTTATGAACAGTTTTGATTAATTTTAGTTTTGTTATTTTAGTACATCTAAAAACTAAAAGTAAAAAAAATTTGCCTTGGAAACTAGCTGAAACACACACACACACACATATATGTATATATATATATTGTATATTTTTAAATGGTTTTAGTTAAATATAGTGTTTTAGTTCATAATAGCCAGTTATTGACTATGTTTTTGTTAATTGAAATAAAGCTGAAATAAAATAAAATCTAAATGTTAGATGAAACGTCAACTAAGAAGATTAAAAATGTTGCTGTAATAAAATAAATTTAGGATGAAGTACTAAAATGACTAAAACTGAAATAAAAGTAAATTAAAGCTAAATAGAAGAGCACATAACAAAATTACTAAAACTAAAATGAAAATGAAAACTAAATATATATAAAAAAAATATTATAAAATACTATAAAAGTATATAAATAATACTAAATGAACACTGGGCTGTTACTAGCTTCTCATGCTGTGATTGGGGTAAATGTAGAGGAGATTGAACAGGGTTTCAGTCTTTCAGACACTATAACCCTGCTAGACAGTCCGTCTTTTCTTATCTGTACGTGAGCGTGAGATGGGACAGAGTGCTTTATGTGTATAAATAAAGTATGTTTACTTTCATTACTATTTCATAAATCAGGCTTTTTGCTCTGTTTTTGTGTCTCTTCACCTGAACGTTGATAGAGCCTGAAGAATGTGCATGTCTGTGTGTGTGTGTGTGTGTGATCTCCATGAAACTTCCCAATGAAATGATTCAGAAATGATGAATGATAACCAAATCACTTTGCACAGTGTGAGACGTTTGCATATATCGGTGTGTGTGTGTGTGTGTGTGTGTGTGTGTGTGTGTGTGTAGGCCGAGTGTGAAGCCGGGTCACGATTACGAGCGTCTGAAGCTGCAGTGCATGAAGGCCATGTCAGACCTGCAGTCTCTCCAGAACCAGCACACCAAAACCCTGAAGAGATGCGAGGAGGCCGCGAGAGACGCCGATTACTACCAGTGAGCGCTCTAACCCTGTCTATTTCCACCTAGGGTTGATTATCAAGGGCATTTTTAACTTTTATTAGGGCAATTTGTTCTAACCATATAGAAACTCATATAACATGTCTAGTAGTCGACCGATATATCGGCTGAGATTTGATATTTTTAAATTACCAGCATCGGCTGATGAGTTTATGAGTTTGGCTGAGTGTTGGAAACAGCTTTTATTTTGACAGTAGTAATATTTTGAAAATATGATTCTGTGCTTTTTATTCATATTTGTTGCTTTATTTGTGAAAAATAATAAGATTACAGAATAAGTTGCTAAAGCATAACTCTGTCTATTTAAGTTATTTTATAGTATTACTAATTAATTATCAATAATATTAATATTAATTATTATATATTAATATAAATTAAATATATTTAAAAGATTTTATATATATATATATATACACACACACACACACACACACACAGTATATATATATATTTTTTTAATTTTATTTATTTATTTTTTTGTAATTTTGTAAACTAAATTACGATTTCATTGCAGCAATTGTTATTCATGGTATTTAAATTAAATGGTGTAATATCATATATATTGGCTTTATATTGGCCATCAGCCACCCTGCTCTATAAGATATCGACATTGGCCTTAAAAAAAATTCATATTGATCAACCACTAAATGTGTCCATTATTGTTCATTTGAACTCTACTTCCTTCAACTCAACAAACACCAGACGCTGTCTGTGCTGCTGTAGAGGTGGGTAACCAGAGGGTTTGTGTATGAGAGGATAGGCCCACAGCATTATGTGCTCATTAGCGTGATGTGGAAGGCTCTGATTGGCTGCCGTGAGTCAGGGTAACATCTGGTGGTGAAGCAAACACACAGCACAGATTAGAGATGTCCATCTTCGTATGAGATTACCCAATGCTTTAGTTTAATTCACTTTCCCCTCAGTGTAATTTGAAATTACTGATATATTGAATTGAATCTCCTGCTGTGTTGAGCATTCACAAATGACAAGCCGAACAGTTATGTATGTGTTCCCTGGGAACTGAACCCATGACCTTGGCCTTAGAATATTTCACCCAAAAATGTATATTTGCTGAAATGTATTCACCCTCAGGTCATCCGAGATCAGGATGAGTTTGTTTCTTCATCAGGTTTGGAGAAATGTAGCATTGCATCAGTGTCTCAGCAATGGATGCTCTGCAGTGAATGGGTGCCGTCAGAATGAGAGTCCAAACAGCTGATAAAAACATCACAGTAATCCACAGCACTCCAGTCCATCAGTTAACATCTGGAGAAGACAAAAGCTGAAACAAATCCAGCATTAAGATGTTTTTAACTAAAATACGAGTCTGTAATCCATCATAACGCTTCCTCGAGTGAAAAAGTGCATCTCCTGTTGTCTCTCACATCAAAATCCAGCCACAGATTTGTTTAGAGCTGTTTTGGCTTGTAAACGCTGCTTGATCTGTGCAGATGTCTCTCCTGATTCAGAACAGAACACTTTTTCACTGGAGGAAGAGTTATGGATTATGGACTCGTATTTGAGTTAAAAACGTCTTAATGCTGGTTTTGTTTCAGCTTTTGTCTTCTCCAGATGTTCACTGATGGACTGGAGTGCTGTGGATTATTGTGATGTTTTTATCAGCTGTTTGGACTCTCATTCTGACGGCACCCATTCACTGCAGAGCAAGTTAATTTTCAGCAAATTTTCATTCTGTAAAGTCTTTTCCATTGTCATGATTTTATCTGGCACATTTAACGGAGCTTAATTAGTTGTTCTGTTCACTGATGCAGCAACGCATCTCTGTCTCTCTCGGTCTCTCAGCACTCTTCACGGGCGTGTGTTTGGTGAACAGACTCAGCTGCGGGACGAGATGGAGGCCATGAAGCAGAACTACTCGCAGCTCCTGCAGCAGCACTCACAGCTGCAGCAGACCTGCGACGAGCTGCGCCGGATCCATGACAGCGACCAGCGCGAGGTGGCAGACATGCGCCTGCAGCAGCAACAGGTACCAATGCCACATGCGCACACAACTCTGAGGAGCGTGATGAGGTTTAGTGTCTTGCTCAGGAATTTACCCTTCAACCAGAACCATTAGGCTCCCACCGACTGTACGGATGTATCAGTTCATGCTTTATTCCATGAATAAAGTTTTAAGTTTTAAAGTTTTAAAAAACCATAAAGTTTTTCTTAAACATTTTACAAATATTTGTATAAAAATATATATATTTATATGCATCAATATAACTGTAATAAACAACAATATGTATCTAAATTTAATTTACATAAATGTATATTTAAAAAAAGGGCATGCAGAGACTTAAAGATCACCGTTTCAGTTTGTCTGTGTTTTAAATTTATTCATTTAAAGTGGATCGTTTGAACTAATTCACAAAAGTAAATTGAACTTGCAAACACAAAAGCAGTTTAACTATTAAAATTTAGATAACAGATGCTATTAAATTAATCTCTCCCTCTTTGTGCCAGTAGTACATAAACACCACCGCACAGAAATATCAGGCTTCACAGGGCTTCTTTAACCAAAGTTCTCTCAGACACAAAAACTGTTAACATGTTATTTCCTCCCTACTCTGTTCACATGGAAGAAGGTTCTTCCGGGTTAAAAATAAGGTTAGTGCATGCACCGGTTAAAAGGTGAGCGCGCTGGAAAAAGTGGGCGTTGTTGTTAAGGAACGGTGTTGTTGATGTGAGCGGGATGATGGAAGGAATAAATTGCGTTAACTGAGTAAACGTCGTGTTTATTTAATTTAACATGGTAGCAGAGGATGGTTGAAGGATGGCAGCTAGTTATAAAGTTCCGCCGAAATTTGATGAAACCAGGCCATACGAGTGTTGGAAAAATGAAGTTAATATCTGGACGCGAGTTACCGAACTCGACAAAAAGAAACAAGCCCTCGCTGTTGCCTCATCTGAAATTGTCAACTCCTTCATTCACACTTGGAAAAGTGTCCATGGTGCCCCCCAGAAGCTGTACAGTGATAATGGAGGGGAATTCAACAACCAAGAAATCAGAGACATGGCTGAAAACTTTAACATCGAGACAAGAACAACAGCTGGATACAGTCCATGGAGCAACGGACTACTCGAGAGACATAACCAAACACTCACCGAGATCATCCTGAAGGTCAAACGAGAAAATGGATGTGACTGGCACACTGCCCTTGACTGGGCCCTCATGGCTAAGAACAGTATGTTGAATGTTCATGGCTACAGTCCATACCAATTAGTGTTTGGACAGAATCCTAACCTTCCTTCTGTATTAGTTGATAAAATGTGAGCACGTTTCTTTGTGAAATTGAAATATAACACTATAATGTCCTCATTTGTTAGTCGCTTTGGATAAAAGCGTCTGCTAAATTACAACATTTTAATATAATGTAAATGTAAATACCAAAACTAAATTGAAATTTTAAAACAATCCCCAAATCAAATAAATGACACAGATAAAATAAATCTCTTCATATAAACGAACTAAGGCTTTGTCTGTGCTCTTAACATTTAAAATTAGAGGCAACCACTGCATTTTAATCATGATCCAAATAAAGATGCTGCATACATGCAACATGAGCAATTTTTAATCTAAATTAGATTGTATAATTTTGAAATTTGAAGCAAAACCAGAATGGGTTGACTTCAGTTTTGTGAAACCATGCATAACAAATATCTGCATGAAACCGAAACAGCAGACGAGCTGAACGAGACGCAGATGCACTCTCTGCCAGCAGGTGGCGCTTAAAGCGTTTCCTTGGTTTGGGCTGTAAACAAAGCAGCGCTGCACTTATGAACATTAATGTGCATTATACAGAGGCAAGAGGAAAAGAAAAAATACCATCTAAACTTTTCTAAAGACAGTAAGTTCCCCTCAGACACACATTCATATAAACACCTACCCCTAAATGAATCGCGATTTGTTTAGCATCTCAACTGATTTGAATCGTCACATATTTGAATAAATTTTCAACCGGCTCGCGGTTAATCGTTACATCCCTACCAATCAGTCATTCAAGAGTTTTCAGTTCTGTTAGGAGAAAATCTCGTTCTCTTTCAGGTTCGAGAGTCTCCAGCAGGAGCTGAATAAGGCGTCCGCTCAGAACGAGGAGCTGCAGAGAGAAACCGATCGACTGCAGATGGAGAACACACGCTATAAGACCCTGCAGCTGAAGGCGGTGAAAGACGGCGAGAAGCTGAAGGAGGAGAGAGACTCTGTGCTAAACGAATATAGACTGATCATGAGCGAGAGAGATCAGGTCATCAAGGAGGTGGATAAACTGCAGACCGGACTGGAGGCGGCCGAAGCCAAACTCAAGAACACGTCTAGCGAGAGGAGGGTCACCAGCGAGGAGATCGAGGCTCTTAGACAGGTCAAACACACTCATTTTAACCGTTCATTCAGAAGATTCATTTAAAGGATTCAAAAGATTCACACATGCATTTGAATCATCGTTCAGAAGTGATCCTAGAAGTCAATGCGTGTCATTTATGTAATTTTTTTTTTTTTAAACAATTAAAAAAATAGTATTAACTATATAACTTATTTAAAACTATTTAAATATGAATCTAAACAACTAATTCATATTTAAATAAATATGTAAATAAAAATGCATAATAATATTGTAAATCTAAAAATAAATTTGGAGATATTTCAATTGCATTTTACTATTATTTCATGAATTATATATATATATATATATATATATATATATATATATAATTTCAGTGAAGTTGGGAATTGTGCTGTTTATAATTTTTTTATTTTTAAAATGATTAACTAACAAATTTAATTGATCTCAGTATTAATCTAAATGTTCAAATGTTAAATAAATTCAAATTTTAAATCATAATCTAAATAATTAATACATAAATGTATAAATATATAGTAACATTGCAAATATAAAGATAATGATGTACATATTTAAATATTAAGATATTTAGTTTTAATATTAATTAAATTAACTAAATAAATATTTATTTAAATCTTGCTATTTATGTAAAAAAAAAAAAAAATGAATTAACAAATTTAATATATATTTAAACACACATATGTGAACCTGGAGCACAAAATCAGTCATAAGGGTAAATTTTTCGAAATTGAGATTTATATATAATCTGAAAGCTGAATAAATAAGCTTTCCATTGATGTATGGTTTGTTAGGATCGGACAATATTTAACCGAGATACAACTATTTGAAAATCTGGAATCTGAGGGTGCAAAAAAATCTAAATATTGAGAAAATCATCTTTAAAGTTGTCCAAATGAAGTTCTTAGCAATGCATATTACTAATCAAAGATTAAGTTTTAATATATTTACGGTGGGAGATTTACAAAATATCTTCATGAAACATGATCTTTACTTAATATCCTAATGATTTTTGGCATAAAAGAAAAGCAATAATTTTGACCCATATTGTTGGCTATTGCTACAAATATACCCCAGCGACTTAACACTGCTTTTGTGCTTCAGGGACACATATAATATATGTGTCTATATATGCTAGTTTAATCAAATTATGTCCACCTTATTTTTCAATATGTAAGTAAGCTGTTTTCTGTGAATGTGCGAGACTTCCGATTCATCCGCTGTAGGGAAATATCGAGAATAATAACAAAGTGCAGTAAACAGTAAAACTATTTGCAGTAAAAACCAGTGTGTTTATAATTAAGGCAATACATTAAAATAATATGGTAAGACACACCAGTTTACGATATCGAGCAGCAAAACGAACGGTTTTGTACAGCTAAAAATAGCTGGAAGTGGATGACAGAGGAAGCTCTTACAGGAAAAATTAGGTGGATAATTCCACAGTGTTTTTGCTCCGGCAATAATCACTGTTGCTCATATTTAGGGTTATTTAGGCACTGCCTCTTTGTCATGCAGAATTACTGGTGGTGTGACGTATGTTGCATTATGTGTGCAGGAGCTGAACTCGGCTCTGCTGGACCGAGACCGAGCGATCCGGGAGAAGACCGAGCTGCTGGAGAAATACTGTCACGAGGTGCAGGACAAGGCCGAGACGCAGAAAGAGCTGAGCCAGGCCTGTAAGGACATCGAGATGGTGCGAGAGGAGCGCGACGTGGCCCGTAAAGAGCGAACAGAGGCCATCATCCAGAGAGACCAGCTCCTGAGGGAGTATTATCAGGCCAGACAGGTGCACTGAGTCAGACTGACTTTAAACCCGGACTTACATATGTTCATCAGGGGTCTTGTTTAATCAGATTTGTCTCCCTGCAGAAGCAGGACAGCGCGACGCTGGACATAGAGCGTGTCAGTAAGGAGCTGGAGATCCTGAGGAAGCAGTGCGAGGCCGTTTCGGAGGAGCTCCAGGAGTCTGTGCAGGAGGCAGAGGTGGCCAAATGCCGCAGAGACTGGGCCTTCCAGGAGAGAGACAAGATCGTGGCAGAGAGAGAGAGCATACGGTGCAATGACAACATCCTCTTACACCTCTCATTCTGACAGACACGAGTCAAAGACCAGCATCAAAACAAAAGTTTAATACAGCTTTTTTTTTTTAAATGTATGTTAGAATGTGAAAGCAAACAAAAACAGTAGTTTATATACCAAAAATTTTTTGTCAGGCATATTTGGAACAAGAATCATTAGATTCACAGATCACACCACAAAATTAAAATGATCACATTTTATTTTCTGTATTTTAATAAGGACAGGTCAGAATAAGTATGTAGTTTCATTTTACGTTGTACATTGTTACGTTGAATGACAATGGAACAATATTTCACCCATATTTTGATATTTTATTTTCACAAAAGTTTTTGAAACATTGACGTGGACACTTCACTTGCATTTAATATGATTTCTGTGTATATAAAATTACTTTTGTAAATCTAATTTGATGCAAAGACCAAACGTCTCGTCTTTGGCCCACATCAGTTCAAGAGTGTAATGTCAAATATGCGTCATATGAAGAAATATGTCCTCATAATTTTTCATTTTTAAACCCGAGATTCATATTAATAAAAGATGTAAACATAATTTTAAAATGTTCTCAAAATGAATATTTTTTTTAATATTATGTGAATACATTAATTCATATATTTAATTATTAATATATAAAATAATATATAAAGTGTGACTGTCAAATGTGTGAGCTCATTCACAAAAAAATGTTTGTTGAGGATTGGCAAATTGTATTTTGTGAATGAGAATTATCTTACACATTGAATTATCTTACATATGTAAATGCATTAATTGTGAGACTATTTTAGCTCCATAAAGCAGGGCCAGTAGTGTTCATAAAGTCCAAAGAACAGAAGCTGTATATTTACTGTGTGTGTGTGTATCAGGACGTTGTGTGATAACCTGCGTCGTGAGAGGGACCGAGCCGTGAGCGATCTCGCCGACGCTCTGAGAAACCTGGACGACCTGCGCAAACAGAAGAACGACGCGGTGCGGGAACTGAAGGAGCTCAAGTGAGTCTCCAAACACACACGATCACATCAGTGCAGCTAGCAGATGTTCGGTTCTGCTAATGATTCGAGAAAGTTTCCTACAGCGCATTCATTAATCAATTAAAACATAAATTCACTAAATATTACATTAAATATGAATCTAAATAACTAATACATATGTAAATAATAAGTATATACAGTAGTATCAACATTTGAAGTGGATCAAAAAAGAACGGGTATTGTTTTGGTTTTAGGACAACTTTGATGAAAGGTTTTGATCCACTTCAAATGTTGACTACTGTAATAATTTTGTAAATATATACATATAAGTATAAAAAATTATTTTGTTTGTTTAGTTAAAAATATTTAAACAGATAATATTTATTTAGTTTTATATACATTTATACATTTACAGTTATATACAATATTAATTAAATTAACTAACTAAATCATAATTTAAATACTGCTGTTTATCGCTATGCTTTAAATGAAATGAAAGTGTTTTTGGTTTAGTTAGATGAATTTAGTCTAAATGTTGTGTTATTTATTATTATTATTGTTATTATTATTAAATGTTCATTTTTCAATACAACAGTATTATTGCAATAGTAATATTTCTTGATTTAAATTTTTTATAATTTAAATTATTATTATTGTATCATAAAAACACGTTTCCCTTCATTTTTGTCATTTTGATCACACGCCTGTTTAAAAAAAAAACTTTGTTATTTTTTTGGTTTAGTTAGTTGAATTTAGTCTAAATGTTCTGACTATATTTGACAAATTGGGATTCTCAAAGTCTACAACAATTACAGTCTAATTCTACAACACCATGGCAAAAGAAACGAACAAGTGTGATCAAAGTAGTTTGATTCCCAAACAAATGACTCTGATTCTGAATCATGAATCCGTCTCAGAGCCGCTGAGTGATCAGGTTGAGGTAAATGAAGTAAGTAAATGTGTGCTCAGGGAATGCATGGAGGAGCAGCTGGAGAAGGAGGCGCGTTTCCGCCAGCTGATGGCCCACAATTCTCACGACTCTGCGATCGATACGGACTCTCTGGAGTGGGAGACGGAGACGGTGGAGTTTGAGAGGAGTACGGTACGTAATCGAGTCATCACAGCTGTGACGAACCTCCAAATTCAACAGTTCAACACCTCACCGTCTCTGATCTGACGTACAGGACGACATGGATTTGAGTGCTTTGGGCTTTGATATCGCCGAGGGTGTGAGCGACCCGTATCTACCCGGGGATTATGGGATATTCGTGAGCAAGGTGGACAAAGGAAGTGTTGCGGAGGGCAGGTTGAGGTAGGCGGACTCTGCTTTCGGTGTCTCCTGTGAAACACTCATGTGCGATTCTAACCAGTGTTTATTCTTACGGCAGAGTGAATGATTGGTTGTTGAAGATAAATGACGTGGATCTGGCCAATAAGGACAGGAAGCAGGTCATAAAGGCGGTGTTCAGCGGGGGCGGAGTCATCAACATGGTGGTACGCAGGAGGAAGTCTCTGGGAGGACGGATGGTCACTTCTGTTCATCTGACGCTGGCGGGACATAAAGGTGAGATCGAGGGTCTTTGTCTTTCTGGACGTCCAGCAGATCCTCATCTCTGTTATACATCTCTCTCTCTCTCTCTGTCTGTCTCTCAGATTGTGGTGTTGGGTTGGAGAGCGGCGTGTTTGTGTCGTCTGTTTCTCCAGGCAGTCCCGCGGCCAGAGACGGTTCAGTGTGTCCCGGCGATCGGATTCTCAATGTGAGTCGACTCGTGCTTTTCTTTGCATCAGCACCAGTTCTCCAGGAGTTTCTGATTGGCTGATAGTGACGTGTTGCAAATGATGCAACCGATTCTCCCTACACTCTCAAACTATTTGAGTAAAACTACTTTTTTCTCTAAACTTAAATTTTTTTTTATATATATGTG
>NW_015505415.1:554648-564710 GCF_001515645.1 Sinocyclocheilus grahami | reverse complement strand
TAAATGTTCTGACTATATTTGACAAATTGGGATTCTCAAAGTCTACAACAATTACAGTCTAATTCTACAACACCATGGCAAAAGAAACGAACAAGTGTGATCAAAGTAGTTTGATTCCCAAACAAATGACTCTGATTCTGAATCATGAATCCGTCTCAGAGCCGCTGAGTGATCAGGTTGAGGTAAATGAAGTAAGTAAATGTGTGCTCAGGGAATGCATGGAGGAGCAGCTGGAGAAGGAGGCGCGTTTCCGCCAGCTGATGGCCCACAATTCCCATGACTCGGCTATCGATACGGACTCTCTGGAGTGGGAGACGGAGACGGTGGAGTTTGAGAGGAGTACGGTACGTAATCGAGTCATCACAGCTGTGACGAACCTCCAAATTCAACAGTTCAACACCTCACCGTCTCTGATCTGACGTACAGGACGACATGGATTTGAGTGCTTTGGGCTTTGATATCGCCGAGGGTGTGAGCGACCCGTATCTACCCGGGGATTATGGGATATTCGTGAGCAAGGTGGACAAAGGAAGTGTTGCGGAGGGCAGGTTGAGGTAGGCGGACTCTGCTTTCGGTGTCTCCTGTGAAACACTCATGTGCGATTCTAACCAGTGTTTATTCTTACGGCAGAGTGAATGATTGGTTGTTGAAGATAAATGACGTGGATCTGGCCAATAAGGACAGGAAGCAGGTCATAAAGGCGGTGTTCAGCGGGGGCGGAGTCATCAACATGGTGGTACGCAGGAGGAAGTCTTTGGGAGGACGGATGGTCACTTCTGTTCATCTGACGCTGGCGGGACATAAAGGTGAGATCGAGGGTCTTTGTCTTTCTGGACGTCCAGCAGATCCTCATCTCTGTTATACATCTCTCTCTCTCTCTGTCTGTCTCTCAGATTGTGGTGTTGGGTTGGAGAGCGGCGTGTTTGTGTCGTCTGTTTCTCCAGGCAGTCCCGCGGCCAGAGACGGTTCAGTGTGTCCCGGCGATCGGATTCTCAATGTGAGTCGACTCGTGCTTTTCTTTGCATCAGCACCAGTTCTCCAGGAGTTTCTGATTGGCTGATAGTGACGTGTTGCAAATGATGCAACCGATTCTCCCTACACTCTCAAACTATTTGAGTAAAACTACTTTTTTCTCTAAACTTAAATTTTTTTTTATATATATGTGACCCTGGAGCACAAAAGCAGTGTTAAGTCGCTGGGGTATATTTGTAGCAATAGCCAACAATACATTGTATGGGTCCAAATTATAGATTTTTCTTTTATGCCAAAAATCATTAGGATATTAAGTAAAGATCATGTTCCATGAAGATATTTTGTAAATTTCCTACCGTAAATATATCAAAACTTAATGTTTGATTAGTAATATGCATTGCTAAGAACTTCATTTGAACAACTTTAAAGATGATTTTCTCAATATTTAGATTTTTTTGCACCCTCAGATTCCAGATTTACAAATATTGTCCGATCCTAACAAACCATACATTAATGGAAAGATTATTTATTCAGCTTTCAGATGTATGAATCACAATTTTAAAAAAATGTACCCTTATGACTGGTTTTGTGCTCCAGGTTCACGTATATAAATGACGATGATTGTGAATACTTTTATTAGGAATGTGATTTTTTTTTTTCAGTACTTATACATATTTATGTATTATTCGACCTAAAGTATGGCCCACGTGAATTAGTAAATCAGAGGAAAAAACTGCAGCATTTTCAAATGGATTTTAAAATAAACATATACAATTTTTCTAACCATCTTCCCAAATTTGTAATGAGAATTATTTATAAATCTGTTGATGAATAAAGCTTTAATATCTCCCAGCAGTTTTCTGCCAAAATAAATGCTCTATGGTTTAACATTTGAAAGTAAAGAAATTAAGACCAATAAGAAATTTATTATTATTATTTTACTAAACAACAGTAAAATTACAATACTACTGTTTATGGCTGTCTTAATTTCTTTACTTTCAAATAAAAAAATAAATAAAAGTAAAGTATTTAATAATAATAATAATAATAATTATTATTATTAAATACTTTTTTATTTTACTATACAACAGCATTGTAATAGTAAGATGCTTTTTATTGATTTGATTAAATTATATAATTTAAATAATGAATAACAATATTATTTTTAATAATTATTATATTATATTATATTAGTAAATTATATATACTTATGTATTACTACAACAGTAATATATTTCTTTGATTTGTTCAATTTTTATTTAAATAACAAAATACTTTGCATAATAATAATTATTACTATTATTGTTTTCCCTCATCATTATCATCATCATAATAATAATAATAATAATAATAATTATTATTATTATTATTATGAGGGAAAGCATGTTTTCCTCTTTTTGTAATTTTGATCACTTGCCTGCTTTGTTTACCATTATTTTTCATGGCAGTGCTTCAGAGGATGTTCACTCATTGAAGAATTTAAGTACAGAGTCTTTTTATGTACAGAAATAAAGTACAAAGATTTCTGCCTTGTATTCATGCCATGTACTTTTTCCCCCTTCAAATCATAGTTTGTAATGTTCATGTCAGAGCTAAATGTTTGATTCCACTGCCTTTAATAAAGTTTGAAATGCATATGGAGAGCAGGTATGAGAAAAATGCAAATAGATCCCAAACTGCTTAAAAAGTGGGCCACACTCTTAAATTGGGAGGATCTGATTAGTCGATAGAGCAGAGGTTGATTTGCATATATTAGAGTAAATACAGGCAATACAGAGTGAGATCTCTGAGGTAAATGAATATGTCACGCTGTGTTTCGAGTATATATGTTGTGATTATTTTAAGGTTTTAAAATTTTCTCTGGCAGATAAATGGGATTTCACTGGATAATAAATCAGTGAGCGAATGCGAGAGCCTCCTGCGGAGCTGCAGAGACTCTGTTTCTCTTTCTCTCCTAAAGGTGAGACATTATTGATTATGTACCTCCTTTTTTATGAGAGGAATTCATTCAGCGTACTCACTTCCGTATGTTTTTCCGTATCCCAGTTCTTTCCACAGAGTCTGTCGGGTCAGAGTATCGCTGAGAGCCAGCGTGACTGTGAACGAAACTCGTCAGCGGATCACCTGCGGCCCTGCAGGAAGCAGCCCACCCATAAAGACATGTACAGCCCCACGCGTGACGTGGAGAGCGAGCGCGGTCAGCGCGGGACACTGTATCATGAGATCTGCTGCCCGCATCCCACCTCCAAACGAGCCCTCACCTTTCACCCCGTTTCCCCCGGCGACTGCATCACCGTGGAGATGAGTCAGGAGAGACGATGCATCCCGCAGAAACAAAGCGGCGGCACTTGGCCCAAAATGGTAGCGGTTGCCATGACAACAGCCGAGAGCATCCCACCGCTCTCTATTTTTAAGACCCCAAAGAAGCGGAAGTCGATATTCGACGCAGACATGTTCAAACGGCCGGAGACGCCCTCCAAGCTGGACTACCTCAGTTTGTCCCAGATGCCCAAACATTCCCCGCAGAGCTCCTGGATTCAGGCGGCGCCGCAGATCCCGCCCGACCCGCCCAAACGCAGCGACTCATTCAAGTTCAAACACAAACCGCAGGGAAGCTCCGCCTCCGATTCGACTGTCACCACTGGCTCGCCCCCGGCCACGCCCATTCAGACCACGCCCGCAGACAAAACCAGTCCTGATTTTGAAAACCGAGACCGTAATGGGAATGTGCTTCAGAGACAGGGCTCTGGCGGCGGCGGCGGGTCCTTTGTGGAGGAAGTGCCTGGAAAGGGCGCAGATGAACTGGAGATGAGGAGAGGAAGGCCAAACTCTGCTCCTGCCCAGCGCCGCAGCCTCACACCACTTAAGATGCCGTTTTCACAGGTACTGCACCTCTAACACCTGTAACACGCCTGACAAACAGCGCCTGATTAAGTTATCTTTCACGTCTGATTGCACTAATACTGTCAAAAACACACAAGGTTTACATATAATCACTGATGGTTGTGTCTAAAGTGAAAGTAAACAGTTGAGAGAAACGGATGCATGCAGCTCTTAAAGTGACAGCAGACTAATAGTACTAAACATGCTGCCGCTTGTCATTAAAGGGACAGTTCACCCAAAAATTTTAATTCTGTCATTATTTACTCACTCACATGTTGTCCCAAACCTGTATTAATTTATTTCTTGTGCTGAACACAGAAGAAGATATTGAAGAATGTGGATAACCAAACACTTGCTGGTCCCCATTGACTTTGATAGAAGGAAAAAAAATGCTATGGAAGTCACTGGGTACCAGCAACTGTTTGTTTTCGCTTTTAAATAGCTTGTAAATACCCGTGCGCGTTTTGCTTTCGAATTTGTGGCAATTCTGTGTCAATTGCTTGAATTGACAACAAAACAGTACAACGACAAACTCACTTATATTAAACATAGAACTTTATTAACAAACCGAATAAAAATACACCATGCTATAGGCCTAATATAAAATAACAAATAACTTACACAAAGTTTAAATATCGAAAACTGAAAATCAGCAAACACTGTGGAAATAAATAAATAAGAAACATAGAATGTTTATTAGCAAAACGAATAAGAAAGCTTGGAGGCACGGCATACACCTTGATGTAAAATAATATAAATAAATTACACAAAGTTTAAATAAAGTAAAAATCAGCAAACACTGTGGAACCAAGAAACGAATGTTAAAAAACGTCCAAAATTTCAATTGAAAAAAAAATTTTTTTTTTGCATAATAAATCGTTATATTGACTAGCCAACTTATCTGTGCACCTTCTAACCGGTGCTGATAATCTTCACTTTCTCATCTCTTTTCTTCTGCTGCAGAGCTTCTCTCATGATGAACACTCTCCTGAGCCTGTGGATCTGGTTCGGTTTTCTCCTTTCCGTTCAAATCGTCACAGCTTCTCGCCTGTACAAGCACGTGAGTTTGAAACACCTGCACAACTATATTAGTTTTAGGAATAGCGGAGTCAAAAATGAAAATCTAGAACACAAAAGTTGACGTTCATGCTGCTTTTTTCTGTTCAATGAAATCCATTGATTTCCTCTGTATAACTTCTTAAAACAAGTTAAAACAATATATTTATAGATGCAATGATGTCAAAAACATGTATCTGTGTGTGTCTAGACACCGCTCCCAGAACGCTGTCTCCCTACCCCGCTGTGACCGCAGTGATGAGGAACCCAGTGTACACGGCCTGGAGTCACTGCGTCAAAACCACCAACTCTCCGTCAGTTCCAGCACACACATACACTCAAGTCAGGTACACACCAGAGTATGTGAGCGGAGTGGAGCGGCAACAATTTCCCCTCCGAGCATTTAATAATCACTCCGCTCCAGGTTCAACATTTCCCGCTCCTGCTCCACTCTTCAGATGAAGTAGCACTGTATAAGATTACATTTGTTTGAATGCATTATTGAGAGAGCGATTGCATGTGAATAAGTGTTGTACCTGTTTAAATCATGATTTCACCTGAAAATATTCAGTATCTAGACTCTAGAGGGAACAAGCTAATTCCTTAATAACTACCCAATAACTTCCCGCGACCCGCTTTGTCCATTGCCGTCAACATAGCCTTCACATTCTTTCTGATTTGAGTGATCCTTCTCTATCAAGCTAGCTAAATATGTTTAACGTGAATTCTTGCTAAATGTGCAGTTATATTACGGGCCGTTGGCATGAATTGTACTCGTGGTGGAGCGCTCTTGGAGCGAATGAAAACCACGACGCTCCGACTTTTAAAAAAAAAATCCGCTCCTCGCTCCATTCAAAATCACACTGCTCTGCTCACATACTCTGGTACACATATACACACACACACACACACACACACTCTCTGATAAATCCGCTCCTCGCTCCATTCAAAATCACACCGCTCTGCTCACATACTCTGGTACACATATACACACACACACACACACACACACTCTCTGATGAATCACGACTGTTCTGATGCGAGACGCTGCCTCTCTCTGTTCTCGAGTGCAGTCCGCAGCACCAGGGCCGATGGAGTGTGGATCTCAACCACAAGCGCTCCACTGAGCTCTTCGACGGCTCCCGCGGTTCGGTTCAGCACAACACCAACTCCCTGCCCTCCAGCGCCAGACAGGGTCTGTATCCCAAACGCCACATGCACTAGCACTGCTCATCTCATATTTGGTGATGTTCTGTAGTCAGCATAACATGTGCACTGATATAATTGCCACTTGTCAACAGTAGAGAAACTTTAACTCCTTGTGTTTTTACACCAAAATAGAAGCTCTGTGGTTTAATGTTAAACCAATAGAGACATTTATTATTATTACTGATATTATTATAAGCATGTACCTGAGTGGGTTCGCAACTTTGTCTTTTGCACCCTGACGAGTTTTCATCCCTGTTTTTAGTTTCAATTTATTTAATGACAAAATCTGTTGTGACTGATTGGTAAAACCGTCTAATCATAACTGCTAAGATAAAATCTTTTTGATTAATGAAAAGTCTGTGATTGACACTCGTGGTCTAATAAATGCAATCTGTGATTGTTATCTCAAGTCTGTAGTCAGTAATTGTGGATGAATCTGAAGTCTGTCACTTGTGATTGATAATGGTTGTGTTTGTGTCTGTAGGTTTGTCTCAGTACCGCGAGCAGCGCATTAAGATTCCCTCCACCCCTCGTTACGCGCGATCCGCTCACGGCTCTGATAGAGGTGCTGATCTCTCTGATTTACCGCATGCTTCCTGTGCTGTTACATGGATGTACAAATAATTGTACAAATCATTTTGTTTCAGGATCACTGTCTCACTCGGACTGCAGCAGCCCCAGTCTGGTAACTCCGCCCCTCTCTCCTCTGGACTCCGCCTCCTTCACCAGCAGCCAATCACAGGGCTCCATCTCCGCCCAGACCAGGCTTTCAGTCAGCCCTGTGCCAATAGACAGGAGGAGGGACAGGTAGAAATAGAAATAATCAAAATGAACCTTCTGTCATCATTTACTCACCCTCATGCTGTTTCAAACCCATTTGCAATTTTTTTTCCCTGGAACATGAAAGGAAAAATCATAATTGTTTTCCATACAACAGTAAAATTATTTAGACTTATTAGACTTGTGCAGTGTATTCCAAGTCTTCTGAAGTCATATGATGCTTTGTGTGAGGAATATACTCAAATTCATGAATTACAGAAGCGCTGAAATCAAATATGAGCTCTTTTGAGTTTCACATAAGAAACATAATCATATGGGTCTATAATAACATGAGGGTGAGCAAATGTGGTGCATTTGTCTTTATCTTGCATTCAGTAGTTTGGGCCGTTCTCCTCCTCCTCCTCTTCCTCATAGTTTACTTTACTCAGATCTGCTTGACTTCTTATTCTCCTTTCTAGTCTGTCTGCTCCTCTGCCCCATTTCTCTCTCTGTTCTCCTTCCTGCTCCAGATGTGCGTTGCGTAACAGATCTTACCTGAAGCTTTCTCGAGCTCAGAGATCGTGGTTTGCATCTTTACGGACTCTGAGGTTTGTTCACTATGCAGTGAGAGCACAAAAGCAAACTCTGTTTAGGCTTCATTCACAAATAATATAGATGTGTGTGGTGTTACGGTTCAGTTTTTCATCAGTCTTTTTCTGTTTTCATGTCATGTCATGTCCCTTTAAATGCACACTATTGAGATGTGACCTGATGTTATTTATCACCGAAAGCAACAACTAGTCAATGAAATGCATAATAATCGATAATCAATAATAATGAAAATAATCGTCATTAATTATTCAAATATAAATACGTTTCGAAAGCATCTGTGAAATGCTGTTACTTATCACTGAAATATTTAAATTCTGATTATTTTCATTATAATTGATTGATTATCGATTACGTCACTTCACAGGCCTGAATAACACACTTCTGTGTACAAAACACATCTGAAATATGCCAGAGGACACAGACGGAGCGCAAGTGCACAAACCAAGTCATCAGAAGACATTTTAAAATGCTACATGTAACATAAGTAAACTCATTAACAGTAACTATAAAGGGATTATTGTAATGGGGTGTAAATATTTTAACTTAAACAGTTTAAATGTTTATATTAGGGCTGCACGATTATGATAAAAATCATAATTGTCGATTATTCCCTTGAAATTGTAATTGCGATTATTAGTTATGATTATCACAATTTACATTACAAATTACATGTTTATACAATTGTTTGAAGCAACTGCATGCCATATTTTTATATGAAAATAATCAAGCTGAAAACACTCCAACTGAAAAACTTTTATTGCTTTTCTATACCATTAAGCCCCAAATGTCAACTATACGTCCGATTGGTTTCTTCTTTAAATAAAAAAAAGTGAAAATATGTTATACTAAAACGAAAATTAAAACGATGGAAAAACCCTTAAGATAACCTGAAGAATGACAAAAACACATCTTATGCACGCAGAATAACATAAGTGGACTTTGAATGATTTCGTAATTGTGGCATCTGTGATTGTAATCGCGATTAGGAATTAGATTAATTGTGCAGGCCTAGTTTATATTTGAACCCTTTTTACACAATGCATAGCATTAGCTTTTAATTTGTGCATTGTTTCTATAACTTGTATATATACTATTTATGATTACAAATTTTAATGTTGGGTGTGATTTAATCATGATTAATTACAGAAAAATATGCGATTTAATTAGTAGGATTTATATATATATATATTAGGGCTGTCAGTCGATTACAATTTTTAATCTAATTAATCATGATGTTTCGATTAATTAATCGCAAAATAAATTTGACTGAAAATACCCACTAAAGATTATTTAAAGCTATTTTTGTGTTAAATGAGAAAGTATGAAGTAGACATGACAAATTGTAGCTTTAGAAATAAATATTTTACTTGTTTCAACATAAAATTTATTACACATACACATTTAGGCTGAAATTTTTCATCTAATTAATCATGATGTTTCGATTAATTAAAGCTTAGATTTGTGTTAAATGAGAAAGTATCAAGTAGACATGACAAATTGTAGCTTTAGAAATAAATATTTTACTTGTTTCAACATAAAATTTATTACACATACACATTTAGGCTGCACTGGCCTAACATAAACTATGGAACATAAAAGAAGATAATTTTAGAAACATATCAGTAACCTCTATTTTTTGTTCATTCAATGAAAGTTTTCAAAATACCTTCTTTTATGTTCCACAAAAGAAAGGTTTGAAACGACATGAGGGTGAGTAAATGATGACAGAATTTCAATTTTTTTTTGGATGAACTATCCCCTTTAATGTTTTTATAATTATTATTTATTTTTTTAATGAAATTAAATGATACTGTAAATAACAAACGGAATATGCCAGCAGATGCTGATTCATGCAGGAATGAAGTAAACGGCTCTCTTTATGAATGGGTCTTTGAATCATTGATTCACACGATTCGTTCAAAACGAAACGAAACGCCGCTGTGTTGCTCGGAGACGCACAACAATTCTGCTGTGGCTTTAAATGTAATGTTCTCTGCAAAATTGAGCAAAAACATAATATTGTGTTTAAAATATAACAAAATAATAACTTATTTACTGAACTGTTGTATAAAATCACATTTAAGTTCGTGATAGATCGGGACAAAATCAGCACTCCTGTGATATTGCTCTCGCTGCTGTCATATGTGATATATATAAATATGAGACAAAACTCATACAGGGGCATTTTTTGCACCAATATCTTGAAGTTTAGGGCATAACTGCATTTATGGAGTTGTTTTCCTGCATCATATTTGTTAACAGTCACCTGAATGAAATGTAAGACGATGTACAGGTCTGGGGGCGGGGCCAGAGCGTTAACTGCGTTAAAATATTTTAATCGCGTTATTTTTTCATAATTAAGTTAATGCGTTAAACTGACAGCCCTAATACATATATACTATTTTCATTTATTTATATACCATTTATGATTACAGATTTTAATGTTAGGTGCAATTAATCACGATTAATTACAGAAAAATATGCAATTTAATTAGTTATTTTTTTAATCAATTGATTAATTGATGTGTGTGTGTGTGTGTGTGTGTGTGTGTGTGTATATGTATGTATGTA
>NW_015505415.1:547101-551451 GCF_001515645.1 Sinocyclocheilus grahami | reverse complement strand
GTTCCACAAAAGAAAGGTTTGAAACGACATGAGGGTGAGTAAATGATGACAGAATTTCAATTTTTTTTTGGATGAACTATCCCCTTTAATGTTTTTATAATTATTATTTATTTTTTTAATGAAATTAAATGATACTGTAAATAACAAACGGAATATGCCAGCAGATGCTGATTCATGCAGGAATGAAGTAAACGGCTCTCTTTATGAATGGGTCTTTGAATCATTGATTCACACGATTCGTTCAAAACGAAACGAAACGCCGCTGTGTTGCTCGGAGACGCACAACAATTCTGCTGTGGCTTTAAATGTAATGTTCTCTGCAAAATTGAGCAAAAACATAATATTGTGTTTAAAATATAACAAAATAATAACTTATTTACTGAACTGTTGTATAAAATCACATTTAAGTTCGTGATAGATCGGGACAAAATCAGCACTCCTGTGATATTGCTCTCGCTGCTGTCATATGTGATATATATAAATATGAGACAAAACTCATACAGGGGCATTTTTTGCACCAATATCTTGAAGTTTAGGGCATAACTGCATTTATGGAGTTGTTTTCCTGCATCATATTTGTTAACAGTCACCTGAATGAAATGTAAGACGATGTACAGGTCTGGGGGCGGGGCCAGAGCGTTAACTGCGTTAAAATATTTTAATCGCGTTATTTTTTCATAATTAAGTTAATGCGTTAAACTGACAGCCCTAATACATATATACTATTTTCATTTATTTATATACCATTTATGATTACAGATTTTAATGTTAGGTGCAATTAATCACGATTAATTACAGAAAAATATGCAATTTAATTAGTTATTTTTTTAATCAATTGATTAATTGATGTGTGTGTGTGTGTGTGTGTGTGTGTGTGTATATGTATGTATGTATGTATGTATATATATATATATATATATATATATATTATCTCAAGTCTGTAGTCAGTAATTGTGGATGAATCTGAAGTCTGTCACTTGTGATTGATAATGGTTGTGTTTGTGTCTGTAGGTTTGTCTCAGTACCGCGAGCAGCGCATTAAGATTCCCTCCACCCCTCGTTACGCGCGATCCGCTCACGGCTCTGATAGAGGTGCTGATCTCTCTGATTTACACCATGCTTCCTGTGCTGTTACATGAGTGATGGATGTACCAATAATTGTACAAATTGTGTGTTTCAGGATCTCTGTCACACTCGGACTGCAGCAACCCCAGTCTGGTAACTCCGCCCCTCTCTCCTCTGGACTCCGCCTCCTTCACCAGCAGCCAATCACAGGGCTCCATCTCCGCCCAGACCAGGCTTTCAGTCAGCCCTGTGCCAATAGACAGGAGGAGGGACAGGTAGAAATAGAAATAATCAAAATGAACCTTCTGTCATCATTTACTCACCCTCATGCTGTTTCAAACCCATTTGCAATTTTTTTTCCCTGGAACATGAAAGGAAAAATCATAATTGTTTTCCATACAACAGTAAAATTATTTAGACTTATTAGACTTGTGCAGTGTATTCCAAGTCTTCTGAAGTCATATGATGCTTTGTGTGAGGAATATACTCAAATTCATGAATTACAGAAGCGCTGAAATCAAATATGAGCTCTTTTGAGTTTCACATAAGAAACATAATCATATGGGTCTATAATAACATGAGGGTGAGCAAATGTGGTGCATTTGTCTTTATCTTGCATTCAGTAGTTTGGGCCGTTCTCCTCCTCCTCCTCTTCCTCATAGTTTACTTTACTCAGATCTGCTTGACTTCTTATTCTCCTTTCTAGTCTGTCTGCTCCTCTGCCCCATTTCTCTCTCTGTTCTCCTTCCTGCTCCAGATGTGCGTTGCGTAACAGATCTTACCTGAAGCTTTCTCGAGCTCAGAGATCGTGGTTTGCATCTTTACGGACTCTGAGGTTTGTTCACTATGCAGTGAGAGCACAAAAGCAAACTCTGTTTAGGCTTCATTCACAAATAATATAGATGTGTGTGGTGTTACGGTTCAGTTTTTCATCAGTCTTTTTCTGTTTTCATGTCATGTCATGTCCCTTTAAATGCACACTATTGAGATGTGACCTGATGTTATTTATCACCGAAAGCAACAACTAGTCAATGAAATGCATAATAATCGATAATCAATAATAATGAAAATAATCGTCATTAATTATTCAAATATAAATACGTTTCGAAAGCATCTGTGAAATGCTGTTACTTATCACTGAAATATTTAAATTCTGATTATTTTCATTATAATTGATTGATTATCGATTACGTCACTTCACAGGCCTGAATAACACACTTCTGTGTACAAAACACATCTGAAATATGCTAGAGGACACAGACGGAGCGCAAGTGCACAAACCAAGTCATCAGAAGACATTTTAAAATGCTACATGTAACATAAGTAAACTCATTAACAGTAACTATAAAGGGATTATTGTAATGGGGTGTAAATATTTTAACTTAAACAGTTTAAATGTTTATATTAGGGCTGCACGATTATGATAAAAATCATAATTGTCGATTATTCCCTTGAAATTGTAATTGCGATTATTAGTTATGATTATCACAATTTACATTACAAATTACATGTTTATACAATTGTTTGAAGCAACTGCATGCCATATTTTTATATGAAAATAATCAAGCTGAAAACACTCCAACTGAAAAACTTTTATTGCTTTTCTATACCATTAAGCCCCAAATGTCAACTATACGTCCGATTGGTTTCTTCTTTAAATAAAAAAAAGTGAAAATATGTTATACTAAAACGAAAATTAAAACGATGGAAAAACCCTTAAGATAACCTGAAGAATGACAAAAACACATCTTATGCACGCAGAATAACATAAGTGGACTTTGAATGATTTCGTAATTGTGGCATCTGTGATTGTAATCGCGATTAGGAATTAGATTAATTGTGCAGGCCTAGTTTATATTTGAACCCTTTTTACACAATGCATAGCATTAGCTTTTAATTTGTGCATTGTTTCTATAACTTGTATATATACTATTTATGATTACAAATTTTAATGTTGGGTGTGATTTAATCATGATTAATTACAGAAAAATATGCGATTTAATTAGTAGGATTTATATATATATATATTAGGGCTGTCAGTCGATTACAATTTTTAATCTAATTAATCATGATGTTTCGATTAATTAATCGCAAAATAAATTTGACTGAAAATACCCACTAAAGATTATTTAAAGCTATTTTTGTGTTAAATGAGAAAGTATGAAGTAGACATGACAAATTGTAGCTTTAGAAATAAATATTTTACTTGTTTCAACATAAAATTTATTACACATACACATTTAGGCTGCACTGGCCTAACATAAACTATGGAACATAAAAGAAGATAATTTTAGAAACATATCAGTAACCTCTATTTTTTGTTCATTCAATGAAAGTTTTCAAAATACCTTCTTTTATGTTCCACAAAAGAAAGGTTTGAAACGACATGAGGGTGAGTAAATGATGACAGAATTTCAATTTTTTTTTGGATGAACTATCCCCTTTAATGTTTTTATAATTATTATTTATTTTTTTAATGAAATTAAATGATACTGTAAATAACAAACGGAATATGCCAGCAGATGCTGATTCATGCAGGAATGAAGTAAACGGCTCTCTTTATGAATGGGTCTTTGAATCATTGATTCACACGATTCGTTCAAAACGAAACGAAACGCCGCTGTGTTGCTCGGAGACGCACAACAATTCTGCTGTGGCTTTAAATGTAATGTTCTCTGCAAAATTGAGCAAAAACATAATATTGTGTTTAAAATATAACAAAATAATAACTTATTTACTGAACTGTTGTATAAAATCACATTTAAGTTCGTGATAGATCGGGACAAAATCAGCACTCCTGTGATATTGCTCTCGCTGCTGTCATATGTGATATATATAAATATGAGACAAAACTCATACAGGGGCATTTTTTGCACCAATATCTTGAAGTTTAGGGCATAACTGCATTTATGGAGTTGTTTTCCTGCATCATATTTGTTAACAGTCACCTGAATGAAATGTAAGACGATGTACAGGTCTGGGGGCGGGGCCAGAGCGTTAACTGCGTTAAAATATTTTAATCGCGTTATTTTTTCATAATTAAGTTAATGCGTTAAACTGACAGCCCTAATACATATATACTATTTTCATTTATTTATATACCATTTATGATTACAGATTTTAATGTTAGGTGCAATTAATCACGATTAATTACAGAAAAATATGCAATTTAATTAGTTATTTTTTTAATCAATTGATTAATTGATGTGTGTGTGTGTGTGTGTGTGTGTGTGTGTATATGTATGTATGTATGTATGTATATATATATATATATATATATATATA
>NW_015505415.1:541917-546097 GCF_001515645.1 Sinocyclocheilus grahami | reverse complement strand
ATATATATATATATATATATATGTATATATATATATATATATATATATATATATATATATATATATATATATATATATATATTAGTGCTGTCAATCGATTAAAAAATAACAAAGTAAAAAATAGTGTGTTTAATCAACTAAGCAGTTGTGTTTAATCTGATTAATCAAAGAAATAATGAACAGATTAACCAAGTCTACCGCCTCAAGTTAAATATTTCCATTTATACTTACAGTTTATCCATTTGGCAGACGTTTTTAATCACTTTGAACTAAAGTCTGTAGCTTTTGACATTTTTACTGTGCTGTCTGTCAGAATGTCACAGATAATATCTATAAAGCTTGAGCCTGGAATATTTTCATACATCATACAACAGCTGAAAACCAAACTCTGATGCAAACCTGCTATTCTGTACATAACTGAAAACGGCAGTAAATGCATGTGTGAGCGACTGATAGTTCGGGCCTGTTAGATTCCTCTGAGACGGACTCTTGATGGACGGTTGCCCATATTGTGTGTTTTTGCATTTTAGGCCGTACATAGAAGAGCCTCGGTGTGTCACTATTCCAAAAGGGGCGGAGCCTCTCGGCATCTCTATAGTGGGTGGGGAGAATGGCGGCATCTTTGTTTCCAAGGTAACGGGAGGCAGCATCGCTCAGCAGCACCGCCTGGAGTTTGGAGATCAGCTGCTGGAGGTGCGTCAGAAAACACTGCGAGAAATACAGAGCTGCTGCTTAAATCGAGCACGTGTGAATCTCTCTCTCTTTCTGCAGTTTAACGGCATTAATCTCAGGAACGCCACCGAGCAGCAGGCCAGACTCATCATTGGGCAGCAGTGTGACACCATCACCATACTGGCACAGTACAACCCACACATGCACCAGCTGGGCAATCACTCCCGCTCGAGGTACACACACACACCGTACACGTGACTCTGTCATGCTTTTGAAACGTGGTATGAGTGTCCTGACATGTTCATTTGTGCCAGCTCCCGGATGGAGTCATCCATAAGCTCTCACTCTACGCCCGACACGTACTCCAACATAGACACGCTCAGCGAACAGGACGAGGGCACCATGACCCCACCCTCCAAACAGGCCACGCCCACAGCCAGCCCTCACAGGTAACAAACACACTGGGTCTCGTTCACAAAGAATTACGTGGATTATTTTGTATTTGTATGCAACCGAATTCTGCGGGTTTTAAAAAGGTCTTAATTCACCCTTCAACAAATTAAGGCCTAAAAAGCTCTTCAAAGCAGAGCAGGAAATTCATAAAGTCATGGCATTAAATGTTGAATGCACTGCAAAAAATGAACATTTCCTCAGTACTTTTGTTTTGGTTTCTAATACAAATATCTAAACATCCTTAAATCAAGATACATTTACTTGAGCTGCAAAATGAAGATGTGAAGTCTTGCTTTCTGAGAAATTGAACAATTAAATGAGTTTATGCTTAAAACAAGAACAAATATATGTCACTTAAATTAAGTTGAATTAAGCCCACTGACTGATATTTGTTCTCACTTGATTTTAAGATCAAGATAAAACAAGAGTCTTTAGACATTTGCACTGGAAAACAAGACAGAAATACTGAGGATAAACATCACTTTTTTTGTACATTTATTCCTTAATTTTTCTTAAAAAGGTCTTTAAAAATCTCAAATTCACTTTCACAAAACCTGCAGAAACCCAATAAAATAAAAATAAATATTAAACTCTTAATTTTAGCGGTTTGCCAAGGCAACATTTTTCATTTTAGTTCAGATTAATTTGATGTACTAAAAATAAAAAAATAAAAAAATTTAATTAATAAAAACTATATAGACACAAATAAAAAATTACTAAAACTTTAACTGAAATTAAAATGAAAACCGAAATTATAAAAATAAAAAACGATGCAAAATATGAATACAAATGTGCTTTTTTTTGTGTGTGTGTGATTTCAGTTGTTCCTACATTTATTTGTAGATTGAGAATACATTTCTGGTGAATCTCCAAAAGATTTGTTTGTGAAAATGCTTGTGCACACACACGTCAATTATTTTTCTCTCACTGTCATAAGCGTGTAACTGTGCAGTCTGCTCTGTGATTGGCCAGGGATCGGAAGCAGGCGGAGCCAAGGCTGGTGGTGCTGAGGAAGACTCAGGTAGATCTGGGGCTGAAGATCTGTGGAGGAAACCTGACGGGGGTTTTCGTGGAGGCTCTAGAAGAGGACAGTCCTGCTCGAGGAGCTGAAGGCCTGCAGCCTGGAGACCTGATCCTGGAGGTAATGGTCTGGATGGTGCAGAGAGGAGAAGAACCTAGATGTGACGCAGCCTGATGGATGGTGTTGTGATGTCATTTCCTGTTTGCAGTGTAACTCCGTGAGTTTGAAGAAAAAGACTGCTGAGGAGGTGTATCTAGAGATGCTGAAACCCTCGGAGAACGTCACCCTCAGAGTCCAGCACCGACCCGAGCACTTCAGGAGGGTCAAAGAGGCACCTGCAGACGGTTTTTACATCAGGTAACGGACTGAAACCTGTCTGTTCATGAGTTTCAACTGGAATACAGAATCATCCTTCCTTAATTATTCTAATAATTATAAAGATTAATGTCATTGCATTGATTCTGATTTGTCAGTTGCTGCATTTTGTGGTCTAATATTTGTGTGTAATTGGGCTGCACGATATATCGAAATTATCGAAATATCGCAAATGTAAATATCGCAATATGCATATCGCAAGGGCGTGCAATATCTGAATCATTTTAATAATAGGCTACTTAAATCAAAACGTTGCAAAAGGTCAAAGTTTTAGTTCGACGCATATTGCAGAGAATTGCTTGACATTAAAAATAATTAAGTGCAATAAGTTGCAGAAAACAACTCTTTGCCGTCTCGTCTTGCTGTCTGACTCGCACCTGAAGCGCGCGCACAAGCCGCATCTCACGCAGCGTCTCTTCAGGTCTGCCGCACACCTGCAAAGCGCGCGCGCACACACAGAGAGATGCGTTTCAGACGGCGTGCGAACACCGAGTTGATTCGTCTTTTGCATCTCCTCCTTCCTTAATTATTCTATTAATTATAAAGATTAATGTAATTTATTGTATTGTCAGTTGCTGCATTTTGTGGTCTAATATTTGTGTGTAATAGGGCTGCACGATATATCGAAATATCGCAATATGCATATCGCAAGGGCGTGCAATATCTGAATCATTTTAATAATAGGCTACTTAAATCAAAACGTTGCAAAAGGTCAAAGTTTTAGTTCGACGCATATTGCAGAGAATTGCTTGACATTAAAAATAATTAAGTGCAATAAGTTGCAGAAAACAACTCTTTGCCGTCTCGTCTTGCTGTCTGACTCGCACCTGAAGCGCACGCACAAGCCGCATCTCACGCAGCGTCTCTTCAGGTATGCCGCACACCTGCAAAGCGCGCGCGCACACACAGAGAGATGCGTTTCAGACGGCGTGCGAACACCGAGTTGATTCGTCTTTCGCATCTCCTCATGTTTGAACAGACACATACACACAGAATTATGTCAATAGTACCCGTCTCGACGATCATTCTCGTAAACGCAGTCGGTTATGTTTTAAATGAATGTAAACAGCTGAGAAAGATCGCGTTTTTCTTCAATATCGCACAGCCCTAGTGTGTAATGACACTAAACTGTCCTATCGTTTTTTTCCTTTGTAGAAAGTTTATTTATTTGCATATTTATTAGTTTGCTTCATATTCCTAATGAGCCTGTCTGGGCTAATTATGTGATAATGATCAGACTGTTTTTCCTGAGCGATATATTAACTCATTTTTCTGGACGTTTTAATTGACCATTAAATTTCATAAAGAGCACAACTAGATTCATGGATCTCTTTAGTCTTGTGAGATCAACATGTGGCATTTTCAAGTAAATATTATTTTTATGTATTGTTTTATTGGTGGATAAAAAAATTATTCTTTCCTTGTTTACTATTATTTATTTAGTTGTTTGTTTGTTTAAATTTACCATATGTAATATAGTTAGTAATTAGTAAAAATATATAAGTTTATATTGTTTTTTATTTATATTTTATATTTTCTAATATTTATATATTTTCTGTTTTAATTTTAGTTATAGTAATTTTGTTGTTTTTGTTTATTTTATTTATATATATATATATATATATATATATATTTTTTTTTTTATTTTATTTTATAGTT
>NW_015505415.1:522168-541889 GCF_001515645.1 Sinocyclocheilus grahami | reverse complement strand
ATATTATTTTTATAGTTATTTTTTTTTAATGATTACGTTTTTTTAGTTTATTTGAAAAATGAAAAATCTATCTAAATGTTAATAAGTCCGTTAATGTTTATTTTTTAATTAATAATTAAAAAATTTTTTTTTTTTAAGGATTTAGTGTTAGTTTTCGTTAACAATAATAACCCTGCCACATATAAATCTTTACTGACCACAATAACTGTTTGGTTGAAACAGAGCAAATAGGTAAATATTAAGAGATATTACTGATATGTTATTATGGCCCTGCTCTTCTGACTGCGTGATGCTTTTCATATTCTTACTCTTGATCGGTTTGTCTTTCAGGGCGCTGTTTGACCATGTTGGTGATTTGGAGCAGGAGTTGAGTTTCAAGAAGGATGATATTCTCTACGTGGACGACACGATGCCGGGGGGGAATCTGGGCTACTGGTTGGCATGGCAACTGGACGAGAACGCACGGAAGCTGGTGCGCGGACACGTGCCCAGCAAGTGCATGTACGTCTGTCTATATGTAATCATCACTGCTTTTGTTTCATAAGTAAACAGAAAGAATGTGTTCCTTGTCAGGCTGTTTAAAATGCGATGCACATGATATAATAGCATGTAGTGTCGACAAAACTATCAATTTTTTGATACATATCAATACTGAAATATCTGAAATGAAACATACATGTGTTTATAGCGCTCAATAATGCTCACACCACCCTATTTTGGGTAAAAATAGGAAACATAATACTTCTCTCTATAGAAATGTGAAGTAAACAGATGAAAATCCTTCAGTTTTTTCTCCAGTGTACAGGAGTTTTTTTTTTCTTAGTGGATTCATAAGAGGCTCATATTTCATATTAAAGGCATGGACTGATTTTGCATACCTCCTGACAAAAATTAAGAAGTTGCTGTCACAGATTTTTTTCATAATAATATAATAAAACCTTTTCTAATGATTTATAGTTTTAGGCGTCCTCCGTAGTTTTCCGTAAAATACAAATTTTCTGTAAAATAATAATAATAAATATTCTAATTATATTTATACTTAAATGCTCTTTTTTTGTATGAAATGGTATTATTACCATAGCCATATTTTTTGTTTATTTTGTTTAATATTTTTGCATACCTCCTGACAAAAATTAAGAAATTACTGTCACAGATTTTTATGATAATATAGTATTTATAATAAAACATTTTCTAATAATTTGTATGTTAACAAGTCTCTCTGTAGTTTTCCATAAAATAAAATAAAATAATAATAATGATTATTTATTTTTGTTAGTTTTTTGTAATATATATATATATATTATAATTGCAGATTATAATTATTATGATCATTATTATTACACACAAAATATATTTTGTGTGTAATAATAATGATCATAATATAATAACCAATTGATATATTGATGTATGATATATATATATATATATATATATATATATATATGTATGTGTGTTATTTATTTATTTTTTCAATTCCCATGGAATCGAAAATGGTATTGACTATCAGTAGTTTTCAAGGTATCGTATCTAGGTTAGAAATTGCAGTATCGTGACAGCACTAATAGCATGCATGTATCTTTTTTTTTAAAAATTGTTATTATGCAAACAGATATACAATTTACCGGTGACAAATCAAATACAAAATAACCCAGGTCAACAAAACATACATGGTGTGTGTGTGTGTGTGTGTGTGAGTGAGTGTGTGAGTGTGTGAGTGAGTGAGGGGTGGAAGTATATAAACAAAGGAACAGTACAACAAAAGTACAACAGACATAACAATAGTAGAAAACCGTAATAGTACTAGTAACGATGACATGCATGTATCTTAAGAGTATGTTGTTTGTGTCAAGTCAAGTCACCTTTATTTATATAGCGCTTTTAACAATACAGATTGTGACAAAGCAACTGAACAGCATTAATTAGGAAAATAGTGTCAATAATGCAAAATGACAATAGTAAACACTCATTTTTCAGTTAAAGACAGTTCATCATTGAATTCAGTGATGTCAACATCCAGCTCAGTTTAAATAATATCTTTGCAATTATGTCATCGATATCGCCGGAAATGAAGTGTCCCCAACTAAGCAAGTTAGTTTGTGTGTGTGCAGGATAGATCAAGAATCCCAGCGGCGGTACAGCGTCATGGACGACAGCGGTTCCGGTAAAACGCTCTCAGCCGCAGCGCGCCGATCCTTCTTCCGCCGTAAACTCAAACACAAACGCAGCAGCTCCAAAGACGGCCGTGACGCTCCGGCGGCAGACGCCGTCAGCACAGACTCCATGCCCTTCATGGACGGTGAGAAACGACACGCGTGTAGAGAGTAAACCGTCACGTTCGCCCTCAGCGTGCCTCATATCCTCTGTGTTTGTTCAGACTGTCTGAGCCCGGCGTATCAGCGCGTGCAGAAAGTGGAATCGACCAATCGCAGGCCGGTGCTGATACTGGGGCCCCTCATCGAGCCAATCAAAGACATGCTGCTCAGAGAGGCTCCTGGGAAATACTGCCGCTGTTTAGCTGGTGAGACCTACTGACATTTAATGGAGTTTAAAGCATTCAGAACAGCTGTACGATGATGGGTTTTCAGTTTTGGCTTGTTACGACTGCAGGATAATAAAAAGATGATGTTGAATTATTTCTCACTCACTCTTCGTGTTGTTCAGAGGGGATGAAGGCGGCTCAGCAGGCCATCGAGCGAGGCGTCAAAGACTGTCTCTTCATCGATTACAAGCGCCGGAGCGGCCACTTCGATGTGACGACGGTGGCATCCATTAAAGAAATCACAGAGAAGGTGCGAGCCACGTCAGACTCTTGCTGTCCCAAACACTTGACTGAATTATTTTCAGTTTGAAGAGAATACATTTACAGATATCTGAACCGATGTCATGAATACGTGTTACGTTTTGCTTAAAGACAACAAAAATCTAAAATTTTAGAACCATTTGAAAATTAGCATGATGAGAATCACAAAACACCCAAAATGAAAACAGCAGGACACGTTAAGATGGAGAAATCTGGGTTGAAAGTGGCTTATTGTCATTTACATACATTTATTCATTTGTCAGACACTTTTTATGCAAAGCAACTAACAAATGACGAAATTTAGCATGAAATTGTCATGAAAATAATGTATCAATGGCCAAGAATTGTAGTGGTTCCTCTTTATGTAGAACATAAGTAAATAAATATTATTATAACTTTATTTACTATTTTTTATATATTAAGAAAGCACCCCTACAACTTCTGAAAGTGAACGATATGTATTTTACTCGAGCATTACATAAAAATGTCATTTTAACATGAGTTTAGGAACTGAATAATAAAAAGGAAAAATAAAACACTGCTTAGTATTTACTCTCTGAATTAAATATGCACTGATTCTTATTTAAACTACAGAAGTTATTTAGGTAAGAGCAGCGAGTGATTTTCTCTTTGTCTTTTGTTCATGGCCCCAAATATTGCAAGCTGTAGCGATATGCATATTGCGATATGTACATTTGCGATATTTTGATAATTTCGATATATTGCACAGCCCTAATATATATATATATATATGTGTGTATTTATTTTCTGTTATTTTTGTTTTGTGGTGAAAAGTAACCTGTACATGATTTTATGAGATTTATATGCATCTGGAAAGCATATTATTCATTTATCAGATACTTTTTACGTAAAACAACTAACAAAAGAGGACATTTGTCAGGAAATTGTCCTTAAAATAATGTTTCAATGCTGAAAAGTCTTTAATCGTTCTAAAATAATTTTCATTATCTTATGTAAAACATACAATAATTTTATAATAATATTATTAATGTAATTAATAATGTATCTATTATTATAAAAATTTATTATTATTATTATTATTATAACCAAATAATAATACATAATATGTTTTTTTTTTATTTTGGGATGAAATTTTGACATTTTCATGAGATTCACATTTATTTGTATAATACTCCAGAAGTCGTCTCATTCTTCAGCTGTGCTGAGGTCATGCTGTCGCTCTCTTTCTCAGGACTGTCATTGTCTGCTGGACATTGCACCTCATGCTATCGAGCGCCTGCACGTCGTCAACATTTACCCCATCATCATATTCATACGATACAGAAACGCTAAGCAGATTAAGTGAGTGACGTCTGCCTTTGGATGTTTGCATAAACAAGTGCTCATTTACTGTATGCCTCATATTGTTTTTTTTCTCTGATTATTTTGTCTTTCGCTTTCTCTCATCATTGCATCTTTAGATTGCATGCAAAGCAATGTCTGAGGTTTTGTAGAATTATTCTTTATTATGAATCAGTCAGAAAGACTCGATTTGAATCAGTCTAATGACTCGCTCCGCTAGAGCCACTCTGAGTCAGTGAATCAGTGAATTTGATTACTGCAAATGAGGCCAGAAATGAACATTTAGCTGTGCAGTTAATTAGCAGTAGCTGTGTCTGTACTGAGTCTGTGTTTAATTCACTCAGGGAGCAGAAAGACCCCGTGTATCTGCGAGACAAAGTGTCACAAAAACATTCCAAAGAGCAGTTTGAGTCTGCGCAGAGGATCGAACAAGACTACAGCAAATACTTCACAGGTCTGAGACGCGCACACGCATGCGTTTACACGATTACGCACACGACGGCGTGCTTGTGAGTGATTTGTGATGCTGTTCTGTTGCAGGCGTCGTCCAGGCCGGCGGTCTGTCCAACATATGCACTCAGATCATGGCCATCGTGGACCAGGAGCAGAACAAAGTGCTTTGGATTCCTGATGGAAGCATGTGAAGAACCACACACATCCTTCAAAACACACTGCTGAAAATGATTTTCTTACTTAGTATTTTTTGTCATTTTTCATGATATCTAAAGATTCTTAAATTACGTTTAAGGAAACAGACTTAAGGTATTAAGTCTTGTTTTCTGAAGAATTCAAAATTCTTTCAGTGGGATAAGAAAAATAATCAATTTGTGAACAATTTTTTTTAAAAACAATAGTTCATTAAAAAATGAATTTGCTGAAGATGTGCTCACCCTCAGGTCATCCCAGATCAGGATGAGTTTGTTTCTTCATCAGGTCTGTAGAAATGTAGCATTGCATCAGTGTCTCAGCAATGGATGCTCTGCAGTGAATGGGTGCCGTCAGAATGAGAGTCTTTGTTTCAGCTTTTGTCTTCTCCAGATGTTAACTGATGGACTGGAGTGCTGTGGATTATTGTGATGTTTTTATCAGCTGTTTGGACTCTCATTCTGACGGCACCCATTCACTGCAGAGCATCCATTGCTGAGACACTGATGCAATCACATCGCAACTATTCCTTTAAGAAGGTTAAGATATTCATACAAGACAAAAATACTGAGTAAGAAAATCATTGTTTTTCAGTGTAATAACACATCGCTACCAATCTCACACTGTTGCAACACTCCTCTGCTGTTAAACTCACTACGACACCACTAGGGCTGGACGCTATATCAGATATTCATGAAATATTAAGTGCTTAATGAGCAGCTATGAATTTCCTAATTGTTTAATATGCTTTTATTTGGTTAAGCTTCATGATTGAGTCAATGAAACGCTGATTCAATGATTGTTTGCATCATCGCTCGGAAATGTCTCTTTGTTGCTTATAAATATAATTTAATGTAAATATTGCTGTTTTTCTTTAGTGATATCGCCCAGCCCTGAACACAAAACTCTCAGGCAATGATCACAACTGTTAGACAGTCGCATGTGACGTGCGCGAGCAGCAATATCCTCCTGTGTTTTCTCTGTGGTAACACTAATTTATGAGGGCTTTCATGTAGTTCTTCGTGTTTACAGAGGTGATGTTTAAGAACCAGCTTACTTGAATGTTTAGCTTCATGTGTCTGTCCCCGTGTGGGTCTGATCCGATCGGTGCATGCTAGTTCGACACAGACGCTCAATTTACGGTTTTCTGAGGTTAAAAATACTGACTGTTAAGTTTGTTTTCGTGTTTAAGGGTTCCTTCACCCCGAAATGAAACTTCTGTCATCATTTATTCAAGCCTGTATTCTGTGGAGCACAAAAGCAGATGTTTAGCAGAACGTTTGAGCTGCTCTTTTCCACACAATGAACGCCGACAGGTTGCCATGCTTCAAAAAGCACCATAAGATAATGTCATTTTGAGGGTTTTTTCTCACTCAGAGTTGTCATGAATGAGAATAAAGTGCATTTTTGATTCGCTGTCATTGCATAGAAAAGAGCAGAGTGAATTTTCTGCAATCTTCGGGTTTGAAAAGACATGCAAACATTTTTCATTTTTGAGTGAACTATTCCTTTAAGCTTTAATGTAGCAGTTTCCTGATCTCATTGTCTTTTAAGTGTACTTGTTATTATTTAAATGAACGATGCAATAATCTGCTGCATGATAATTTTCCTATATGCTCTGTCTGTTTAATTTTTAACTCTAATTTAAATGTCTTTTGTAGTCGAGTCTTAGGCAGAGCTGAATGCTTATTCGTTCTTATTACTACATCTTAAAAGCTCCTCTTGTTTTCAGAAACAAACGTGCCAAATGCTTCCTTCCGCTTTGCCTGTATTTTGCACTCATTTGGATGGAAAGATAGATCTGCTTTATTAATCCCAGACGGGAGAATGAGTAATCCTCGTTCAGGAATAGTTAGTTAATCCTCTCTAGTGAAAGCTTTGGTACTACACTAGTCTTTCGGCTTACTTTACAGAAGGATGTTCACTGTGACATCACTTCCTGTTCTGGCCTACTGTATGTTGACCAATGAAAGGAGTTGTCTGGTTTAGCTTCATCAACAAAGATTGAAACTCTCTCAAGTCACGTAATGTTCTTCCACTCCTGCCAATAATGACGCTGATGTTGAATTGGTGCAGATGCTCCGTTTGTAGCTGGAAAAAAAACACAGTTCCAATTAAAATTCTGTTTTCCATTATGTTTTATAATAATATAACACCCTGGTACTGTCACATTAAACACAAAAATATGATTTTGTAATTGTTACATTAATAAATGTAATAAAATTAAACATGACTTAGCGTTGTACTGTCTAAACATTTATACTTTCAGCAGAATAATTGTCTTTTTTCCATCTGCATGTATTGAGTCTGTATGTTTGCAGTTTATGGTGAATTAATGGAAACCTTGGAGCAATAAGGAAAGTACAAGTCTCAAAAATTCTATACATTTCTATAAACCTCATTTAATGTAATGTGTGGTGTGTCCTAGAGCTCGTGTGGAAAATATGATGATGCAGTTCCTGTGAGGAGTCACCAGATGGCGTCATTTCCTCCTTCAGCCTCATCCCCATAACCAGGATTATGTAAACATCAGGTGAAATATTATTACTTGATGAGCTGTTATTCAGCGGAAAATATCATATGGCAAACGGAAGAATATTTGTTATCATAAAAAAGGAAAAACAAGCTCATGTTGATCCCAAATGTGGTTTAGAGCAGCTTTTATTTCTCTTGCAAAAATGTCAGTGATGCACATTTAGGTTAAAAATAAACTTATTTGAAGCCATAGAAAAAAATATATAGTTTTCCACTTAGTAAGCTTCTGTAACTTTGCATCCTTGTGCAGATGTATTTATGTAATTTGTAAATGTCCCTAGAAGTCTGGAGTGCTTGGATTCAGATGGAAAGGCCTTTCAGTGACATGCACATCAAATCTGGAATATAAAGCATTTAGGCTACATGTTAAGAAAAATACGATGCATGTACATCTGGTGGTGCACAATAATTGAGCCATTCGTGTCCACGATGAGGTTTAAAAACATGGCCATAAATGTAATGAGCCTTTCAGACATTTACTATGGTAACCACAGTGTCCTCGAAAATACCAGAGTGTGAATGATGGTTTTACTGTGTTATCATACACATCAACAAAAGTCTAGGAAGTGTGATTTATTTTTACATCTCAGAATGTGAACTCATCAAGGACTAGTGAGTGAATTTTGAAGTTGATTTTTAATTGTCAGCACCATAAATTAATAAAAAACATCTGTAGAAATAGCAGCAGTAATATATATATATATTTATATACAGACATTAAGAAATGTATATAAAGACATTTTGTAACAGCAACATTTTAAACTAAAAACTCAAAAATAACATCAAGTTCAATTTTTATTTTATAACTGGCTAAAAGCACCGAACTGTTGCCATGCAACTTGAAAACGTGCTTCAAAACGTTTTAAATATTTGATCCTATTTTAAGTCCACCTAACATAATTCACAACCCAATGAAAAATGATGACATTTTTTTCTCCGAGCTGTAGTTACCACGACAGATTTGTGTCAGATAAACGCGATTGATGGATGTTTTGGCTGTCGGCGGGGTTTGGAGACGTTCTGACGGGCATCAGACTGACTGACTCCGCCCTCCGGCACCTGTGCATCTGCCCTGGACGCGCCGCGGAGAACGCAGCTGAACGCAACACGTTAGTGAACGACAGAGAGCGCACGGAAGATCCGCGCCGGGGGTCAGGCGGGCATGTTTTCCATCGTGGCACATACCCAGAGTACGAGCTCGTTTAAAGACGCGACGACGCCTTTCCAGTAAGTGTTTGCGTGCGTTCTGAGTACCGCGCGTCACCGGTTGCGCGGAGAACCGAGCAGCGGCCGAGAGCGCAGAGCGCAGCGGGAGGAGAGTGCACACACGCCGGGCTCTACGCCCTGCCAAACATGGCTGATCGTCGTCGGGTGCGGGGCGCTGCCGGGATCTCCAGAAAGACGCTCGATGCTCCCCATTGAAGAAGCAGAAGATGATGATGGTGATGAGAAGCTGCTCTCCACAATAATGACCTATCAACTAGCGGCTCCGTCCTCGGTTCGGAACATGGATGTGATCATCCCCTACACCAGTGATGTACCCTGTGACCCCAGAGGCCAGAGGATGTGGTGGGCTTTCCTCGCCTCCTCCATGGTCACTTTCTTCGGGGGTCTCTTCATCATCCTGTTGTGGAGGACCCTTAAGTACCTGTGGATGGTGTGCTGCCACTGCAAGGGTAAAAAGAAGGTAAAACGCCCCAGTGACACCTGCTTTTAGGTCAGAAGTTTTGCAGATGTTCTCATGATCTTAAAAACCTGTGATCTGAAGACAAATGTGTTTGTAGACGCATGCAGACATGAATTACTTCACAAAATGCAATGATGAGCGCTCATGTTCCTCCTTCAGCTTTGAAACCAGCTCATGAAGTTGGTAGATGAATGTCGGGAGTGACAAAGCAGCTGAAATATGAGTTTTCATTTGTGACACTACATCCTATTGATGTTTTCGTCATGCAAACGTGGAAAAGTGAAGAATGAGTGCATGTGTCCATACTTTTGGGTGGTAGGCCTAATATATGACACATTTTCTCTGATCTGCTTTTTTTCCCCCTAGTAGTTCAGCTGATCGAGGTCATGTTTGATTCCAGCACAAAGGCTACTGTTAGAATATAAGCTCTGGGAATTGCTCTGGATTGAAGTGTGCCAAGTGTCAATGTAAATGTAGTTTTGCTCAGCTCTAAAATGTTTATTCTTATGGATCAGAAATGATTCATTAATGTGCAATGTCCCTGTTAACTAAAATACAATTTGTGAGTGCTTTGAGTCGAGTATCGCTCGGTTCTCTACTGAAGTCATGGAAATAGTTCAGAAAGTACAAGAGGAACTTTGAATCTTTACTTGCCTGATAATTGAAGCCTGAAATGAGTGTTTTACTAATAAAATATGAAACATGTCGCTTTAGATGAAGCATCTACCAAACGTACGGAATGAAAAAGTCTTCAAATTATTAGAAACGACAATGTAGTTGTTTGTTGTTCTAAATAGTTGCTAGACCATTGCTAAGGAGTTCAAGATGGTTGCTAGGCAGTTGCTAAGGTGTTCAAGGTGGTTGACGAGTTCTAAGTGGTTGCTAGGCAGTCACTAAAGTGTTCTAAATGGTTGCTAAGTTGTTCTAAGTGGTTGCTAGGCAGTTGCAAAGGTGTTCTAGGTGGTTGATGAGTTCTAAGTGGTTACTAGGCAGTCGCTAACGTATTCTATGTGGTTGCTAGGCAGTTGCTAAAGAGTTCTAAATGGTGCTTAGGTAGTTCTATATGGTTACTAGAAAGTCGCTAAGGCATGCCAAGTGGTTTCTAGCCGATTGCTAAAGTGTTCTAAATGGTTGCTAAGTTGTTCTAAGTGGTTGCTAGGCAGTTGCTAATGTGTTCTAAGTGATTGTTGAAGTGTGCCAAGTGTCAATGTAAATGTAGTTTTGCTCAGCTCTAAAATGTTTATTCTTATGGATCAGAAATGATTAATTAATGTGCAATGTCCCTGTTAACTAAAATACAATTTGTGAGTGCTTTGAGTCGAGTATCGCTCGGTTCTCTACTGAAGTCATGGAAATAGTTCAGAAAGTACAAGAGGAACTTTGAATCTTTACTTGCCTGAAATGAGTGTTTTACTAATAAAATATGAAACATGTCGCTTTAGATGAAGCATCTACCAAACGTACGGAATGAAAAAGTCTTCAAATTATTAGAAACGACAATGTAGTTGTTTGTTGTTCTAAATAGTTGCTAGACCATTGCTAAGGAGTTCAAGATGGTTGCTAGGCAGTTGCTAAGGTGTTCAAGGTGGTTGACGAGTTCTAAGTGGTTGCTAGGCAGTCACTAAAGTGTTCTAAATGGTTGCTAAGTTGTTCTAAGTGGTTGCTAGGCAGTCACTAAAGTGTTCTAAATGGTTGCTAAGTTGTTCTAAGTGGTTGCTAGGCAGTTGCAAAGGTGTTCTAGGTGGTTGATGAGTTCTAAGTGGTTACTAGGCAGTCGCTAACGTATTCTATGTGGTTGCTAGGCAGTTGCTAAAGAGTTCTAAATGGTGCTTATAGGCAGTCACTAAAGTGTTCTAAATGGTTGCTAAGTTGTTCTAAGAGGTTACTAGGCAGTCGCTAACGTATTCTATGTGGTTGCTAGGCAGTTGCTAAAGAGTTCTAAATGGTGCTTAGGCAGTTCTATATGGTTACTAGAAAGTCGCTAAGGCATGCCAAGTGGTTGCTAGGCAGTCACTAAAGTGTTCTAAATGGTTGCTAAGTTGTTCTAAGTGGTTGCTAGGCAGTTGCAAAGGTGTTCTAGGTGGTTGATGAGTTCTAAGAAAGGTGTTCTAGGTGGTTGATGAGTTCTAAGTGGTTACTAGGCAGTCGCTAACGTATTCTATGTGGTTGCTAGGCAGTTGCTAAAGAGTTCTAAATGGTGCTTAGGTAGTTCTATATGGTTACTAGAAAGTCGCTAAGGCATGCCAAGTGGTTTCTAGCCGATTGCTAAAGTGTTCTAAATGGTTGCTAAGTTGTTCTAAGTGGTTGCTAGGCAGTTGCTAATGTGTTCTAAGTGATTGCTTAAGTATTTATTCTAAATGGTTACTAGTCAGTTGCTAAGGTGTTCTTGGTGGTTGCTAGGCAGTTGCTAATGTGTTCTAAGTGATTGCTTAAGTATTTATTCTAAATGGTTACTAGTCAGTTGCTAAGGTGTTCTTGGTGGTTGCTAGGCAGTTGCTAAAGTGTTCTAAATGGTTGCTAAGGTGTTCTAGGTGGTTGCTAGGCAATTGCTAAGGTGAGGTTGTTATGGTAATGCTGGATAGGGTTTGCTCTTGTAGAAGATTTTAAACAGCTGTAAATAAGAGATCAAATCAACACGAAACGCTGTTCAGAACCATTTTACGGCCCTAATGTGAAGTGAAAATGGTAATATGGCAAAAAATTGACTGGATACATGACAGGCGGTAAAAAAAAAATATATATATATATAAAATACACAATATTGTCAGTTTTTTTTGTTTCGCCAACAAAAATAGTTTCAAGCAAAGCGTCTCATTTGTGTTTTGAACTTTCGATCCTGAAAGAATCTGTTTTTGAACAAATCATTTGAGTCAGTGATTCAGTGATCCATTCATAAAAACAGTCACTTGCTTCGTTTCTAAATGAATCGGCCGTTTTGAATGAATCGTTTAAATGAATGATTCAATGAATCAATGACCTGCCGTGGTGGTTTTAGTGTCGTATTTATTTATCCAAGACAGGCCTAAACCAGCCAAAGTACAGCACAAAAACAGTCAGCAAAATATTGTCACAGAAAATATAATTTTTTGTCAATATTGCGCACCTCTACTGTCTACACAATTGAAGGCTAATGAGGGATTTTTAAACGTTGTACATTTACACCTGTATCTGTGTGAATGCTGTTGGTTTGACAGGAGTACAGCTGTCTGTTCTGTTAGCAGAGACGTACGAGAGCATCGCTTGCGTCTTTTCCCCGTGTTTGACATGGAGCCAGTGGTCAGGAATAGGCTGAGTTTTCACTGCCATTGTGTAGTCTGCCCACACACACACACACACACCACCACATACACCACCACAGCTGTTGCTTTCATTACAGGCCTGTCAAACATAGTTGTGTTCATTCTGCCAGACGTTTCAGGAAGCCTTTTTCTCCCATTCCCGACCTCAGCGGCAAACACACCGCTCTGATTGAACTTGCTGATTTAAGATCAATGTCAAATCAATATAGGCTTATTTTCTTAATACATGTTCCTGCTCTGATTGAGCGTGATTCAGCTGTGACTGTCCTGAACTGTGATGTCAAATACAATAGATGAGTTTATTTCATGCTGAACCAGACATGTAAACATAACGCTTTATTGCAATATAGATGAATGGCATATATGTATTATGCCAATATAGATTATTGGCATATATATGTTTATATTTGAAATATTTATACAATTTTCTTTTGCATTTGCTTCCCCAAAATTCCCCAATACATTTTGTAATATATTTGTGTTTAGTGGTTCATTTTATTTATGTAAAATAAAGCTACTATTTTAAATATTTCTATTAATTTCGAGGTTATATATGAGCCGTACATATTTTCACCCATTTACATGCACACGTCTACTGTTCTTAAAGTAATAGTTCACCCAAAAATAATCATTCTGTAATTGTAACTTACCTTCATGTTGTTTAAACTCTAAACTCCTGTTTCTCCCTGTATTTAGACATGATCAAATACTAGTTTTAGATTTTTTGTTTAAAAGTTGAGTCATCTGGCTCAACTAACTAAACCGTAATCTCAAACACAGCAATTGATCTGAAAAGTTCATTTTCACAGATATGTTATCAAAGCCTTTCACATCAGAATAAAGATGGAGATTATTAATGTTGAGATATGATAGCTTGTGTTGATATTTTGTTGTTTTTAAGCAAACTAGCCAGAAAGCATGAAGAATATGTTATAAAGAGCTTGAGAAAGAAATAAAAAAGCCACTCGTGCATAAGGCCTTTTTCTCCCATTCCCGACCTCAGCGGCAAACACACCGCTCTGATTGAACTTGCTGATTTAAGATCAATGTCAAATCAATATAGGCTTATTTTCTTAATACATGTTCCTGCTCTGATTGAGCATGATTCAGCTGTGACTGTCCTGAACTGTGATGTCAAATACAATAGATGAGTTTATTTCATGCTGAACCAGACATGTAAACATAACGCTTTATTGCAATATAGATGAATGGCATATATATATGTATTATGCAATATAGATTATTGGCATATATGTTTATATTTGAAATATTTATACAATTTTCTTATGCATTTGCTTCCCCAAAATTCCCCAATACATTTTGTAATATATTTGTGTTTAGTGGTTCATTTTATTTATGTAAACTAAAGCTACTATTTTAAATATTTCTATTAATTTCGAGGTTATATATGAGCCGTACATTTTTTCACCCGTTTACATGCACACTTCCACTGTTCTTAAAGTAATAGTTCACCCAAAAATAATCATTCTGTAATTGTAACTTACCTTCATGTTGTTTAAACTCTAAACTCCTGTTTCTCTTGATGAATAATTAGCAAGCTTTGATGGCAATTAAAATAGTAGCTACCCACACAAACGTGTGTATATATTTTCAGTGTATTTTTGAAAACAATATTTGCCTCTAAATTATACATAATTTATTTCAGTATAACATAAAATATCAGAAAAAAACATTTTATATAATTTTTTAATTAATGCAGTATTTAAAATGAAAATAGAGTAACTGCGCAATCCCTGGTTGCTGAGAAAAGTGTTTTCAGACAGTATTACATACTTTTATTAGGTTTTGCATTTGGATGTGTATTTAGACATAATCAAATACTAGTTTTAGATTTTTTTGTTTAAAAGTTGTTGAGTCATCTGGCGCAACTAACTAAACCGTAATCTCGAACACAGCAATTGATCTGAAAAGTTCATTTTCACAGATATGTTATCAAAGCCTTTCACATCAGAATAAAGATGGAGATTATTAATGTTGAGATATGATAGCTTGTGTTGATATTTTGTTGTTTTTAAGCAAACTAGCCAGAAAGCATGAAGAATATGTTATAAAGAGCTTGAGAAAGAAATAAAAAAGCCACTCGTGCATAAATGACATGCAACTAGTGGTGTGCAATATCATATCTCTGTATTTTGGGGATTTTTGATAATGATAATTAAACAATATTTTGCAGAGTGTGTTTTTGTGCTGGTTTTAGTCCAGTCGTGAATAAATAAATATGACACTAAGACCACCAGTAGGTGGCAGAAAGTCCCTGACTTAAGTAATTAATTCAAACGATTCATTCAAAACGGCTGATTCATTTTGAAACGAATCAAGCGACTGTCTTTAGAACCGGATCATTGAATCATTGAAAGACTTGTTTAAAAACAGATTCTTTCAGGATCGAAACACAAATGAGACTCTCTGTAGTCTCTCTGTAATAGTGTGGTTTGAGTTACTTTATTTCTTTCCTGAACCATGGACAATAGAATAGAATAGAATAGAACAAACTGGTGTTACACTTGACATTCTGTCCCCCTCACGTCTGCTCCTGGTTGCTATAGCTGCTTTTGTGTTCCACAGAAGTAAGAAAGTCGAACAGAATTGTAATGACATGAGGGTTAGTAAATTATGACAGAGTGTTCAGTTTTTTTTTGGGTGAGCTGTCCATTTATTACAGGATTTTGTCATTTTTAGGGCATATATTCCTTTTGCAGTGATTTACAGCTGGCCGATCCGTTAACTGAAGCTCTCGATCTGTCCATCTCCTCTCACTTTCTCTGTTTTCATACATGCATCTTCCTCATTCAAACTGCGTGTCACTCTCCTATAGTGTGCGTGAATCAGATGCTTGTTGCTAAGCAACAGGCGGCATATTCATTATCGAGCTGGGAAATATCCCCTTATGTAATTGTGCTTTTCTAGAGACCACACACACACACACACACACACTCACCTGTCAGAGTGTGTGATCAGTGTTTTATTCACCACAAACGCATTTACATGCAGAATCTACAGGCGACTCGCACACAATCTGAGCCAGAAATAGAAATCCAGTCTGATCTCCTTCAGATGGGTTTGATAATGTTCATACTCGGATGTTGTTTCACAGGATTCTGCTGTTTGTTAATTCGTTTTTCTCACACATAATTAAAGCGTGTATACACATAAATGAGCGCAAACACAGAATTCTGTTCTAAATCCTAGTGAGCTGCCTACATAGTCAGCTAACTTCTCGAAGTTATCTCTTCTGCTCACCAAGGCTGCGTTTATTTGATTAAAAATACAGTAAAAACAGTAAAAAATGTGGAATATTATTGCAATTTAAAATAGCTGTTTTCTATGTGAATATATAGTAAAATGTAATTTATTTCTGTGATCAAAGCTGTATTTTCAGCATCATTACTCCAGTCTTCAGTGTCACATGATCTTCAGAAATCAGTATAATATTCTGATTTGCTGCCCAATATTTTTTTGTGTAAACTGTGATACATTTTATTTCTCAGGATTCACAGATTTTTCAACATTGATAATAATCAGAAATGTTTCTTGAGCAGCAAATCAGCATCTTAGAATGATTTCTGAAGATCATGTGACACTGAAGACTGGAGGAATGATGCTGAAAATACAGTTTTGATCACAGAAATAAATTAAATTTGACAATATATTCACATAGAAAACAGTTATTTTAAATTGTAGTAATATTTCACATTTGAACAGTTTTCACAGCATTTTTTTTATCAAATAAATGCAGCCTTGGTGAGCAGAAGAGACTTCTTTCAAAAACATTAAATTACTCCAAACCTTTAACACAGGCACACAACACACAGCTTTGACACTCGGTACACAGGCAGCAACTCTTTGTGTTATACAGTGGCCCAATTTTTGTCATGTTGTCTTAGATTAATCATTCTCACTGTTCTTGTAGCAGTGCAAGTGTGTAAACAGGCAGATAAGATCTGTGTGTGTGTGTGTGTCGCCAGCCACTGAGCAGCAGGTCGTCTCAGACACTCACATGGACAAACAAAGGCCGTCTGTTCACAGACACATTAACCATGACGCTGTCCCAGAGTTCAGTGATTGAGTTGCAGATGTCAGCCATCGTCACTCATCAAGAGTTCAGATCACGAGGAAACGTTCCATTCTTCTTTTGATTTAGGGGTTCAGTGTGCGGTAAAAATCACTCCAAACTGAGTGTTTACTGAAACCCGCAAGTCATCTGAAACTGAATGTACATAAACTCACGTCTGATTCATGAACGTATAGTTATTCTGAATTAATCACTTACATTGTTCACAAAATGACTGGTTTGTGAATCATTCAGAGTGGCAAAACTTTAGTTTGGTATTGTTAAAAGTGAACTATTTTTAGGTTTTGAGTCACCATGTTTTTGTGACCTGGTTTAAACAGTAATAACCCGGGTTCAGCAGAAGCGGTTGACACATGAGCATGGTGTTTTATGTGTCACAGTGAAGCAGTGAGGAGGAATGAAGCAGGAGAGATGCTGTTATTCCTGAAGAGCAGAGAGTGAATGAAGAGAGTGAGAGTGTGCTGAAGATCTATCTATCTATCTATCTATTAGGGGTGTGACGAGACACTTATCCCACGAGATGAGACGAGACACGGGACTGGGTTCACGAGAACGAGACGAGATTTTTAGACTTTTTTTTAAAGAAATACTCGATTAAATATATAGGGAAAAATAGTATTTTATTCTTATTAATTAAAATCATGAAACTTATAAATTTTCACATCAATTTATTAAAAGTTTAACAAAAATTACATGTTTAGGGCCCTATGAAATGTTTTATTTTTTCTCACCATGTTATTTGTATTTTTTATTGTTACCAAATTCTGTGTTTTAGCATGTCTAATTATTTGAATGCATAAAACAACTTAATTTATGAATTTTTTTCCACCTCAGAAATTCTGTATTGTATACTTACATTTTTTTCTGGTTATCAAATGAAAGCATAAAACATTCATTTAATTTATCATTTATCTTTTAATTATTGAAAATTAAGCAAACAAGATTTTTTGGCAAACAAAGGGGATTTACTATTAAAATTAAAACATGGAAGAAATGTTTTTTGTGATTATAGTGCTTTTAGTGAGTGTGTGTGTGTGTGTTTTTAGCGTGTGAGTGTATGTGTGTGTGTGTGTTTGTTTTTTTTAGCATGTGAGTGAGTGTGTTTTTTAGCATGTGAGTGAGTGTGTTTTTTAGCATGTGAGTGAGTGTGTTTTTTAGCATGTGAGTGAGTGTGTTTTTTAGCATGTGAGTGAGTGTGTTTTTTAGCATGTGAGTGAGTGTGTTTTTTAGCATGTGAGTGAGTGTGTTTTTTAGCATGTGAGTGAGTGTGTTTTTTAGCATGTGAGTGAGTGTGTTTTTTAGCATGTGAGTGTGTGTGTTTTTTAGCATGTGAGCGTGTGTGTTTTTTAGCATGTGAGTGAGTGTGTTTTTTAGCATGTGAGTGTGTGTGTTTTTTAGCATGTGAGCGTGTGTGTTTTTTAGCATGTGAGTGAGTGTGTTTTTTAGCATGTGAGTGTGTGTGTTTTTTAGCATGTGAGCGTGTGTGTTTTTTAGCATGTGAGTGAGTGTGTTTTTTAGCATGTGAGTGTGTGTGTTTTTTAGCATGTGAGCGTGTGTGTTTTTTAGCATGTGAGTGAGTGTGTCGCTGTCCCAGAGTTCAGTGATTGAGTTGCAGATGTCAGCCATCGTCACTCATCAAGAGTTCAGATCACGAGGAAACGTTCCATTCTTCTTTTGATTTAGGGGTTCAGTGTGCGGTAAAAATCACTCCAAACTGAGTGTTTACTGAAACCCGCAAGTCATCTGAAACTGAACGTACATAAACTCACGTCTGATTCATGAACGTATAGTTATTCTGAATTAATCACTTACATTGTTCACAAAATGACTGGTTTGTGAATCATTCAGAGTGGCAAAACTTTAGTTTGGTATTGTTAAAAGTGAACTATTTTTAGGTTTTGAGTCACCATGTTTTTGTGACCTGGTTTAAACAGTAATAACCCGGGTTCAGCAGAAGCGGTTGACACATGAGCATGGTGTTTTATGTGTCACAGTGAAGCAGTGAGGAGGAATGAAGCAGGAGAGATGCTGTTATTCCTGAAGAGCAGAGAGTGAATGAAGAGAGTGAGAGTGTGCTGAAGATCTATCTATCTATCTATCTATTAGGGGTGTGACGAGACACTTATCCCACGAGATGAGACGAGACACGGGACTGGGTTCACGAGAACGAGACGAGATTTTTAGACTTTTTTTTAAAGAAATACTCGATTAAATATATAGGGAAAAATAGTATTTTATTCTTATTAATTAAAATCATGAAACTTATAAATTTTCACATCAATTTATTAAAAGTTTAACAAAAATTACATGTTTAGGGCCCTATGAAATGTTTTATTTTTTCTCACCATGTTATTTGTATTTTTTATTGTTACCAAATTCTGTGTTTTAGCATGTCTAATTATTTGAATGCATAAAACAACTTAATTTATGAATTTTTTTCCACCTCAGAAATTCTGTATTGTATACTTACATTTTTTTCTGGTTATCAAATGAAAGCATAAAACATTCATTTAATTTATCATTTATCTTTTAATTATTGAAAATTAAGCAAACAAGATTTTTTGGCAAACAAAGGGGATTTACTATTAAAATTAAAACATGGAAGAAATGTTTTTTGTGATTATAGTGCTTTTAGTGAGTGTGTGTGTGTGTGTTTTTAGCGTGTGAGTGTATGTGTGTGTGTGTGTTTGTTTTTTTTAGCATGTGAGTGAGTGTGTTTTTTAGCATGTGAGTGAGTGTGTTTTTTAGCATGTGAGTGAGTGTGTTTTTTAGCATGTGAGTGTGTGTGTTTTTTAGCATGTGAGCGTGTGTGTTTTTTAGCATGTGAGTGAGTGTGTTTTTTAGCATGTGTGTGTGTGTGTGTTTGTTTTTTTTAGCATGTGAGTGAGTGTGTTTTTTAGCATGTGAGTGAGTGTGTTTTTTAGCATGTGAGTGAGTGTGTTTTTTAGCATGTGAGTGAGTGTGTTTTTTAGCATGTGAGTGTGTGTGTTTTTTAGCATGTGAGCGTGTGTGTTTTTTAGCATGTGAGTGAGTGTGTTTTTTAGCATGTGAGTGTGTGTGTTTTTTAGCATGTGAGCGTGTGTGTTTTTTAGCATGTGAGTGAGTGTGTTTTTAGCATGTGAGTGTGTGTGTGTTTTTAGCATGTGAGTGAGTGTGTGTTTAGCATGTGAGTGTGTGTGTGTTTTTAGCATGTGAGTGAGTGTGTGTTTAGCATGTGAGTGTGTGTGTGTTTTTAGCATGTGAGTGAGTGTGTGTGTGTTTTTGAGCATTGTGAGTGTGTGTGTGTGTGTGTGTGTGTGTGAGTGAGTGTGTGTTTTTAGCATGTGAGTGAGTGTGTGT
>NW_015505415.1:515940-517948 GCF_001515645.1 Sinocyclocheilus grahami | reverse complement strand
TTTTTTAGCATGTGAGTGAGTGTGTTTTTTAGCATGTGAGTGAGTGTGTTTTTTAGCATGTGAGTGAGTGTGTTTTTTAGCATGTGAGTGTGTGTGTTTTTTAGCATGTGAGCGTGTGTGTTTTTTAGCATGTGAGTGAGTGTGTGTGTGTTTTTGAGCATTGTGAGTGTGTGTGTGTGTGTGTGTGTGTGTGAGTGAGTGTGTGTTTTTAGCATGTGAGTGAGTGTGTGTTTTTAGCATGTGAGTGAGTGTGTGTTTTTAGCATGTGAGTGAGTGTGTGTTTTTAGCATGTGAGTGAGTGTGTGTTTTTAGCATGTGAGTGAGTGTGTGTTTTTAGCATGTGAGTGAGTGTGTGTTTTTAGCATGTGAGTGAGTGTGTGTTTTTAGCATGTGAGTGAGTGTGTGTTTTTAGCATGTGAGTGAGTGTGTGTTTTTAGCATGTGAGTGTGTGTTTTTAGCATGTGTGTGTTTTTTTAGCAAGGTTGTGAGTGTGTGTTTTTAGCATGTGAGTGTGTGTTTTTAGCATGTGTGTGTTTTTTTAGCATGTGAGTGAGTGTGTGTTTTTAGCATGTGAGTGTGTGTGTGTGTGAGTGAGTGTGTGTTTTTAGCATGTGAGTGAGTGTGTTTTTAGCATGTGAGTGTGTGTGTGTTTTTAGCATGTGAGTGAGTGTGTGTGTGTGTTTTTTAGCGTGTGTGTGTGTTTTTAGCGTGTTTTTAGCGTGTGAGTGAGTGTGTGTTTTAGCATGTGAGTGTGTTTTTAGCGTGTGAGTGAGTGTGTGTTTTAGCATGTGAGTGTGTTTTTAGCGTGTGTGAGTGTTTTTAGCGTGTGTGTGAGTGAGTGTGTTTTTAGCGTGTTTTTAGCGTGTGAGTGTGTGTGTTTTGAGCATGTGTTGTGAGTGTGTGTGTTTTGAGCATGTGTTGTGAGTGTGTGTGTTTTTAGCCTGTGAGTGAGTGTTTGTTTTGTGAACAATTATTTTTATTGAGTAGTCAGTACAATATAGAGAAGATACAACATATTAGATTGTAATCACCACCCCAACCCCAACCCCCACCCACCAGGTAGACTTATACTGTGCTGAGGAATTATAAGACATTGCAATGTACCCAAAATACCTAATCTTAAGATAAACAGAAAGTATACATAAATACAAAATAAATTGTACATCAAAAAGAAGAAACAAAGGATTTAACCATATCAAAAGTAGCACTCCAGGTCTTCAAAGTTTTAATCTTTGCACCATGAATGCGAGCTGTTGATAGTTCCCAGGAAATAATGTCCAGCAAAGATAAGCCCAGTGTGAGTGTGTTTTTGAGCATGTGTTGTGAGTGTGTGTGTGTTTATAGCGTGTGAGTGTGTGTGTGTGTGTGTGTTTTTAGCATGAGAGTGTGTTTATAGCGTGTGTGTGTTCTTGAGCATGTGGTGTGAGTGTGTGTGTTTTTAGCGTGTGAGTGTGTGTTTTTAGCATGAGAGTGTGTGTTTATAGAGTGTGTGTGTGTTTTTAGCGTGTGAGTGTGTGTGTTTTTGAGCATATGTTGTGAGTGTGTGTGTTTTTAGCGTGTGAGTGTGTTTTTGAGCATATGTTGTGAGTGTGTGTGTGTTTTTAGCGTGTGAGTGTGTGTTTATAGAGTGTGTGTGTTTATAGCGTGTGTGTGTGTGTTTTTGAGCATATGTTGTGAGTGTCTGTATTTTTTTAGCGTGTGAGTGTGTTTTTGAGCATATGTTGTGAGTGTGTGTGTGTTTTTAGTACAAATTCACAATCTGATTACATAGAGCTGCAGCAGGAATCACGTGAGGTTGTCATGGCAACCAGATACACTGCACGCATATTACGGCTGCGCTTCTATTTTGCCACATTAAACTTATCAATAAACACGTTGGAAAATAATACACAATAAACATGTCTGTCAAAACGATCTCAAAGGAGGCTTTTATTAAGCAAATCAATGAGTGAATTACTCATCCACCGTTTAATAAAAATACTTTTATTAAGTTTCCACAGGCAGGGTC
>NW_015505415.1:514766-515383 GCF_001515645.1 Sinocyclocheilus grahami | reverse complement strand
AGTGTGTGTGTGTGTGTGTTTAGCGTGTGAGTGAGTGTGTGTGTTTTTAGTGTGTGTGTGAGTGTGTGTGTTTTTAGTGTGTGTGTGTGTGTGTGTTTAGCGTGTGAGTGTGTGTTTTTAGTGTGTGTGTGTGTGTGTGTGTTGTGTTTTTAGCGTGTGAGTGAGTGTGTGTTTGTGTTTTTAGTGTGTGTGTGTGTTTTTAGTGTGTGTGTGTGTGTGTGTGTGTGTGTTTTTAGCGTGTGAGTGTGTGTGTTGTGTGTTTTTAGCGTGAGTGAGTGTGTGTGTGTGTGTGTTTTTAGCGTGTGAGTGAGTGTGTGTGTGTTGTGTGTTTTTAGCGTGTGAGTGAGTGTGTGTGTGTATGTGTGTGTTTTTAGCGTGTGAGTGAGTGTGTGTGTGTGTGTGTTTTTAGTGTGTGTGTGTGTTGTGTGCTTTTAGTGTGTGTGTGTGTGTTGTGTGTTTTTAGCGTGCGAGTGAGTGTGTGTGTTTTTAGTATGTGAGTGCGCATATGTGTGAGTGTGTGTGTGTGTGTGTGTGTCTAGAGTGTTATTATTTTGGGGAGGATGGGGTCTGTCTGCACATTGTCTGGCATGCGGATAAAAGCCCCCCCCCCCCCCCCC
>NW_015505415.1:481731-512883 GCF_001515645.1 Sinocyclocheilus grahami | reverse complement strand
AGTACTGTGGCATCAAATATGGAAACATAATTCATGTATTTAAAAATTGTATTTCCATCTTTGTTGCCACAGTTTTGGAAGTGTCTAAAATGATTGTACGCATATGTACAAGTCACTGGTGTTTGGTGATGAGTTTTTTTTTAGTTTTGAGTTTTCCCAATACTTTGGGCAATATAGTGTATGTTTGGTGCGGTAGGGGCCCAACCTCATATTCTTTCATAGGGCCCAAAATTGCTAGAGGCGCCCCTGTGAGTGAATGTGTGTGTTTTTAGCGTGCAAGTGAGTGTGTGTTTTTAGCGTGTGTGTGTGTGTGTGTGTGTGTGTGTGTGAGTGAGTGAGTGTTTTTAGCGTGTGAGTGAGTGAGTGTGTTTTTAGCGTGTGTGTGAATGTGTGTTTTTAGCGTGTGAGTGTGTGTTTTTAGCGTGTGAGTGAGTGTGTGTGTGTGTGTTTGTTTGTGTTTTTAGTGTGTGTGTTTGTGTTTTTAGTGTGTGTGTGAGTGTGTGTTTTTAGCGTGTGAGTGAGTGTGTTTTTAGCGTGTGAGTGAGTGTGTTTTTAGCGTGTGAGCTGCAGGAGGAGTTTTGGACGTGTTGGCCGTGTTTCAAGCGGCTGTAGTTTCCATTAGTGCTGCTTTCCAGGCGGAGCCGGTCTCTGATTCACGCGGGACGTTCTCAGGATTAATTGGAGTGTGGGATCTCTGCCATCACTGCCGGACATTTTTTTTTTTAAACTTTGCCATCTTTTAAATTAAATATTTATAGAGATCGAGCATTTCTGGTTGACATTTTCAGCCGAGATCATTAGGCCGGACAGATCTGCAGCGCAGCCAGTTAGTCCTGATCTGAGGACGCGGTGGGTTTCATCTCTGTCTGTGGTAGTTTAGGTTGTGTGTTTATTGCTGCCTCTGGCCCTCAAACTAAACTTTGGCATGAACCTCGTCAAATCCAGCAGCTGGATCGTCCTCGTACACATTCATGTGCTCGTCTGGGAATCAAGACTAGACCAGTGCTATTCACAGCTTATTCTGGACAGGAACCGCCCACTTCAGCAGGAAGTGATAGTTTGATAGTTTTGTTTTTCCACGCCGTTTAGAGGCGCTTTTATCTGAAATAAGTGCAACAATTGACCAACATAAAAACATGAGTAATGGTGTATCAGTTTACTTGCTAGTTAGTTAAAGAATGGGACAAGCATTACTATTTTTCTCAGAATGTATTTGTTTATTTAGTATAATTTCAGTATGACAATATAATTTATGTAAACAGAAGTGGTATTAAAAATATAAAGTGCCTGTTGATTAAAGATGATCAAGATGCATATAAAAAAAGATGCATATATTTATTTATTTAATTATTTATTCATCCCAGAGCATGAGACAAGCAAAAATTTAACTTTTAAAATTTAAATTTTAATTTATAAAAATGCATAAAAATCAATAAATGTATTTATTTCACCCCAAGGCATTTTTAAATTAAATTAAATTAAATTAAATTAAATTAAATTAAATTAAATTAAATTAAATTAAATTAAATTAAATTAAATTAAATTAAATTAAATTAAATTAAATTAAATTAGTAACTTTTAAAATTATTTTTAATTTATAAAAATGCATAAAAATAAATACATTTATTTATTTCACCCCAAGGCATTTTTAAATTTAATTTAATTTAATTTAATTTAATTTAATTTAATTAAATTAAATTAAATTAAATTAAATTAAATTAAATTAAATTAAATTAAATTAAATTAAATTAAATTAAATTAAATTAAATTAAATTAAATTAAATTAAATTAAATTAAATTAAATTAAATTAAATTAAATTAAATTAAATTAAATTAAATTAAATTAAATTAAATTAAATTAAATTAAATTAAATTAAATTAAATTAAATTAAATTAAATTAAATTAAATTAAATTAAATTAAATTAAATTAGGAAGGAAAATGTAACTTTCATTGTTTTAATGTATGTTGCTTTACTCCTTCAATAAAAAAATAAGATAAATAAAAAATTAATTTAATATAGATGCTATATAATTTATGTAAATATTCATAAAGTCATAAAGAATTTTTTTTATTAAAATAAAAAAAAAAGCCTGTTAATTAGTCTCTTCAGGAATGTAGTAAAAAAGATGCATATAAATATTTATTTATTTATTTAATAATAAAAGCAATATATTTTTTTACATTTTTAATTCGCTCAATATAGATGTAATTTATGTAAATATAAGTGGTAAAGAAGTTTGTTTTGATCACATAAATATACAAGCAGCAAGAGTGACATTTAAGCACTTAATTATTCAAAGAACACTTGTTCAGAAATATTAATTATTTCATTCATTCATCATCTTGTTCCAAAGCATTGGACAATCAAAAAATAAATTGAAGTCCATATTTATGTTTATTCAATATAGATTGTGCAAGATAATTTATGTAAATAGAAGTGGTAAAGAAGTAAAAAAAATAATCAAATACATTAAAAATATGCAATGATGAAAAAAAAAATGATGTTCATGTTTTTGCATGGCGTTTAAAGGCAGGTTTATCTGAAACAGATGATAAGATGATCTAAAGCAACATAAAATAAATCGAATAAAGATGCATCAGTTGAACTGCTAGTTAGTTTTGAAGGAAAAGCACTGATTAGTTTCTGTTTCAGTCTGTAACTCGCTGACACGCGTACCTTTACTCCCTCATAGTTCTTCCTGAAAAACATCCACTGAAAAGTCTCAGGGATTTAGTAAAAATCAGATGCGATGAAAAACCATCAGAAATGGTTTGCAGTCTGAGCGAAATCGATGAATGTATTGATGAGCATTCATTTTATTCATGATATGCTGTTTTTAATGCACTGCTGCAATTGATGTCAAACATGTTCCCTGCAAAATGTTCAACTGACACACTTACCTTTACTTCCTGAAAAACATCCAAGTCTCAGGGATTTAGTAAAAATCAGATGCGATGAAAAACCATCAGAAATGGTTTGCAGTCTGAGCGAAATCGATGAATGTATTGATGAGCATTCATTTTATTCATGATATGCTGTTTTTAATGCACTGCTGCAATTGATGTCAAACATGTTCCCTGCAAAATGTTCACTTTTAGCAGCAAAAACATATATATATATATACTATTTTTAGTAGCAAGAAAACGGATTTCTTGTCAGTTATAATGGTGTCTTATGGTTACAGGCAGTCCGTCCCTCTTGTGATCTGATTTTCAAGAGCTCTGGTTAGTTGTGCTGCTCACCAATACGATTACAGGAGAAACGTCCACTACAACAACAACACATCCACTCTGAGACCTGCAGAAATACAGTCACTGTCAATGTGAACGTCTCTTCAGACATCACTGATCACCAGATACATGTCTGTCCTCGCTCTTCTCTTCATTTCCTCCAGTTACACTCGAAGCGAAGCCGCTCTTAAATCTCCGCTGCCTGAAGCCCGTAACCTGCCAAAGAGCAAATGCACTTAAATATATAGCACATAAATATTGTGTCTTTGATGGCTAATAAAGCTCTGAGAGTGAGCGATTGATCCGGACTGCTGCTGTGTTTGGATCTGCTAAGCGTCAGAGTTATTACCCGCTTCTGTTTAAATAACCACCGGCTCTGTTTCAAACCAATGCCGACATAGAAACGCACCCTTTTAAGTGACTGATTGGGAACGCTCTGCATGTTACTGTTGTTAACATGTTGCTAAGATAGCCATGTGATACTCTAACGAGCATTGCATATTGGATCAAATAGTCCATTTTTAAATGAAGCCTCCTCTTCTTACCTAGAGTGCATTTTTATTTGTTTTAATATGTTTTCTTGGCCCAAAGGAAGAGACAAGCAATACAAATTTTTTTCTGAATTTTTATTTAGTATAATTTCAGTATAACAATGTAATTTATGTAAATGGAAGTGATAAAGATGTTGGTTTTTATTAAAAAAATAAATAAATGAAAGGTGCCTGTTGATTAGTCTCTTCAGAGATATAGTAAAAAAAAAAAAAGATGCATAAAAATAAATACATTTATTTATTTCACCCCAAGGGATTTTTAAATTTAATTTAATTTAGATGCATTAGAATTTATGTAAATATAAGTGGTAAAGAAGTTTGCTATGATTAAAAATAATGTAAATATAACCATACTCTAATACAGTGTTTCCCAACCGGGGTGCCGTGTAAAAAAAATCCTTTTTTAATATTTTTAAATTGCTAAAAAGTTCAAAAAAGCTGCTATTATATAATATCCATTTCTGATGTCGCCAATAATTAGAGATGCACCGAAATTCCGGCTGCCGAAAATGAGTTCACCGCTCAGGTTTCACTTTCACGTGGTGTGATGCTCTGCGTATGATCCGCTCTATGTGTGTGCGCTCCCTCCACTCGTATACCGTTCATGCGAGTCGAAACAGCAAAGTCCACTCAAACATTGATACAGTATTGTTTCTGTCCGCAATAGCTCTACTGTGCTGTAACATGGTGTGGTATATGAGCATCTCTGGTAACGCTGCCCTCTCGTTCATTGATCTGCTAACCGCATGTTATGCTCACGTGTCCTGATAATAATAGCTTTCTAGGACTAAACATTATTTGGATAATTGGTAAAAAAAAAATGTTAAATATCTTACCCCTACTGTTAAACCAACCTGAAAAACTAAAAAGCAATTTATTTAATTCGAAGGCCTGTCGTTATTTTTTATTTGTGCTATCATTATTAATTTCTTTATTTGTTCTTATTTTATTACTGACTGCTTACTAGTCATTTTTTATTCAATTCAAAGTTTGAAATCAAGCTCTCTCGTGCTACTGCACCAAAATTACCCCACTGTAAAATTAAAAAAACACTGAGTGAGCAAAAATGTGTGAGATAGCTAGTTATAATGTAATGTTTACATATGTATAAAAGCCTACATTAAAATCTGTCATATAAATGTATATAAAAGACAGAAATTAGCCTACTGATTGCCACTAGTGATAGACAAAATTGTTTAATAATATGAAAAATATCTGTATGACATTATATTCTGCAGTTCTTCCCTGTTGTACCGAATATCTATACTTTTCAAATTATCATATCGAAGTTAGAAATTCAAATATTGTGACAAAATTAATTTTGTAGGGTGCCACAAGTTTGTAAAAATTTCCAAAGGGTGCCGCGACTAAAAAAAAGGTTGGGAAACACTGCTCTAATAAGCATTAAAAATGGGAAATGCACACAAATATTAGATCAAATAGTCAATTTTGAATGAAACTGAATCATTTTACGAATAATTTTTGATATTTAAATAAAAATACACAATGGTTCCAAAGTTTAGAGTTGGTAGGATTTTTAAAAATGTTTTTGAAAGCAGTCTCTTCTGCTCACCATTTGATCTTAAATACAGTAAAAACAATACAATAGTGAAATATTATTACAATATTTAAAGTAAGTGTGTTCTAATATGCTGCTTTGCTGCTCAAGAAACATTTTGACTAAAATCTGTTTAGAACTTTACAGTGCCTGAAATACTGCCTGCATAGAGCGCTTTATGTGAAGTGCGCCGTGTCTTTAATGTCAGACGTGTGCGTAGAGAAGCTGTGCTGTGGTCTGGAGTGTGTGTATGTAAGTGTTCAGTGATGTTTATGTGTGTGCAGACTAGAGTATATTCTCAGTAACGGTTTGTCGTGAGTGTTTGTTCAGCATCACACACACTAGTAATGTTTGAATCATCTCTAGAATGTTTTAACGGCTGAAATAGATTTTTCTTCCTTTTTTGGCGTGGTTTTTCGAAAGCGAGCCGATCGTTGCTTCATCTGTTGGGAAATCGCTCGGATTCCTTCAGCTTCAGGCAGGATTGAGTTTATTTTATCAGTGCGTGTGTTTATCAGACTTCAAACTTGTCTGGCAGAATTTACATGAAAGTTGCTGAATTAGTTTTGTATTTGTTGGAGACGTTGCTCCGCTCACGGCCAAAACATGTCCTCAACAAATGCAAAACCAGGTTCAGTAGTTTTAATGCACTGTAACTGTAATTCAGCATCAGTTCTGCAGTTTGGTCAGTGTTATTTTAGTGTAATTGATTTAATAATGTTTTATTTTATTTATAATAACTTTTATTTGTATTTATTTTATTTATAATAAGTAACAATAATGTTTTATTAAACAGAAAATACAAAAATCGAAATATTTTTTTCATATTTTAAAAATATTAAAAACTAAATATATAATAGTTTTTAATATTTTGAATTACGGTAGATTTGAATATTTTCCGTTTTCATGTTAAGTTAAAGTTTTAGTAATTTTGTTTGTTTTTGTTATTTTTATTTTTATTTTTTAAATATGTCTTTATAGTTTTTTTTTATTCAATTTTAGTTTTAGTTTATTTAGTTATTCTGCATGAATCAAAGCCCTAATATACAGTATATGTTTTGGTCGGTGTTATTTTAGTGTAATTGATATAATAATATTAATAATAATAATAATAATAATGTTTTATTTCTATAGCGCCTTTCCAAAGCCCAAGTTAATTTGACAAAGTTAGAGAAAAAATTTATGTATAAATAGTTTTTGTTAATATTTTGAATTAGATTTCATTTTTATATTGTCTGTTTTCATTTTATTTGTTCGTTTTATAGTTTTAGTCATCTTGTTGTGTTTTGCCAGTTTTATTAGTTATTTTTTATATATATATATATATATATATATTTAATATATATTTGTTTAATTTTAGTTATTTTAGCACTTCAATTCTAGCAGAATTTTTTTTTTCATTTTATTTCAGTTATATATATGATCAATATATTTGTACTAATATTTTATTTTGAGTCAAGTAATGAAAGTGTTTTTTTTGTTTTCATGGTTTTAGTTTTAGTTAATAATGAGAACGCTGGTTTTGGTGGTTATTTACTTTCTAAAATCTCATGTCTGTCCGTTAGATGCAGGTGATCGTGAGCAGTAGGATGTAGTTTATCAGTCCGTGCCTCCTTCAGTATGTCAGACATAAATAAATGCGTGTGGATGCGTTGTTAAACGTGTTTGTGGGCCGTTCAGAGGAGAGAATGATATGGATTGTACTTTGTTTTTTACAAAGACTCAGAAAGCTTTTGGTCGTGTTTGCTGGATAAGTGCAGATTTGTAGCTATAAATACATCTATAACTATATTAGTTGGTAGAAGAATTAGGCCTGTCACGATATCAACTTTTTGTTGTGCGATATATTGCCCCAGAAGTAATTGCGATGAGCAATATTATTGTCATTTTAAAGACTGAATATATAATCATAATGTAACGCATAATAATTCTGTTAGAAGAGAAGGCCTACACACTTCCAAATGACAACAGACTTTAAATTGTTAAGAATATTTAGATCATGGAAATTAAGTATCAAAATATTAGATACCTTAAAAAGCCCGAATAAATAGTAAATAAACATTTCCTGACAAACAGTGCAAAGTAACAAGTAGAAAAATGCACAAAGAACTTGAATGGAGATTTTTCCATCTACAGATTTTTCCCTGACCTTCTTTTCTCAGTAAACTAAGGGTGCACACTATTGCTGAAAAACACAAGCACTACTCAGCAGTCAGATGTCTGTATGCACAAAGGCACAGATCCCTAAACAATGCAAAGTAACAAGTAGAAAAATGCACAAAGAACTTGTATGCAGATTTTTCCATCCACAGATTTTTCCCTGACCTTCTTTTCTCAGTAAATGAAGGGTGCACACTATTTCTGAGAAACACAAGCACTACTCAGCAGTCAGATGTCTGTATGCACAAAGGCACAGATCCCTAAACAAGACCATATCTGCAGATGAAACTTTGTTTGTAAAAGCATTTTTTAAATTTGAACGAGCACCTCATGACTGCACCACGTTATGTACGAGAAGACACAGGCGCAAGTGGAGTGTACAAAACATGGTGACATTCATTTTTAAGTAAATATAATGGGCGATATATTGCGTCACCAAAAATGATTGAGGTCATGTACATATATTGCACGATAAGTCGATATATTGATTATTGCGACAGGCCTAAGAAGAATGCTTTATTCTGATGTAATATTATTATTAATAAATGTTGATATTGTACATTGATGTATTTGAGCATGCATCTGTTTTGAAGTCAGAACTGATCTGTGTTTTGCGTGCTGTTGTTCACATTACATGTGTTGGGTGTAATGTGGTTCCTGGGCATCTGTGGTTTCTCGTGGCTCTGCTGCGGTCTCCGTGCTGACAGCTGATCTGATAGCAGACATGACCTGCAGATACTCATCCACAGACAGATGCTCCTCGACACGCACACAAACAACCCTGAACATGCCGTTTGTGATGCTTCAAGTCTTCTGTGCGAAACGGTCTTTCGCAGGTTGTTCATCAGTGATGCACGAGTCAATACATGAGGTCAAATGGTAAAATCAACATGAGATGTATTTACTTTTATAATTCATGCTCCAAGGTTAATTGTGAATGATGCATCAGTGGTGTTGTTCTAAAGAAAAACCTGTTTGTCTTCATAATCAATCTTTAAAATCCTCTCAGGGCGGTGTCTATGCTATTGCTAATAGGGCAGAGAGTGTCACAAATGGGCGGGACTTTTCCTAGTATGACGTCATTATAGGGAGAAATCTGGAATCGCTCGTTTGGAGAGACTGTTTATGAATTATTGGGATTATAATAAAACGAGTGGGTGGATTTTTACCATTATAGGCGGTGGGTTATACACACACACACACCATGGTTGTGAGACTCAGCTCACAGAGTTTGTGAAGCGTTTGCAGTATTTCCCGAGCGTTTAGGGGTGTGTGTGTGTGTGTGTTTCAGTGTGGCGTGTTGGGCGTCTCACATAGGTAGCATTCTCTGGCTGGCGTGTTCAAGCGTGACACCTGACTCCAGCACCGCCGTCCTGTTTTAGACACTCGGCGTAAGCGTTTGACGCGCTGCGAGTGTGTTTGTGTGCTGTCATACAGGAGCATGTGAAGGTCACGTGTGTTTGCAGATGATAAATATCAAATGTGGGCCAGTATATCATTCTACAAATGCTTTCCAAGCAATTACAAATTTCATAAATAGAAGTAAAATATAAAATGATTCAATGGAGATCACTAGATTTAAACCACACTTTTGGACTGCATGGACAATTTAAGCACATTACATGACAAAATTAGAGAAAAGCACTGTTGTTTACTTATTACCTTGATTATATATAACTAATGATAACTAATCTTGTTTTTCTTCCATCTCTCATATAGAGACATTGTTTATTATCTGATCAATTCCTCATGGATAAAATCAAGTCCTGCCTGTCATTGTTTTTTCTCATTTTTTTGTAAAATGATCTACAATTTTCAAAACTTAATGTCATATTTTATGGTTACTCATTCACTTTAATACAGAATATATAAATTTTTCATTAAAATAGTGCATTTTACTAGACACTCTGACAATTATATGACTGAATTTATTTTTATTTTTAGTTGTCATTATGTATTTTATTGTGATATTATTTTCATGACCATTAACCATGTTTTCCCACAAATTATCATTACTGTAATGCACACAGACATTGTACTTTTCATTTTTTTTTAATTCTCATTATTTTCAGTGGTGATAATTCTCATTAAACATATAATTAAATGATTTTTAATTTAAATCAGAATAAATTAATTGCATTACAACTAATAATATGATAATGTATACTTACTATTTTTTTAATTACAGTAATAAAAACTTAATTATTTTAAAAATACCCTTTTAAAGAATTTTTATTACAGAAATTTGAAGTTGAGGCTGAACATTTCTCAGTTGACATTTAAAAAAAAAATCATAATTAAAATTCTTCTCATTAAAAATGTTATAATTTTTTTTGACCATTTTACAATAATTATAATGATTTGTTTTATTTAAATCAGAATAAATTGAATGCAGTACAACTAATAATACCATAAAGTATACATAATTTTTATACAATAATAATAAAAAAAAACTTCTAAATGATCACTTTTATAATTGTATGTATTTATTTATTTCAGAATAAATAAGCAGTATTTTTTATGATAAGAAAACCTTAAAAATTTCCTTTTAAAGAATTTATACTTATAATATACTGTATATATAATTATATATTTATCACTTTTAAAGAATTATCATTAGATTCAAATTACTGTAATACAGTACCATATTAATGTAATTATAATATTTAAAAAAAAAACTAAAAAATTCAATTCAAGTTTATTTTTATAGCACTTGCACATCGTTGCAAAGCAGCTTTACAGAAAATTAAAGTTGCTGCATTATATTTAGTAATAGCGTATCAGTGGTGACTATCTCAAGGTGATGTCCATGTGGCAGAAATGTACGTTAATTTATTACGATTCATGTTTATGTGTATTGCAGCAGAGCATCAGGATGCTGATAGTGTGTGTGTGTGTGTGTGTGTGTGCAGGATGCGCAGCGGATCAGTAAAGCGTTGGGTCAGCGGGAGGTGGAGGCGGTGGTCAGCGAGGTGGGATGGATGACCTCGGTGAAGGACTGGGCCGGGGTCATGATCTCTGCTCAGACGCTCACGGGACGCGTGCTGGTGAGTCCAGACGCCTGCATTCTCACTCATATTACAGAGTCTCCTCAAGCTCCATTAATCAGAACTCACACTGACAAGAACATGAACAGTCATTAAATTGATCTGGTATATTTCTGAATAAGCTGGCAGATTTGAAAGGGTTAGCTCACCCAAAAATGAAAATTCTGTCATTAATTATGCACCCTCGTGTTGTTCCAAACCCGTAAGACCTTTGTTCATCTTCAGAACACAATTTAAGATATTTTTGATGGAATCTGAGGGCTCTCTGACCCTCCCATAGACAGCAAGGTAACTACCACGTTCAAGGTCCAGAAAAGTACCAAGATGATCGACAAAGTAGTCCGTGTGACATCAGTGTTTCAACTGTAAAGTTATGAAGCTACGAGAATACTTTTTATCTGTATGACGACTTACAGCAAAGACTTAAACCAAAGCAGATTATCCTGAGAGTCCAGAGACTGACCGTGTCTGCCTGATGATACACACACACACACACACACACACGTTTACTTAGCTATCTAAATGTGGACATTCCATAGGCGTAATGGTTTTTATACTGTACAAACTGTATGTGCTATTGCCCTACACCAACCCTACCCCTAAACCTACCCCTCACAGGAGACTTTCTGCATTTTTACAATAAAAAAACCCCAACTTTGTTTACTTTATTTTTATACCAGTTTTACAAATGAGGACGTCCCCAAAGGGTATGGAGCCAGAATGCTCTCAATAATAATTCACGCAAAAGACGCGATGCACACATGCGTAACCCAATTCACATGCATGAGAAATAATTCACTTGCACGAAAAAATATATTCACAAAAACCAATTCACATGCACAAAATAAGAATATATATTCATAAAATACGTTTCACAAATACAAAACACAATTCACAGATGTACAAATGTGTACAACATTTCTGAATGTTAAAAATTCAGGAGTTTATCATGGGCTGTGAATGTGAATCACCTTCGATTTTGTGTGAATTTTGAGACCTTCCTGCCAGCGAACTACTGCCAGCGGGACACTCGTACTCTTTAGCCAATCAGATTTGACCCTGTCAGTCGACCAATCATAACCCACTGTGGGCGTATTCATCGCGTGCCCTGGGCGTGCCTACCTGGATGCTGACGACATCAGCGCGAGACCACCGTTCAAGTTATGATTTAGCAGAGGTAAGTGCAGTTGATCGTTTTATTTCAGTTAACTAGCCAAGTAAAGGTTTATCGTTTTATTTTTGCATGTTTACTTAAAACTTGGAAGTTAAATCGGTCATTTAGACACTCAAAAATGTGAATAATGTAAAGCAGAGACTGCTATGAATACAGATAGTGTTCCCAAAAATGCAGCTGTCTTGTGTTAGCCACAATGTCTGGTCAAAATGAAGAAAAGGATTATACTCATTGCCCTGATTTTGTTCACTAACACTGGGTGGCCAATGTCCAGCCTAGCTCCCACTTAGCGCTGACCCTGCCCTCATAACCATAGCTTTACAATGATGAATAGACCTCAAGCCAATCTCAGACCTATGCGAGAGACATATATTCAACTGTGCTACGTTTGTACTCCATAATTGTCAGTTCATATTTCATGTTACAGGCACATTGCAATTAATCATGGTCAGGTCATTAAGTATTCAGAAAACTTTAATAAATTAATAAATCTTATACAGCAACTGTAACAACTGACTTGTTTTGAATGATTTAATTCTGACATAAAACCAGAACAATAAAACATTTAACAATGCATAAAGTGTTACACCTTGAACATGTACAAAGTTATGGGGTCCTGTTATAAACAAACCATGTAGTAATGATGCATGACTTAAAAAGCTGTTGAAACTGTCAAAAAGAATGGATTGCCACATGTTTTAAAAGAGTTGCAGTTCCAGATGAAATGTCTAGATTCATATCAGCTCATAACTTGTGACGGGATGAAGTAGAAACAGTCTCAGCAGCTACTTATTTATCATCAGCCTCACAGTTCTGAAATAAATAGTATCTGCAGCATAAACAAACTTAAATTAAATGTACACAGTCTCCAATGTTATGGGCTTACATTTCTGCCACAATTCTGCACGCGAAAGATATTTTGAGCGCACAAAAGTGCATTTTGCATGCGCGCGATCTGAGTTTTGTGGAGAAAATGCTCATTTTCGCAAAGAAAAAAGTCTTTCGAGTGCACGGAAATCAATTTTGCATTTAAAATACGTTTTTGGATGTGTGCAGACCTTCTCTTTCAAAACATGTTGCAATCCATTCTTTTTGACAGTTTCAACAGCTTTTTAAGTCATGCATCATTACTACATGTTTTGTTTATAACAGGACCCCATAACTTTGTACATGTTCAAGGTGTAACACTTTATGCATTGTTAAATGTTTTATTGTTCTGGTTTTATGTCAGAATTAAATCATTCAAAACAAGTCAGTTGTTACAGTTGCTGTATAAGATTTATTAATTTATTAAAGTTTTCTGAATACTTAATGACCTGACCATGATTAATTGCAATGTGCCTGTAACATTACGAGCAGTATAATGTATCTGTCACACACCTCTAGCGTGCCAGTGTTTACACACAAACAAACACACACACTCACATATACTCACATACTCAAGCACACACACACACACACACACACGCACACACACACTCCTGATGTGTCCGATCATATGACTTCTTTATGCCATGAAATGCTGTACAGTAACACCAAAAAATATTGTCTAATTATTTAATATTAGAAATATTACGTTTTATATTTTATAATGTAGTTATCTTAGAAATATAATGATATCATATATAAAGTTACATAATAAATTATCAGAAAATTATATTTTATGTTAATGTATTTTTATACATTTGTTATATTTACTTTATAATATTATATTATAATATGCGTGTGTGTGTGTGTGTGTTTGCATGCACAGGTTAATTAATGAGTCATTTCCTGTCCAGATTACGGCTGTGGCTCCTTATATTGTTGTTTAGCAGGAACATGCAGTCTGTAACCATGGAGACGACAGTTCACCTCCTTGCAGCAGGTGTGTGTGTGTGTGTGTGTGTGTGTGTGTCAGTCTGTTTAGGGGTTGAATGAACCTGCAGCTCAACACACATTCATATATTCAGAGATGCATGAGTTACTGTAGTTCAGTCAGTGTTTTTGAGCATGTCACACATGGGTCTAATTTGACGAACATGACCTGATCACATGACCCCTGCGCTCAGGTGTAACCCGATCTCTTCATTAAAGCTGTATTAGCTGTGACAGTGGCCGTAAGGGTCCCCAGTGATGATGCGTTTCCTGTTCCTGTGAGAGCCGTACTCCAGGGCTATTTCAGGAAGGGCTTTATTAATTCATGCGCTGTCCGGCTGTGTTTGAAAACTGCTTTAATGACTTTGCTGATGATTCAGAGACGCTGTGAGATGTTCATCTGTCGTGTGGAGGAGCGAGAAAGCTCTGCCTCACAGGCACTTCATTTATAAAGTCATTAGGAAATATAGACACAAAGATATATACGACTTTAAAATAAGATTGTATTGTTTTTATTTATTATTTATAATAATGATAATGTAGTTAATAATTCATAATAATAATTTAATTGAATTAGTAATAAAAAAATGATGATGATGATGATACAGTTAACTAAGATTAATACAACCTTATTTTAAATAATAATAATAATAATAATAATACAATTAACCAAGATTAATACAATCTTATTTTAAAGTATTAACAATAATAATAATAATAATAATAATAATAATAATGATAAACCAAGATTAATTCAGCCTTATTTAAAATTATAATAATAATAATTATTAGTAAAATATTACTAACAATTTAAAATAAGGTTGTATTAGCCATGCTTAATAATAATAATAATAATAATAATACAATTAACCAAGATTAATATAACCTTATTTTAAAGTATTATTATTATTATTATTATTATTATTATTTTCCAAAATAATAAATGCTGTAAAAATAATAAAAATTGTTCATGATACCTAATGCATTAATGAATGGTGGCATTTCTTGCACTAAAAACAGTAGTCATTTAATTTTGCGTTACCATTTTCCCCTTACATTACTCTTATAATTAAGCACTTTTTTTCTACTGTACCTTTAATATTCCTATATGCAAATCTCCTCTGTTGTGAACAGGTAATCAGGGTTTTCCTGAATATCTGTTGATATATAAAGTGTAGTGCTGTGTATGTTGGTCTAATTATCAAAATAACAAGCAAAATATGACCCTTTTAAAGAACTGTAAACTATATGAATATTTTTTATAAGGGAAGTAATTCTAGCACAGCTGTAAATCTACAAGCACTTCGAAATGTTCCTGATTCAGTCAGACTTTCTCCAGATTGACCTGTTGAAGACTGAAGCGTCCGACTCCGATCAAGAGTTTGGCACATTTATTCTTGAGAGAGAGAAACATCAGTCACACAGTAGTCATTTGATCAGTGAAAAGAATAATAAAATAATAGTAACCCAGAAAGCATGAGTCTGAAGTAGGGTTGTGACGGTGAGGAAATTTTCCCACCGGTTAATCGACGTGTGACAACACCAGTAATACCGGTATCACTGCGGGGGCGTTCCCTCTTTTCCTCGCTTTCCTTCGCTTTTAAATAGCTTGTAAAAGCGGCGTGCACATTTTACTTTCACTTTCGAATTAGCGGCAGTTCGGCGTCAATTGCTTGAATGCAACAACAAAATACAACGTCAAAATTCACTTTAGCCTATATATAAAACATAGAACTTTTATTAACAAAACTAATAAAAATACACCATGCTATAGGGCAGGCTATGCCTCATATAAAATAACAAATAACTTACATAAAGTTTAAATAGGTATACAAAATAGGAAATAGGCTAAGTAAACATGTATAATATATAACCAAATAAATGAGAAACGTAGAACGTTTATTAGCAAAACGATTAAGAAAGCTTGGAGGCACGGCATACACCTTGCTGTAAAAAAATTAAAATAAATGACACAACGTTTAAATAAAATAAAAATCAGCAAACACTGTGGAACCAATTAAATAAGAAACTGCAAAAAATAGGTGTAGTTTTTTATGTAAAATGTAATAACTTGTTTTATTTTTCATTTAAAAACAGCATATCTTGAGTGCAATGTAAGTCGCTTTGGATGAAAGCATCTGCAAAAAGCATAAATGTAAAATATAATGTAAAAAGAAATGTGACCCAGACGTGTTTTCGTCAGATTGACCCCGTCAGAATCACACCGATGAGAAAGAGATTCTGTCTCACCTCACTCTTCTCGTCTGTCTCACCTCACCTCACTCTTCTTGTCTGTCTCACCTCGCCTCACTCTTCTTGTCTGTCTCGCCTCACTCTACTTGTCTGTCTCACCTCGCCTCACTCTTCTTGTCTGTCTCACCTCACCTCACTCTTCTTGTCTGTCTCACCTCACTCTTCTTGTCTGTCTCGCGTCACTCTTCACTCTTCTTGTCTGTCTCACCTCACTCTTCTTGTCTGTCTCACCTCACTCTTCTTGTCTGTCTGCTGAGAAGAAGAGGTTATCTTAATTGAGGTTATTATGCAGATTTTGCATTTGTTCTCATTAATTCTGCATCTGCTGATGAGCGCAAAAGGCAATCCTGGGAATCATTGACCCACTGAACTGTTTTTGACAGCATGTTTAAAATCAGAGCTGGGCTTCAGACGTCAGCGATGGAAATGAATCTGACAGCGGTGGACGGTCAAAGCGCAGCTCTCCACCCACCCGTGATTTATCTGCTTCACCTGTCAGATTCACATCACGCAAGCACCCGCAGGAAAACATGCCGCAATGCAAAAAATGCTCCTAAAAATAGGTGCAAATATGCAAAATATTTATATTAAAATAAGTAGATCAGCCAACATACTTAAAGGAACAGCGCCTGAAAATAGGCTTATTGGAAGCTACCTAGCTGGGGACTATTTTCAGGCGCTGCGTAATATCAATGCGCCTGCATGCACCCATGGTACGGCAGCAAAGTTCCTTGATTATTACGCCGGAATGAGAGTATAGTTCCTAGCCATATCGGCCTAGAAAATCACAACTTTTCATTTTCCGTCGGTCTTAGTACACGATGTAACTACAGAAGAGTCAAGTTTTAAATAGGAAAAATATCGAAACTCTGGTCATTTTTGAGCGAGATGCTAACGGTCTAATCAGATTCAATGATCTATGCTAAGCTACAGCTAAAAGTGCTACCGCCAGACCCGGAGATCGGCTGAATGCATTCGAAAATGGTAAAACTCAACTGTTTAACTCTAGGGGAGTTGGAAAATGAGCCTATTTTAAAAAATAGTGGCGTGTTCCTTTAAAGACCCATCCCACCCTGGACATCAGGTGTTTGACCGGCTGCCCTCTGGTCGACGTTTCAGGTCTATCACATCACGGACAAACAGACTCCAAAACAGTTTCTACCCCAGAGCCATTCGTGAACTGAACACTGCCAAACAATCTACTCAGACTCTTGGTCTTGACCACGATACCACTGAACATTGCATAGATGCAAAGAGTATTTTCAACTGTTCCTCGTTGGTTTACATTTCAACTGTACTTCGGCACTACTGTTTTTTGTACATTTCAACTGCACTATTGCACTACTTGTTTACATTTTAACTGGATTCTTGCGCTACTTGTTTACATTTCCACTGCACTACTTGTACATAGGGTCACCGCAACCCAGAGTTGTGCAACCTCCGGATACCTCACCTCAGCTGCTATGCCATTTTATCATATTGTATCATTTTATCACATTGTCCTATTGTTGTATATATTTATTTTTATTAGGTCTTGCACTTTTAAATGAATACTGTTCCAATACCTTTTGATGTTATGTGTGAATAACACCAAGGATTGCTACTTAATTTCATTGTACTCTGTGCAATGACAATAAAGGAATCTAATCTAATATATTATGCAAAATATAATTTCTCACTTTTTAATAATAATAATTTAAAAATTAACCAATATTAATAAACCCTATTTTGAAGTGTTATTATTATTAATATTTATAATAATAATAACAGAAATACTTTAAAATAAGGTTATATTAATTGATTAATTTAATTGTTTGCTTAATTTTTTGTTAAATTCTACATATACTAATACATTTCTAACAATTAAACAAATGTAATACCTATATTTATGAATTAACATTAACATTAGTTAGTTAGGAAAACGTCTTCAAGAAAATCATGTTGCAATGCAAAAAAATAAAAGTCCTAAAAATGCAGTGGGTTTCATTTACTTTACACAGAATATAAATTCTAATTTCTTAATAATAATAATAATAATAAAATGAAATAATAATAATAAAATGAAACCAATAATAAAATGAAATAATAATAATTTTAAATAAGGTGTGTTAATCTTAATTATTTGTTAATTTCTTCATATACATTTCTGACAATAAAGAAATATGAAGCCTGTTTTTATAAATTAACATTAGTCAAAATAATGCAGTAAAAGTGTTCAAGATATCTAAAATGCATTAATGAATGTTGACTTATAGCTAGCATTTCTTGCACCAATTAAGTTTTGCTTTTCCATTTACTCTTATAAATACATTTTTTTTTTTGTTTGTTTGTTTGTTTTTTGCTACTGTACCTTTAAGTTTCCTATATGTAAATGACCTCTGTTGTCAGTTTTAGTTCATGAAAACAGCATCAGAAATGTCATGCTGCCATGCAAAAAATAGGTGTAGTTTTTTATGTAAAATGTAATAACTTGTTTTATTTTTCATTTAAAAACAGCATATCTTGAGTGCAATGTAAGTCGCTTTGGATGAAAGCATCTGCAAAAAGCATAAATGTAAAATATAATGTAAAAAGAAATGTGACCCAGACGTGTTTTCGTCAGATTGACCCCGTCAGAAACACACCGATGAGAAAGAGATGCAGGTCGTTCCAGTTACATCTCTGCCGGGACAAACTCACTGTCCTGTTTTGTGAGCGCAGACACACACACACACACTCTCTCTCTCTCTCTCTCTCTCTCTCACACACACACACACACACACACTCTCTCTCGCTCTCTCTCTCACACACACACACACTCTCTGTACTGTAAGTGTTCTCCAGCCTCCTGCACAGGTCAGAGATCTATATTAGTCAGACTCTGATCCAGATTCATTAATGATAGCAGGTATTTCTAGAAGCAGAGAGTCTACAGAGCTGTAAGTGCTGATGGATCTGTCTGATCGTTCATAGAAATTAATCATTTTATTCATCAATGACACATTCAATTGATCAAAAATGACAGTAAATACACTTATAATGTTAAAATATATCTCTATTTCAAATAAATGCTGTTCTTTTGAACTTTGTTCATCTGTGAATCCTGAAAAATAAAATGCATCACGGTTTCCACGCAAATATTGTGCAGCACGACTGTGTTCACCATATGATAATATATAATAATATATTAATAATAATCAGAAATGTTTCCTGAGCAGCAGATCAGCATATTATACTGATTTCTGAAGATCATGTGACGCTGAAGACTGGAGGAATGATGCTGAAAATACAGCTGTGCATCACAGAAATAAATTAGAGTTTAACAGATATTCACATAGAAACTGCTATTTGAAATAGTAATAATATTTTAAAATTTTACAGTTTTTACTGTAACAAATAAATGCATCGTTGGTGAGCAGAAGAGACTTCTTTCAACAACATTAAAACTGACTTTGACATTGTCTGCTTTAAGTGAAACTATTTTAATTTAGATTTTATTTTATGTTATTCATTGTTTTATTTTATTTTAAATTACAGCAGGGTTGAATTGTTAGTTTTATGTTTTTTATTTTAATTATTATTAAGTAAAATTTGCAGCAGATTTGAATTGTTAGCTTTATGTTTTTAATTTAATGTATTCATTAAAATTCACAGCAGGTTTGGATTGTAAGCTTTTTTAAAAATTTTTATATATTAAGTAAAATTCACATCAGGTTTGGATTGCTTTTTTTTTTTTAATGTAAAATTCGCAGCAGATTTGAATTGTTAGCTTTATGTTTTTTTATTTAATTTAATTTTAATTCACAGCAGGTTTAAATTGTAAGTTTTATGTTTTTTATGTATTAGTAAAATTTACATCAGGTTTGTCTTGTTTGTTTATATATATATATTTTTAATTTCATGTCAAAGTTGCAGCAGATTTGAACTGTAAGCGAAGTAAATGTATGTTTTACTGAGGTGACTGATTTCCATCATGAAGGTGTAAATGAAGTGTTTCCTCCGCTGGTTAAAGTGAGTGAGTTAGAGGGTTAGAAAGGTTATCAGAACCTGCGAGAGAAAGAGAGATGACATAATCTGCTGAAAATCCTCTTTGTCCTCTTCCACATGCTCAGAGTTTTTAGCGGAGCAGGCGACTCGATTCCAAACCCTCGTTATGAAATTCCTCTTATTTGAGCGTCGTACACAAAATATGATCAGCGCGTTACATCACAGCAGTGGATTACACTCAGCTTCAGCTTCTGCTGCCGCTGCACAGGGACTTACAGCTTCAGTTCAGACACAAATTCATATTCTGCCATTTCCATTTGTTCAAAACCTCGATGAGTTTGTGTCTTTTTTGTATTGTGACTGATTGTGGCAACTTTGGATATGCAGACGTGCAAATGCAGTTTACTATAGTTTCAACTTAATGAAAAATGACCAAAATATTAATGATATCTTCGAAACTGGGAATTAAATATTGGCATCAATCAGTATTTGATATTTCATTAGCCAATATTAGGCTTTGAATACTTGTTTGCAGCTTTATTTGTCGTTTATTATTTTAGTTTAGTTTTTTGATTTATGTTTTTCATTGAATTTCAATTTGTATATTTTATTTTTATTATTTATATATTATATTTCATTTTAATTAATACAACTTATGTTTATTTATATTTATTTAAATTCATTTTTAAAGTTTAGTTTACGTTAATTTAGATTTATTTGTTTTATTTTTTGTTTATTTTAATAGTTTGTTTTAGTTTAGTTAATTAGTTTATTTTAATGAATACATTTGTTTTTTGCATTATTACTGCTTTGGCAAAATACTTTTTATTTTATTTTACATTATATTATTAATTTATTTTTATAATTTAGTATTCTGTTAGCCTAAACAGGATTCACAAAAAAATGACAATTTACATTTGATATTTAATAATTTAATAATTCATATTTTATATGATTTTTTTGTATATTTTAGATTTTTTTATTTTATTTATGAATTCAGTATTCTTTTAACCTAAACAGGATTCACAAAAATTGAATGAATTGTACATATGCCTCTAGCTACACTTTAGAAACTTCCATCCATTCGTATTATACGTATCAGAGTTTATCCAAACTCATATTTGTGTCTGTTTTCTAGAACTACACATGATTACCTGCAAACACTAATGAGATCACACTGTGAGTTCTCACTGCTTTTGACTGTCATTTATAATTTACAGCGTAACGGTGACTAACGCTCTCCATCCTTCACAAAGCACTTGAACAGAAGATCTGTGACATTTCCCTCACTTTACTACAGCCTCTCCTTTACAGAGCGCTGCGAGGATGAGGAGGATGAGGAGCGCTTTCAATAATTCACTAGCTGCTGTAAATACTCTCTCTCTCTCTCTCTCTCTCGTACGGTGGCCGAGAAGTGCAAAGCAGATCACAATTCTGAAAACAAAATAACAAATTACAAACGCAAATGCAAGTCTAAAAAACAAAATAACAATTCAGAAAGCACAACAACAATTCAGAAAACATTATAACAAGTCAGAAAGCACAACGACAAATCAGACAAACCGGAAGAGGAAGGTATAGTTTGAGACAGCACCATTGGTTTGGGATTACTCACCGCTGACTGGACGAGATATCTGCCAATCACCGTATACAGGGTGTCTATTTACATTTAGTTAAAAGTGGCTGTAACTCATCAGCTCCAGTGGTGCAGATGGATAAGCGCTAGTCGTTGGCTTTTTGACGCGATCGACACAGGTTCGATCCCTCCTTTTGCCGAACTTTTTTTTCCTCCCTTTTCAAATCTCGTATTAGCAATAAATTCTATTTACACTAAGTGAAAATAGCAGTATGTTTAGCAATATGCTATTTATACTATGTTAAAATAGCAGGATTTCTACTATCAAGTATACTACTTGTTGCAAATAGTGGCAATTATCTGCACTTCAGTATTGTAGTGCATTATAAAACAGTATGCAATAATAACGTATTGAGTCTAAATTATAATTAAAATTATTACATGGATGCCACCTTATTGGTACAATAAAGCCCTCCCTACACCTACCCTAACCCTCCCCGATAGTTTATTTTCAACTTTTTGATTATTTCCTTAATTTTTTATTGAAAATAAATGCCTTTACGATGTGATACGAGATTTGAAAAGTGAGAAAAAAAAGTTTGGCAAAAGGTGAGATCGAACCCGGGTCGATCGCGTCAAAAAGCCAACGTCAAGCACTTATCCCTCTGCACCACTGGAGCTGATGATTTACAGCCGCTTTTAACTAAATGTAAATAAACACCCTGTATATGTTGATTGACAGATGTCTCGTCCAGTCAGCGGTGAGTAATCCCAAACCAATGGCGCTGTCTCAAACTATACCTTCCTCTTCCGGTTTGTCTGATTTGTCGTTGTGTTTTCTGACTTGTTATCATATACATATATATATATATATATATATATATATAACTTAAAAAATAATTTTAAATAATGTAATGTATATACTAAGTAATACAATAATATATAAAGAATTTATATTTATATCATTTTATAAATTATATAATTTATCATTAATATTACTATTAATATTAATTATTAACAAGGTGCATTCTGAACCGATAAGGGTCTTTTCTGTTTTGTAACACTGAGCTCTTAAACTATATATTAACTTATATTATATAATATTCTATTAACGGTAATATTACTATTAATATTAATTATTCAACTGTAAATATTTAATTATTAAAATTAATATTTATTTTTAAATCATATTGATAATTGCCTATATGTTTGTGTATATAAGTATTAAAACTAGTGAAACGATTTCAAATCCACAGTTATCCTTCAAAGGAGACGTGTAACACAGTTTCTGCCAGTCTCATGTTAATCTCGAGTATCTATAGAGTAGCACTGCATCCTTCATATCTTCGAAGAGTCTCTGATTTGATCAGATTTCTTAAAGAAAGATACAGCTTTACGCTTCCCTCTGAAAACAGCCGAGCTCTTGGAGGCGTGTCGTGGGCGGAGCTAAAGAGTCACGAGCACTTATGCGCCGATTGCCAACAAAACACAGAAGCTTGATGCAGTTTTACTCACTGCCTGAGGTTCCAGCTCATGACCGGGATCTTTTATCGCTGAGACCGCTCCATCTTTCAATATCAGACGATGTGCAAATCCAGTGTTGAACTGGGCCTTGTTTCTAAAACATCCGTCACTGAAACGACGTCATGAAGGGCCGTACTTGAAAAAAACTTTCCGAAACTTATATGAACCCGGAAGGAGTGCATTTGGCAGCACAGAAATACTCCGTCATAAGTCCAACTCGTTTTTTGAAACTTTGGCCATGTTTGAGAGAATCCAACTCTTAAACAGTGTAAATAACTCCGAATGCATGAAATAGCATTAGACCCCTTTAAGAAGATCTGTTATCATTGTGTAAGCTCGTGTTTCTATCATATTTTATCCAGTATACTGTATGTGACGGGCTGTGAGTGACCCTTATGCAGTCTGGAGTCGGTTTTCTAAAGCGCCGGCTCAGACGGGTCATGAAATGAGGGCTGACCTCTGACCCCTGCAGCTGTAGTAAACGCTGCCATCGGCTCCTCTCCTCTTCTGCTGTCAGTCAGTCAGCGATTAGAAATCACACTGAGTTTCACTTTCAGACAGCAGATTAGATCTCATGTTAGACACACAACTCACTCCTGCATTATACATCACATCAGGCCAGTCGAATCCTCAATTATTCACATGCACTTGATTCAGATTTGATACTTTAAAGGGGTCACTGGGGCTAGTTGTCACAGTCAAGTCAATTTCTGTATAGACAAGTTATCAAACATGTTGCATTGTCCATCTATCTATCTATCTATCTATCTATAGATAGATATATATCTCTATTATTTATTTCGATTATTAAATTAAATTTGGATTATTATTATAATAAATATTTATATTATAAATATTAGATTATTATATGTTCATTATTTAGATTTTTATATATTATATAAATTATTGTTTATCATTAATATTACTATTAATATTTCTGATTTATAATATACTATTAATATTACCACCATTACTATTAATGTTTTAAATTGTAATCATTTAATAGGTAATTAATATTTAATTTTAAATTCTTGAACATTTCCACAAGTGCTAACCAAAACTAAAATCATAAAAAAGTTTCCTTTACTTGAAATAAAATAAAATGTAAAAAACCCTTAAACTTATTTTATTTCATTTCTCATTTTCATTTAGTTGAGCTTGATGTACTAATATAATGAAAACTAAATTGCTACAATTGAACTAATATTAAAATATAATATATTACGTAAGATATATTAATAAATATTAGAATATATATATATAAAAAAAAACGAAAATAGTATCTCAATGATACAAAAAACATATATACTGTATATAAAATGTGTATATATATAACTAACTATTACATGAGGTGTATTCTGAACCAATACAGATATATTTGATTTATAATATACTTTCAATATAACCACAGTTACTTATAATATTAATTATTATCAAATGTAATTTGAAATAATATTGATAATTACAGTGTGTAATAATATATATTCGCTCATGTCAGGTTTGTGTGGATCAGTGGATGAATCTGTTGTGGCTGAACTCACGCTGAACCTGTGGGTTTGTTGTGTTGTTTGTGAGCATCAGCTACTCCCTCTGCTGGTCACACGGGCCGAAGGGCCGCCCATTACCATGGAAACAGATGTGTCAAAGCATGAGTGTGCATGAATCAGACTCCAGACGGGCCGAGCGTCTCCTAAAATCAGCCGTTTAACGGCATGTTTTGACTGGGACTCAGCAGCGGGATGCTCCCGCGTGTGAGTGGCCATTAAAAATACATGCAGGAGTTTTCTCAGTATGAGTGATTCAATGGTTTACAGACAATAGCATTTCCCCTCATGGAAAATAATCTACTGTAGCTGCTCATTCAAAATGCATGAGAGACTCGCAGCGAGAGGAAGAGTAGGTCAGCTGTGTTTCCTCCACATCCACACACCTGTTTGCTCACGATCGCTTTACTGCGACCTGCTCTCTGATGGGTTCGATTCTCAAGAGATAATGATCATTATTTATTCACCCTCATGTTGCTCCAAACCTGAATGGCTTTCTTCATACAGATCTGAGATATGCCATATCAAGCTGGTTTTGCATTTCCACAGCTTTTTAATATTAATATAAAGAATAATGATAAGTATATAATGAGTCTAATAAAAACAATCATTAAGCAAATTATAATAATAATAATAAAATCATTATTATTAATAATAATAAATGTTATATATTATTATTATTATTATTAAGTATACACTACCATTCAAAAACATTTGGGTTAGTATGATATAAAAAACATATTTTCTGCTCATCAAGGCTGCATTTATTTGATCAAAAATACAGTAAAAACAGTAATATTGTGGAATATTATTAGAATTCACAACAGCTGTTTTCTATGTGAATATCTGTTAAACTCTAATTTATTTCTGTGATGCGCAGCTGTATTTTCAGCATCATTCCTCCAGTCTTCAGCGTCACATGATCTTCAGAAATCAGTATAATATGCTGATCTGCTGCTCGAGAAACATTTCTGATTATTAGCAATGTTGAAAACAGTCGTGCTGCACAATATTTTTGTGTAAATCGTGATGCATTTTATTTTTTAGTATTCACAGATGATTAGAAAGATCAAAAGAACAGCATTTATTTGAGATAGAAATCTTTTTTAACATTATAAATGTCACTTTTGATCAATATAACGCATCCTTGCTAAATAAAAGTCTTAATTTCTTAAAAACAAAATATTACTAACTGTAAACTTTTGAATAGTATTACATATATTTATGTAATTATTAATAAAACATACTTGATTTACTATCAAGATAAAGCTTCTCACACAAAGCTATTATGTGGCTTCAGAAGATTTTTTATGATACAGTTACGGTGTTTTATGTCTCTTTTGGGGATTGAGCAGCATGAAGATTCTACTAAACATCTCTTTTTGTGTTCCACGAAACAAAGCGAGACAGATTTGGAAGGACATGAGCGAATGATGACAGAAAGTTCCTTTGCTCTGAACCGTTCCTTTAAAGCTGGATGAGAGATCTGATGGTTTTTAGTGTTTTTTCCCCTGTCCTCAGTGGCTTGATGTTTACACAGCATCCAATTCCTGCCCAAATCTCATCAGGATCTTTCGACTAAAATGGGTTTCTGCCAGCAGGACGTTCTGACTAATGAGAACGACGTCCCAGTTCAGCTGGAATCACACACACACACACACACACACACACGCACGCACGCACGCACAAACGAGCTGAGCGTTTAAAGAAGTGTTTGCATTTATAAACAGTGCTAATTGACAGCATGTCACTGTTTCATTTAAAGTAACAGACGTGTTTTGTTGTCTTGTGTGTTTCAGGTGGTGCTTGTCTTTGCTCTGAGCATCGGAGCACTTGTGATTTACTTCACCGACTCCACAAAGTGAGTATATGTCTTACTTTATTCCTGTGCATTTAAATTCAGGGTTCAAAATTAACCACCAACTTTAACAAATGCAAGTAATTAAAATGCAAACTATAAAATGGCTCAGTAGTTGACTATAATACATGCTTTAAATTGAATAATAAAAGTCAAAACATTCATGAGTTTTCATTGTAAACAATTTCTTGAGTGAGTAAATCTGGTTTTCATTTAACTTGAATGTTCTGGTCTGGTCAAATGGACATTTTGACAGTGATTTGTTTTGCATTTATTATTAATAAGCCTTTGACATGAAATTGTTCAAATTTTATTTGATTAAATTTTTAAAGGATTTATTTTTCTTTTAAAAGTTAAAATTAAAGTTTTATGCATTCATATGGTTGTCAGTGTTTTGAACAATACATTTGTATTAAACAGGGTTATTATAGTTGAATAAAAATAAATTAAATAAATCAAAATAGCTGAAAGAAATTAAAATGACAAAAAAACTTAAATGTATTAATTTCAGCTAGTTGCCAAGGCATCATTTCTCATTTTTCATTTTATTTAACTTGATGGTCTAAAATAACTAAAACTAAAACTGAAATAATAAATAATGAAAACTATAGACATATTTAAGAAAAAAATAAAAACTAACAAAAACAGCAAAATTACTAAACCTTTAACTAACATTACAATGAAAGCAGAAAACATAAAAATAAAATGCAATTGAAAATCTTAATAAAAACTATAATAGCATCTCACTGATACCAAAAACACTGGTATTAAATAATAAAACACAGAATTTCCAGAAGAATTAAATTAATTTCTGAATTTCTGATAGATAAATAAATAAATACATTAATTTCATGTGGCACTATTAGTGTTAAGATTTTAATAAATTATTGATTTTTTTTATTTCTATTCAGTTGATTAGGTACCTTTTTGAGAATTAAATGTAAATTAAACCATAATACAGAATGCAGAAAAAATAAATAAATAAATTTAATTTTATAGAGCTCTATAAATTATCTATCTATCTATCTATCTATCTATCTATCTATCTATCTATCTATCTATCTATCTATCTATCTATCTATCTATCTATCTATCTACCTATCTATCTATCTATCTATCTATCTATCTATCTATCTATCTATCTATCTATCTATCTGTCTATCATCTACCTATCTATAAACATTTATGATACATTTTCCCAATGTTCAAAAGTTCATCGTGGACTGTATCCATGAATAAGTGATGGGGACTGGGGCGGAAGGAATCGTCCCTTGGGCTTCGACAGACAGATTTAGGAATAGAAGCACAGAGAGCGAGTTTAGAGCGTCACCACTGAACATACGGGGGGCAAACTGACGTCATCAAACATCTCACACATCAGCGAGCTCATAAAGGTGCAGAACGTTATGACACAACCGGTTTACGCCACGGGCAGCACATGTTTGTTTCTCTAATGCAGTTTTTCCTCTGAATAGACTGCGATTAAAGCAGAACCGGTCATTACATTAAACATCAGCAGGTGCATCTGTCAGAAATCATCTGGTGGTTTAGAACTCATTAAAACAATAGTTTACTCAAAGTACATGAGGACAGATGCCGTCAAGCTCCAAAAAAGTATTATAAAGTAGTTTATTTGACTTGTGCACTATATATTTATCATACTGTATAATAAATAATCATTTGCTGAAAATCTGAGCTCTCAAATCTCCTTCCACTGTGTTTCAATTGGTCACAGGACACGAGAACTAATTACTTCTGGTGTCATTGACAGGTTTGGAAAGACATGACAGTGTGTAAATGATAAGGAAACCAAATTAACCTAATTGCATCACTTCAGGTTAAATACAAATGCAATTCAGTATGTATGAAATGACATTGGCAGATAGACTTACACTGAACCGTGTGTTGTGATCCTGGCTACTTTGTGTCATCTTAAAGGAATAGTTCACACAAAAAGGAAAATCCTTCAGGCCATCCAAGATAGATGAGTTTGTTTTTTCATCAGATTTGGAGAAATGTAGCATTGCATCACTGTCTCAGCAATGGATGCTCTGCAGTGAATGGGTGCCGTCAGAATGAGAGCCAAACAGCTGATAAAAACATCACAATAATCCACAAGTAATCCACAGCACTCCAGCCCATCAGTGAACATCTGGAGAAGACAAAAGCTGAAACAAATCTATCATTAAGACATTTTTAATTTTAAAACTGTTACTTCCGGCTAAAATAACCCTTCCTCCAGTGAAAAAGTAATCTGGTCTGAATCAGGAGATAAATCTGCACAGATCAAGCAAGGGTGAGCATATTTTCTGCAAATATTCATTTTTGGGTGAAATATTCCTTTGAACATTATAAAAGCATAAACACTTGCATAAATTTGTACTTACAAGTTTTATTTCAGTATCATAAAGATCAAAAGCAATGTCTGTTTCAGAACAGTTTTGCTTGTTTCAGTACATCTTGTTCTGACCTTATTGTGTTGTAATCTTTCAGATCTTTCATATCTGTATAGCATGTCCTGTTCAGCATTAGAAACACGCACTCATGCCGTCCTGCTCAAAACAGACCTGTTGACACAGGAAGTGAGCCTTATCCTCTTCCTCATTAGTGCATCATGGGGGATTTAACAATTTCATTTGAGACTTTGGCCTCTGGCTAGCAGCGTTTAATTGTCCTGAGCGCTATAAACCTGCAGCGGGGCATCGGGTCACAGCCGCAGGATGGCATTAGAGCATGTGATGAAACTGCATTAGAATATGAGTGGGTTTGTTTGTCAGAGACACAGCAGGTACAGACGTGGGCGAGCGCCATTTCGGCCTCTCTGTAGCCTTGAATCTCAACATTTGTTTGCCTGCAAGAAGTGTGACCTAAACACATGCCACAAACTCTCCTGCGTTCATGAAAGTACTGTGAATATCACTGAAAGGACTGCAGATAGATAGATAGATAGATAGATAGATAGATAGATAGATAGATAGATAGATAGACGGACGGGTGGATAATGAATGAATGGATGGATGGCTAGATAGATATGTTTATGGATGGATAATGACTGGCTGGATGGCTGAATGAATGGATTGATGGATGGATGGATGGATGAATGAATTGATCAATAAATAAATGGATCAATGGATGGATGGATTATTGGATGGAGGGATGGATGGATGGATGATTGGATAGATAGATGAATGATGAATGGCTAGATAGATAGATAGATAGATAGATAGATAGATAGATAGACGGACGGGTGGATAATGAATGAATGGATGGATGGCTAGATAGATATGTTTATGGATGGATAATGACTGGCTGGATGGCTGAATGAATGGATTGATGGATGGATGGATGGATGAATGAATTGATCAATAAATAAATGGATCAATGGATGGATGGATTATTGGATGGAGGGATGGATGGATGGATGATTGGATAGATAGATGAATGATGAATGGCTAGAAAAATGTATGGATGGATGATGAATGGCTAGATGGATGGTTGGATGAATGGATCAATGGCTAGATGGATGGATGGATGGATGAATGGATTGATGAGTGGCTGGATGGATGGATGGATGGATGATGAATGGCTAGATAGATGGATGGATGAATGATGAATGGCTAGATAGATGGATGGATGGATTGATGAGTGGCTGGATAGATGGATGGATGGATCAATGGATGGATGATTGGATGGATGGAAGATGAATGGCTAGATGGATGGACGGATAGATGAATGGATTGATGAATGGCTAGATGGATGGATGAATGGATTGATGAGTGGCTGAATGGATGGATTGATGAGTGGCTGGATAGATGGATTGATGAGTGGCTGGATAGATGGATGGATGGATTGATGAGTGGCTGGATGAATGACTTGATGATTGGCTGGATAGATGGATGGATGATGAATGGCTAGATAGATGGATGGATGGATTGATGAGTGGCTGGATGGATGGATTGATGAGTGGCTGGATAGATGGATGGATGGATCAATGGATGGATGATTGGATGGATGGATGATGAATGGCTAGATGGATGGACGGATAGATGAATAGATTGATGAATGGCTAGATGAATGGATTGATGGATGGATGATTGAATGGATGGATGGATAATTGGATGGATAGATGGTTAGATGGATGGATGAATGATGAATGATAGACGGCTGGATGATAGATAGATAGATAGATAGATAGATAGTTCGATCTCTAGGGTGGAAGAACACTTACTTTCATCATCTGAATTTTAATTCTAATTGAATAGGTTCATTTTCCTGTTATTCTCATTCTCGTTCAGCTTCCTGTGCTTTGGCCGATTCAGTTCAAATTCTCATTCATGAGCTGAACTGGAGCAGAGCTGATTGTTGAGTTGTGAGTTGTTTTTTCGCGTTTGCTGTGTATGTGAAGCTGGATGTGGCCTGTGACCTGAGCTTACTGTGAAGTATTACTTACATTAAATGTCTCTTAATTAAAGCCGGGCTTGAGTTTCAGTTCAGTCGTGTCACTGAGAGCTCGGGTGCGTCTCTCTGACCCGCGGGAACAGAACCAGGCAAACAGAGCTGGATAGAGTTGCATTTCTCAGTCCTGCAGCTGTTCTGAAACTCCTTCAGGTCGAGAGTTTCACAGCTCGCTGTTCTCTCGCGGGTCCTTTGATGTTCACAGCCTTTGTACAGAAGCGTTGAATGGCTTACACTAGAGTCAAACCCAATCCACCGGAATAACAGACTGGAGCAGAGTTTGCTGTAGCGCAGGAAACATCAGCACACTGATCTCTGAACCGCTTCATATATATATATATATATATATATATATATATATATATATATAATATATATATTTTTATGATATATATT
>NW_015505415.1:473908-481438 GCF_001515645.1 Sinocyclocheilus grahami | reverse complement strand
ATATTTATTCTTAGGATTTACATTTTTTTCTGTAGATATTTTTAGGGAACTTTTTATGATTTTTATAAAAATGTATTTTTTTGACACTTCCTCCCAAAACATTATTTAAAAAAAAAAGTTAATTGTCATTACTATAATATGTAAAAAATATATTAAAATAAAACGGATTTAAATAAAGTGTTTAGGCCTATACATCAAGGTAGCATTTGTTTTATTGCTTTTAATAAACTGTATGCTGATGTAATGTACATAAGTTGATTATATTGTTTTATTACATGTATTTTAACATTGTTTAATAAAACAACATGATTAATTGCTTTTGATATTTTATTTGAACCAATTATTATTGCCTCATTGCTATTACATATGTATTTTAAGTCATTTTAAAGTCTATTGTTCGCTTAGGTCTATTTTTATTACCACAAAAAAAAAATCTGATTACTCGATTAATCATCAGAATAATCGACCGATTAGTCGATTACCAAAATAATCATTAGTGACAGCCCTATGATGTTATGCTGACCAGTTTCCTGAATATAATAGAATTGACAGAATAATTGATGTATAAGAAAGCATAATTGAATTAAAAGTGTTTCACTTTCATTAGTCATTAACAGACATGTACTGTAATGCATATATATCAGTCAGAATATATGTCAACTCTCTCTATATATATATATAAAGTTTGTATCAATATATATAAATATTTTGATATATCACATATTTTGATTGATATTAAATTCTGTTAATTACTAATGAATGTATATATTCCACTTTAAATTTGCATATACATGTTATGTTACATAAACTATCAAAATCTAATGATAATAATAATTATAAAGCAGTTCTGATAATGATTGTTAATATGCTGTTTTGTTTGTTGGCTGAGAGTTTAGTAATTCGGTATTTTCAGTAAAGAAATACTGTATTATAGTAATGAGAGAAAAAAACAAGTAAAAGTCAAATGTCCAGATTCTTTGCAATAATGAGACTTTGGTGGGTAAATCTGCTTAATTTCCTTGAACATAAAGTCATAATGTAGAACAAAAATACTAAATGGTCCTAAGATAGTCTTCATTTTCTTTTATGCACTCCTATCCATTCTTTGGTCCGTCCATCGATCTTTAGTTTTTCTTCTTTCATTTGAACGCGCTGTAGAACGGGTTTCTCGTCCTCTCTCTGTCCACACAGACTGCCTCTGACTGAATTCAAACGAGGCATCTAATCCTGTTACCAATTACCCACTCATTGGATCTGTCCTGAGCATCTGCATCATTACGAGAAACCAAAGACAATCAGAACATTTCAGATATATAGCTTACACTGTCTACCTGCCGTCATTTAGTATAAGAAAAAGTATTCGTGCTGTACATGTGCCGACCGTTATTAGCAGTAAATATTTACACGGAAAAAGACTCTTCTATTTGCCTTCAAGGGATAAAAAAACATGGACCTACTGTATGTCATATAATAGCACACATCAGAGTCATAATATCATTGCTTTAATAATTCATAATATTTCTGACTAGTTTTCTGCTTCATAATGATGTTAATTCTTTCCGCTGTCGGGAATAAGATGCATTTAACGTCTAAATGAGAGCTGCATTATACATTTATGAAATGAAGGGATTCATTATTACTAAAATGTATTGATCGATCGAATGCTTTAATGAAATAATGCTTAATGCAAATGTTAAAGATTCAAACTTTTAATGTGTAATGTATAAAGTTAGCGTAAGATCATTTACAAACCCAATTCCAAAAAAGTTGGGACACTGTACAAATTGTGAGTAAAAAAGGAATGGAATAATTTACAAATCTCATAAACTTATATTTTATTCACAATAGAATATAGATAACATAATGCAGTATTTACTTGCAGGTGATTGCAGTAAAGTTTTCACTGAACCGTCATTAAAGTGAACTGCGGTCTGTTTTTCTGTGTTTAAACAGACCCATCGAATCCTGTCAGCATTTCTACAAGGACTACTGGCTGCAGATCGATATGGCCTTCAATGTGTTTTTCCTCTTGTACTTTGGACTGCGTGTAAGTTTATTTGTCATGTGTTATTTGAGTATTTTTTTATATACCATTTGTTAATACTTTGAATTAGCTTTTATTGGTATAATGTAATTTTACTTAAAGTTTTTGTAGTTGTTTTCTTTTTAGTTAAATATTAGAAAAATATTTCTGTATATCTTTGGTTTGTTTTTATTCCAGTTTTAGTCATTTTAGTACTTAAGTTTAAACGCATGTATTTAAAATTTTAATTGAAGATTTTTTAAGTATAGGCTTTTCATCTAATATTTGTATTTTTAATATTTTATTATTCAGTTTATTTCAGTGTTATTTTAGTATTATTTATATACTTTTATATATTTATTAATAGTATGAGTTAGCTTTTATTTGTATATATTATTTTAATTTAAGCTTTTGTAATTTTTTTTGTCATTTTAATTAATTATTAACTTATTTTTCATTTAATTTTTTTTTAAGTATAGGTTTTCGTCTAATATGTTTATTTTTAATATTTAATATTACTATATTATATTATTCAGTTTATTTCAGTGTTATTTTAGTATTAATTATATACTATTATATATTTCTTATTTTAAATTAGCCATATATATATATATATATATATATATATATATATATAAGTTTTAGTAATTCTATGTTTTTTTGTCATTTTTATTAGTTAAATATATTTTTAAGTTTGGGTTTTTCATCTAATATTTATATATTTTTTAATGAATTCATTATTCAGTTTATTTCAGTGTTATTTTAGTATTAATTACATTCTGTTGTGTATTTCTTAATGTTTTGAATGAGCTTTTATGTTCATATTTTGTTTTAGTTATAATTTTGTATTTTTGTCATTTTTAATAGTTAAATATTAGAAAAATATTTCTGTACAGCTCTGATTTGTTTTTATTTAAGTAATAAAATATAATATAAAATAAGTAATATAAAATATTTTAGTACTTCAACTTAAACTTATGTATTTTTATTTATTATTATTTAAGTTTTAGTTTTAACTTTAGTTTATCATTTTTTTTACTTTTGTTTTATATTTTATTATATTTTTATTATTTATTAAATTTTATTTAAGCTTTATTTCAATTGCCAAAAACACTTTTATTTTTTAATTAACTATAAAACTGGTTTATTTGTATGCATTTGTTGACTGACATGTGTTTTGGCTTTCTTTTCTGCCTTCTGGCAGTTCATCGCAGCCAATGATAAGCTGTGGTTCTGGCTGGAGGTGAATTCAGTGGTGGATTTCTTCACCGTCCCGCCTGTGTTTGTGTCCGTGTATCTGAACAGGAGCTGGCTGGGTAAAGCACTCTCCCATTACTGACACTTTACCTTTAATACCTGATTATTTCATCAGATTATGACCAGAGGGTGTTAGAAATGTAATACTCATCGGAAGATATTATTAGATAAAGGTCTGCAGCGCCACCTGCTGGACATTACATGCATTACCCTTAATCTGTCAGTAAACACAATCTGTAACACACCATCCGTTACACCAAATCAGTTTATTCAGCAGCTCGCTGGGATTTGTGATCTCTGGCGTGCTGGGAATTAGAGAGACGTTCTCTAGAAATCCTCCTATTGTTTAAAATAGCTGATTGTTTGTTCTCATGCATCATGTTTGAGGTCTTTTGAGGGCATGAGCAGCTCAGGTCACATCTAAACCTCTGAATAATCATAAAACTACAGCAGGAATCATTCAGCTGCTCGGAAACAGACGGGTTCATTCATTATTTTGCAATTACAGACTGTTTTCACTAATTTAGGTCAGCATTATTGTCTGTGGTGATGAAGCAGGACGCAGATGCCGTTCTTGGAGCAAGTGTTAACCTGCAACGTGTGTTTAATTAATCGCAGAACAAGCACTTTCACTGGATTATTCGTGATTTTTCAAAGTAATGAAATATCATTTAATTGTTTGGAGTCGAAAGTCGAAACCCATTTTCTAAACGAGTTCGGGATTGACTTTGTACTTCAGGAGACTTCCAGGATTTCTTTGTTTCGACTGTCACCGTCTGCCTGAGAAAGTCTGAGCACTGCGTCGAATCTGTTTTTAAAGCTTAGCTGCTCGGAACCTTTTAGACTTTTATTCTGCAAGGACGCATTCAATTGATCAAAAGTGAGAGTAAAGACATTTATAACGTTAGAAAAGGTTTCTATTTCAAATCAATGCTGTTTTTTAAAAGTTCTATTCATCTGTGAATCCTGAAAAATGAAATGCATCAGTTTCCACAGAAATATTGTGCAGCACGACTGTTTTCAACATTGATAATAATCAGAAATGTTTCTTGAGCAGCAGATCAGCATATTATACTGATTTCTGAAGATCATGTGACACTGAAGACTGGAGGAATGATGCTGAAAATACAGCTGCGCATCACAGAAATACATTACACTTTAACAGATATTCACATAGAAAACACTTATTTTAAATGGTAATAATATATAATTTTTTTTGTGGTTTTTACTGTGTTTTTGATCAAATAAATGCAGCCTTGGTTCTTAGAAGAACGTAAAAAAATCTTACAGACTCCAAACTTTTAAACTTTAGTTAGTTTAAAAAAAATGATACATCAAACTTCTTGTAAACTTTTACAAGCATGAGTGATTTGGAACAAGGCCTTCATAATGTAGTAAAAGCGGAAAAACACTACATAAAACTCTGCAAATCTACTTTGATTGGAGAAGAGGCCTATATGTGGCTGCTTTAATGCTTCATCTCTCTCATGAATTGAGTCGTGGTCAAAGCGCAGCTTATGAGTTTAATCCTCCTATAGGGAACAGGAGGTCACGGGGTCACATCATCCTGCTTTAGTTATTATTCAGCTTTCATTGACTTAATGTCCTTTTGTTGGTGTGTGAGTGTGTGTGCGTGTGTGTGTGGAGTGTGTCCAGAACATATTCATCCTGGGTTGGGGTGTTTTCACGGCAGTTTTAAAAGGTTACACGTAATTCCGTCTGTTTTTAAACATCAAAGACATTAGTTTTGTGTTGCCGTCAGCTATAGAATGGTTGCTTAGCGACCGCGTCACAACATTCTAAAAGCCATTCAAAAACTGTTACATTGTATCAGTGAGTTCTGCACGTGCAAACCCACTCCGATGATCTTCAGAAGATGCTGGAATCACGTAATCCGTGTTTCTTGGAACATCAAACACTTGTAGTTTGAATAATTGATGATTATAGAGTCAGACTGTTTGACTGCGGCAGATGATGTGCATGTTGAACAGGCTTTCAGAACATATTCATCCTGGGTTGGGGTGTTTTCACGGCAGTTTTAAAAGGTTACACGTAATTCCGTCTGTTTTTAAACATCAAAGACATTCGTTTCTTGGAACATCAAACACTTGTAGTTTGAATAATTGATGATTATAGAGTCAGACTGTTTGACTACTGTGTCTAGTATGCATACTATAGTCTGTACTGCAGAAATAATATGCACTGTACTATTGAGAACACAGCCACATTGAAAGATGTTGAGCAATGAATGAGATGTGAAGTAGAATGAGTATGTGTGTGTGAATCTGTCATGCATTTGTGTGTGTGTGTGTGTGTGTTAATAATGAGCAAGGTCACCTCACTGAAGTCACATGTTTTTCTCTCTGAGCTTTTGTTTTTTTTCACTGTAATGCTTCTGAAACCAGAACTCAAATTTAGGCCTTTACGTCATGAATGTTGAGTGCAGATGTTGAGCCGACTGTCTGTCGCTCTGTCAGTCTAGCGAGAAATAAACTCCGTCCAGATGTGTTCAGTTCAGCGCTGCGGCTCTCAACTTTTAGAGCTTCCAAAGACAGATATTTGCATATTCCTTGCGATATTTTGAAGGTTTCTATTTTTTGTAGCTGCGGTTAGTTAGTATTGTTTGTTAGTCGTGTTCTTACAGGCTGATGAAATCAGTGTCGCTGTTAAACATGGCCGAACACTTCAAAGGTACGAGCTGAACTCGGTTCTCTGTGGGTTTTAATGTGTTCTGGGTCTCGATGTTATTTCATGAGAGTCTTAAGTGTGTTTCTTACTTGCTTCTGCTCTTTCATGCAGGATTGAGGTTCTTAAGAGCCTTGAGGCTGATCCAGTTTTCAGAAATATTACAGTTTTTAAATATCTTAAAAACAAGGTAAGAATCCCTTCAAGTGCAGCATGTGATTTCTGAACTCATGTGGAAATAGCTGTTTATAATTCTTCACCTGCATGTTCTTTAGCGTTATCCTTGATCTTAAATGAAAATCATACTTTTTATAAATCTGATAACATTTTATAATCTAGGTAGATTTGCTTTTTATATATTGTGCTTTGTAGATTTCATTAGAGTCGTTCTTTTAAAGTGTGTGTTCACCGAGGATGATTTGCTGTCTTTTTTTTTTTTTCCAAAACATGATTTTACAGAATAAAATGTATAAATTCTTCAATTGACAAATAGTTTAACTGCAATTTTATCTTTATTATATTATATTATATTACACACTCAGAAAAGTCTGTTTAAATAGGGTATGATGTACAGTATTAATATAGATACATTTACTGTATTTTTCACAGGTGTTTCACCTGTATTTTGAATTATGCATTGCATTGTGTTGTTTTTACGGTTAAAGGAAATAGCTTAGTAATGTCTCGGCCAAAAATGACAATTTTTCTACGGATTTTTTTTCTTGTAGTTTTAATTCTATTTTATTCTATTTTATTCTATTTTATTATATTCTATTCTGCCTGTCGTGCTTGAATATCTTTGACATTGTGCTCAGAAATCTGTCCGTCTCCCTGCGGCTTAGATATAAAGCTTTAGCGCAGATGTCCAGGAGAGCTTATTGTGCAACAAAATGAATAATCTCACTGTAATTCATTCAAATGGAGAGGTGAAATCTACTGAATAAACTGTGCCAAAACAATCTGAAATGATTTTTGGACTAAAATTGGCCAGTATTATACAAAGAATTTAAGTTTATGGATACAGCCGAACGTTTAGTCATCTGAGTCATTTCTGTTCTTTTGCAAATGTTTTGTTTTTTATGAAAGGTTTAGCAGGCTTTCCAAAATATGCTCTGGTTGAATTCAAAATTATGTGCAGTATTAGTTCAAAAATGTTGATTCATGCGAGTATCAATTGTGCGTTGATGTGAGTATTTCTAATATTTGTTTTTATAGCAACTCCATAAAGTTGGTGAATTTGTGCTCAATCTTTATAAGCACATGGCTGACGGCAGCGGGCTTCATACATTTGGTAAGTCAGTCGCCTCAGGAATGAACTGGATGGTGAAAAGCTACATTTTGATGAAAGATCACGAAAACATACTTTTTCTTCTTTAGAATAATGTCCACTAATGAATCATTCATAATAACACAAAAACATGTATCGAGAAAGAGGAACAGTTCACCAAAAATAAAAATGAAAGATTGTTTCTTCATCAGGTTTGGAGAAATGTAGCATTGCATCAGTGTCTCAGCAATGGATGCTCTGCAGTGAATGGGTGCCGTCAGAAAGAGAGTCCAAACAG
>NW_015505415.1:426276-472483 GCF_001515645.1 Sinocyclocheilus grahami | reverse complement strand
TATAATTCTTCACCTGCATGTTCTTTTGCGTTATCCTTGATCTTAAATAAAAATCATGCTTTTTTATAAATCTGATAACATTATATCATCTAGGGACACTTGCATTTGATATATTGTGCTTTGTACTTTATAGTAGTTATTTTAAAGTGTGTACTCACCGATTTTTTTTTTTTTTTTCCAAAACATGATTTTACAGAATAAAATGTATAAATTCTTCAATTGACAAATAGTTTAACTGCAATTTTATCTTTATTATATTATATTATATTACACACTCAGAAAAGTCTGTTTAAATAGGGTATGATGTACAGTATTAATATAGATATATTTACTGTATTTTTCACAGGTGTTTCACCTGTATTTTGAATTATGCATTGCATTGTGTTGTTTTTACGGTTAAAGGAAATAGCTTAGTAATGTCTCGGCCAAAAATGACAATTTTTCTACGGATTTTTTTTCTTGTAGTTTTAATTCTATTTTATTCTATTTTATTCTATTTTATTATATTCTATTCTGCCTGTCGTGCTTGAATATCTTTGACATTGTGCTCAGAAATCTGTCCGTCTCCCTGCGGCTTAGATATAAAGCTTTAGCGCAGATGTCCAGGAGAGCTTATTGTGCAACAAAATGAATAATCTCACTGTAATTCATTCAAATGGAGAGGTGAAATCTACTGAATAGACTGTGCCAAAACAATCTGAAATGATTTTTGGACTAAAATTGGCCAGTATTATACAAAGAATTTAAGTTTATGGATACAGCCGAACGTTTAGTCATCTGAGTCATTTCTGTTCTTTTGCAAATGTTTTGTTTTTTATGAAAGGTTTAGCAGGCTTTCCAAAATATGCTCTGGTTGAATTCAAAATTATGTGCAGTATTAGTTCAAAAATGTTGATTCATGTGAGTATCAATTGTGCGTTGATGTGAGTATTTCTAATATTTGTTTTTATAGCAACTCCATAAAGTTGGTGAATTTGTGCTCAATCTTTATAAGCACATGGCTGACGGCAGCGGGCTTCATACATTTGGTAAGTCAGTCGCCTCAGGAATGAACTGGATGGTGAAAAGCTACTGATGAATCATTCACAATAAGACCAAGATTGTGTATTGAGAAAGAGGAATAGTTCACCCCCCCCAAAAAAATAGCTTTTTAAAATTAAAGTTTCTTCATCAGATTTGGAGAAATGCTGATAAAAACATCACAATAATCCACAAGTAATCCAACATCTGGAGAAGACAAATCCAGCATTAAGACGGTTTTAACTAAAATATGAGTCCGTAATCCATACTAACGCTTGCTCCAGCTGTTTGGACTCTCATTCTGACGGCACCCATTCACTGCTGAGCAAGTGATGCAATCCTACACTTCTCCAAACTTGATGAAGAAACAAACTCATCCTAATGATGAGGGTGAGGGTGGCACATTTTCAGCAATTCTTTTTTATTTTAGGGTGAACTATTCCTATAATAGGATCAGTTTTGATTTCATGTTAACAATTGCTTAGGTAAAGCTGACGTAGAAATACTGAGCCTGTTGGTGTGTTTTCAGGTGGAAAACTCAGGGGATCCTTGGGAAAACTTCCAAAATTCCCAACCGCTTTCCTACTGGGAGTGTGTGTACTTACTCATGGTAACCATGTCCACAGTGGGTTATGGAGATGTTTGTGCTAAAACAACCCTCGGACGCCTTTTCATGGTCTTCTTCATTCTCGGAGGATTGGTAAAAAGCCTAAATAAATAGAAGCAATCCCATAATAATTCACCCACAGCCTGCATTTCTGCCTCCAATTATCAGGTCCTTAATCATTGTATCCTTGACAACCAGAGCTGGAAAACGAACCCTACATTTAGCTTCAATCCAAATATTCAATCCAAACGTTCCCAGCTTCTGCTTGTCATGATGGAAAGATCTTCATGTGTTTTTGCTTGTACTGCATTGCGTGTTTTTGGTTAAGTAATTTTTCAAAAGTATGTCTATATTTCAAATGCTATATTTGTTGATTTCATGTGATAAGTGGAACCATCATTAGGGAGTACAAAGTAATTCTGTTTGTAGAAATCATGACTGACTGCGGTTTTAGACGACCCGACCCAATTTACCCCACCCCAACTCCAACAAACTCTATGAAGGGCTGAGATACACTCCGTCACGATGCCAACATTCATCATGCATACATATATGACTGTCTCAAATTAAAATAGTATTTTCATATTAATTATTATTAATATTATTATTATTCATTATAGAAATAAATACAAATATGTATATCAGTTAACGTGGATAAAATTGTATATAATTTTTTGTCAATATATTAAAACACATTAGTTTTAATATTAATATATATTTTTAAAGTTTATAAAGACAGATAGATTATAAAGATAGATATTAATTGTAGAATGAATTGCAGTGCTTTTCTAAAAAACATTTAGGACACTTTAGTGCACAGATCTTTTCGATTTGTCCCATTTACAGTATAATGATTAATTTTGTTAGTGGTCTTTTTGAAAGACAATTGACTGCTTATCTGAAAGTTTTAAGATCAGCTTATTGCCATAATGATTTTTTCCATATAAATAAAGTAATAAAATATTAATATTAAAACATTATTTTAATTAAAGTATTATTTATTTAATTAATTTATATTAATTTCAATTATTATTATTAATATTTTATATACAAATTTAACTATATAAACATAAACACAATTATATTAATTACAAAAAATATTTTAAAATATTAAAAAAATATTAAAATGTACATTTTATTATTAATAATTTTTCATAAAGTCTGTAAAGAGAAATAGATTTAGCTATTAATTGTATTATGTAAAGTAATGCTTTTAGAAAACATTTTCTACATAAAATAAATCAAGGACACATTAATTCACAGATCATTCCAATTTGCCCCATTTATGATTCATGCGGTCAGTGTAATACAATAAATAAATAAATAAATTCCAATAAAAATCTGTGTTTCAAAGTGTTTTTGAAAGACAGTTCACTGCCTAATTATATAAATATACTAAAATAATTTTCATATTGTATTTTGTAAATATATTCAAATTAACATGAATTTTAATAGTAATCATTTTTCATAAAGTTGGTAAATAAATAGCTTGTAATGTTTGAGATCTGCAGTCTTTAGGAAGGCAGTTTTATGAACTCCTGTAATAATGTAAATGATGTAAAAGGTACAGTGCAGCAGTGTTACAGGTGACAGTCGTGCTCATATCAGCCCGGCGTAAGAGTTTGTTTGGACTAAACATGGCTCTTGAGGTTTCCTCCTTTACTTCACCGTTTTCCCTCTTAAAACAGCAGATCTGAGCCACATCTGTGGCTTTTCTTCTCTTCAACACTGATATCCCTTCAAACAGGGATATTTGTCAAACAGAATGCTTTTACTTTTATCCTAAAACCTTCCAGCCTCTAAATTCTGGGCAATGCATGCATACAAGCATTCTGACACTCAATCTGTCTGCATTTTAAAGCTCCATTATTTAACACTTAAAGGGATAGTTTGTACTAAAATGATCATTCTGTCATCGTTTACTCAGCCTCATGTCATTTCTTTCTCCGGTGGAACTCGAAAAGGTCAGTTTTAGGAACATCTTGGCTGCTTTTCCGTATAATGAAAGTGAACGGGGACCAAAGTTACAGTCCAAATGACTTGTTGTTCAGACAAGCGATCATATGACTTCAGAAATCAAGTCATCTTTATTTCTATAGCGCTTTATACAATACAGATAATAAATAAATAATAATACAACAGGAACATATGAGAATCAGTGATACAGACTTCTTCAAATATGAGACGGATTCTGCATTAATGCACAGATCTTTCCAATTTGCTCCATTTAAAATGATTAATTTTGTTGGTGTGATACAAACAAAATATATAACAACTATAAGTGTTTTTGAAAGACCACTACTTATTTATCTTATTGCCCTAATGATTTATTTTCATGTAAATAAAGTAATAAAATATTCATGTTGAAACATTGTTTTCATATTGATATTATATACAAATGTAATTATTTAAATATATGAAAAATAATTATATTCATTAATATGAATAAAATTAATTATATACAATATTTTATAAATAAAAATTAACATTCATTTTAATATTAATATTGATGTATTATGTATTGTATATTATGTACATTAATGCACAGATGCCACATGTATAATGATAAATTTGGTTGGTGTAATGCAATGTGTGTCTGTGTCTGTGTGTGTGTGTGTGTGTGTGTGAGTGTATGTGTGTGTGTGTGTGTGTGTGCGTGCGTGAGTGTGTGTGTGTGTGTGTGTGTGTGTGTGTGTGTGTGTGTGTGTGTGTGTGAGTGTGTGTGTGTGTGTGTGTGTGTGAGAGTGTGTGTGTGTGTGTGTGTGTGTGTGTGTGTGTGTGTGAGTGTGTGAAACAACTATCAGTGTTTTTTAAAGAAAATGTAATGCTTATCTGAATGTTTTAAGACCAACTTATTTCCATAATATTTTTTCATGTAAACTAATTAATAAAATATTAATAATAAAGCATTATTTTAATATAAATTTTTAAATACATGTAAAAATGTTGAATGTAAAAAATAAATTTGTATTCATTTAATGATATTTACAGCCCTAGTTCAGTTTAATAACTGTGTAAAGTTGATCAGTTTGTGAACCGAGTTCAATTCTCTACGTAAGATAATAGTGTCGTTATTCAGCTTGATTCAGTTCAGTTCAATAACACTGTCGATGTTGCAAAATTCATCCAATTCAGCTCAATTTTTGTCTTATCCATTAGTTGAAAACAGAAGACTTGAAAAACAGAGCACAAGTTGTATGGACTACTTTTATGATGCTTCTTTTTTTGTATTTTCAAAGCTCAGTCATCCATCATTTTCATTATATTGCAACGAGATGCTCATTGTTTATTTATAAATGCATCTTTTGTTTGCTGACGAAAGAAAGTCATATGGGTTTGTAATGACACAAGGGTGAGCAAACGTCTTAACTCTCATTTCGCCTGAACTATCCCTTCAAGGCTCTTATTTCTGATATGAAACCTCTCTTCTACTGAAGGTAGAAGCATTGGCAGACTTCTATTGTCCTGTGTCTCCTGTCTCCTCCTCCAGGCCATGTTTGCCAGCTACGTTCCTGAAATCATAGAGTTAATAGGAAACCGCAAGAAATATGGTGGTTCCTATAGTGCAGTAAATGGGAGAAAGTAAGTACCGCGGGTTGGGCTGCGCTCGCTCAGTGCGCTCGGCCCGTCTGCATGCTCGTCTCTCTCTCTGTCCCATGCATGTAGGCAATGTTTGCTCGCTACGTGCCTGAAATCGCTGCTCTCATCCTTAATCGGAAGAAATATGGAGGGAGTTATAACTCGACCCAAGGAAGAAAGTAAGTCAAAGGATTGAAGACGCCGAACCTCTAATGAATAGGTTCTTATTTTCTGCAGGGTCTGGCGTGGAGGAGCGCGGACTCTGACCTCACAGGAAGTCGCTGTAGTGCTTCCTGTGACGTCAGAGGTGCTTCTCCACAGGAAGTAGTATTATTATGAGGGTCTGGGGTCAAACGGCACAAATCATCTCATTGCTTGTCACGTCGTGTGAGTCGCTCATCGCTTGCTGATTAGTGCTACTTGTGACACTTGGGCTTCTGCGTGTAGCGGTGGTTGTACTGTTGTATGTTCATCGCAAAGCGGTATTTCGTTTGCTCTGTTTGGCTGTATGAACCTTTGCTTTGGAGATTCAAAACAAACAGAAAGAATTAATACTTTTTTTTTCATCAAGGATGCATTAAATTGAACAAAAGTGCCAGTAAAGGCATTTATAATGTTACGAAAGATTTCAATTTCAAATAAATGCTGTACTTTTGAACTTTCTGTTCATCTGTGAATCCTGAAAAATAAAATGCATCACAGTTTCCACAAAAATATTGTGCAGCACGACTGTTTTCAACATTGATAATAATCAGAAATGTTTCTCGAGCAGCAGATCAGCATATTATACTGATTTCTGAAGATCATGTGACACTGAAGACTGGAGGAATGATGCTGGAAATACAGCTGCGCATCACAGAAATACATTACAGTTTAACAGATATTCACATAGAAAACAGCTATTTTAAATTTAAATAATATTTCACAATTTCTACTGTATTTTTGATCAAATAAATGCAGCCTTGCTGAGCAGAAAAGACAAAAAACTGTACCCACCCCGATCTTTTGAATGATAGTAATATATACTGTTTTGACTTGCCTTTTTAGCCTTTTCAAACTTTCAAGTGTATGTAAATAAACTCGTTTTAAATAATACTAATAAGCCATTTTATGAGGTGTCACAAATATGCACATTTTTCACAGTATCAATCACAAAATTCAACTGTACATCACTGCAATGTTTTGTGTCAACTTATTTTAATGCCTAACTAAAACAGTGTATAAATTATGTATATGAAATATGTACTTGCATTACTTAATAATTAATTATCAGCAGTCATTTTGATGGATTATTCTTTTCCGACTGTCCGTGAAGCTTCTTATTGTTGTTTGTTAAGGTGCTCAGATGCTTTGGCTTTAAAGACCCCATGAAATCAAGACTGGTGGGTTTAGTCTATTAGCTTTGTGTTCATCTACAGCATATAATCATTTCAGCAGATTTAAGCATTTAAAATGAGTTGTCTTTCTCTTATGATATCACTTTAGATTATATTCCGATTTTAAACCCATTAAATGTTCACTAAAGTCTGAGTAGTGATTTTAAGGGGTCTTTAACTCATTACAGTGGCACTGCATTGCTGTTATTGCTTTAAACTCATTTGTTGTTGTTGTTTTTAAGTAAGCTTAGGACAAGGTTTGTTCTTGTTACAGTATACACCAATTCAATCCAGTTTCTCCTGAGAAAACCTACCCAGATTATCTTAAAACTAGCACATGCTCGGGGTTCATTTCAGTCTGGTTGTGCGTAATTGTAAGGCTAACTGTTGTGTTAAACGTGTGATCTGGGTGGTTTTCTCTCTTGTTGATCACCTCTGATGTTTTCTGATGAATACTCACCCGTTGCGTTTCTCAGGCATATAGTCGTCTGCGGTCACATCACGCTGGAGAGCGTCTCCAACTTCCTCAAAGACTTCCTACACAAGGACAGGGATGATGTCAATGTAGAAATAGTTTTTCTCCATAAGTAAGTATAATGGTGAAATTAAATGGAGTTTTCATCTGCACAAAAGATTCGTTGTGAAGAGCACTTCTGCTGCTCTGTTGAACGTCTTCGTCTCACAGTGCCGTTGTGTGTGTGTGTGTGTGTGTGTTTTCAGTATTTCCCCTAATCTTGAGCTGGAAGCCTTATTCAAGAGACACTTCACACAGGTGGAGTTTTACCAGGGATCCGTCCTCAACCCTCACGATCTCGCTCGAGTCAAGGTATGGCTTTGATCTACAGTCTGCAGGCTGCTCATAATCATAGAAAATCTGGAAATATCAGGGCAATATGTGTGTATTACCTGCACTGTAAAACAAATTTGTTTGGTGCCTTATTTTTTTTTAAGTAATCAGATTGTCTGTACAAATGAATTCAATTTAAATTATTTTAAACTGACTTTAAAAAATCTAATTAAATCTTGTAAGTAAATCTTGAAAAATCTATAAGTTGCTTTGACAAATTAGTGGAAAAAACGTTACCATGACTTATTGATCAAATCATTTTTACAGTGTAGAAATGTCACATAAATTTATATGATCATAAAAAATCATGGAAATTTATACTGTACATTTTTCTAGTTATGCTCTGTCTAAAATATTTAATCAGATATTGTTCTTGTGTAAAGCATGGTTATTATAGTAAACTAAAACCATTAAAATATTTTTGTTACATGAAATAAAATAAATGTTAACTGGCATAAAATAAAATAAAATATTAAAAAATATATATTTTATTCCAGCTAGTTGCCAAGGCAACATCGTTTTTGTTTAGTTTAAATTGGAAGAACTAAAACAACTAAAACTAAATAAACTAAAGCAAATTAATAAAAACTAATAGACATATTTAAAGAAAACAAAAACTATGACAAAAATATGCAGCAAAATTACTAAAACTTGAACTAAAATTAAAATTAAAACGAAATTTTCAAATAAAATCTAATTCAAAATATTAACAAAAAAATCTGATACTAAAATAAAACTACCAGTATTAAAAAAAAAAAAAAAAGAGAAGATAAAAACACCAACATTTACATTGACTAAAATTAAAGTAAAAAATAGAAAATCTAAAAATAAAATCTAATAAAAAAAATAACACTGGGGTAGAATACTAGCTAATTCATGAGTGAATCTTGTTTTTCATGAGTCATTTGAGTTGATTCACTAATTGGTCTGAATGATTTGCTAGCAATCGCTCTGATTTGTCTGAATGGTGTTAAACATCTTTATGCAGTAATAACAAGCATCTGAGCTCATGGAAATTCACTGGACAGAAATATGGGAGCGCTGCAAACAGCAATAATTTTAGCCCATTTACTTACATCCTGTAAAGTTCATTCACTTTTTAAAATTAGATCTGTGTTTTTTAAAATCTAATTTTTCTAGATTGAGTCGGCCGATGCCTGTCTGATCTTAGCCAATAAATACTGTGCAGATCCTGACGCTGAAGATGCATCCAATATCATGAGGTGGGACAGTGTGCCAACTTCATTTAAACCGCCCAAATAAACAAAATAATTATTGCAACTCAAAAATCAACAACTTTTGATGGATTTCAGAAGATTTAATGTGTGATGTGTGATTTTCTTAGGGTGATATCCATTAAAAACTACCATCCAAAGATCCGAATCATTACACAGATGCTGCAGTACCACAATAAGGTGAGTTTCCATATTGCCTTATATTACAGTCTTAAGTGCACTTGTAATGTTATTCAAACTGCCAGAATGTAGTTTTTCATGACCGTTGTCCCTTTTCATGTTCTTTAGATGCTTTCAAGCTGTTTCTCCTGTAACTGTACTGTTTTCAGTAAATGTTCTGGATGAATTAAGGAGGGAGCTTTGAGTTGTGGAATTTCAAGTATGTCACAATCTTATGTCAAAAGAGTTATAAGGCCTTGAATGCATGTGCTTTCTGTCCTCGTCTTCTCCAGGCTCATCTTCTCAACATCCCGAGCTGGAACTGGAAGGAAGGCGATGACGCCATCTGCCTCGCCGAGCTGAAGCTGGGCTTCATCGCCCAGAGCTGCCTGGCACAGGGTCTGTCCACCATGCTGGCTAACCTCTTCTCCATGAGGTCCTACATCAAGGTCAGTCCACACATGAACAGCTGGATCATTACCTTTTGAATCCTGAGCATGAAACTCACAACTTTCTTTCGTTTAGATTGAAGAAGACACGTGGCAGAAGTATTATTTAGAGGGAGTAGCCAATGAAATGTACACGGAGTATCTGTCCAGTGCTTTCGTGGGTTTGTCCTTCCCCACCATTTGTGAGTAAGTATGATGGGTGCGGTTATTTCCACTCTTTTCCAAATGTTAGTATAAGAGTAAATTCATTAAAACTATGAAATAGCACAAATTGAAGTATGGGAATGATGTAGTGAAATGCAAACAATATTTGAGCGACGCTGCACTTTGAAAAAAAAGTTTGAAATTCACATGACTACAAAACTGCATATAAGCAGAAGTTTCAAGTTTGAGAACATGAGAGACAAATTCAAATGTGTCCAAACTTTTGACAGGTTTTGTGTCTTTCTTGATTGTTCGGATACGTTTCTGGATAATTTGGCTGTAAAGTTGCTGATGTAAATAGATATAAATGAGATAAAGAAATAAGGAAACAGATGTCTAATAAATGTGAATATCTATTTTGTGTAATTTAGTTTTAATTGATCTTTTGTTTCTCTGCAGGCTCTGCTACGTGAAACTGAAACTCCTGCTGATCGCGATTGAATATAAATCAGACCAGAGAGAGTGCAGGTCAGTCTGATCTTCATTAAAAACATTTATAGTCCTAAAGATCCAGCATCCTGACAGCAATACATACTCTTGACTCAATTACTATTATATATATATATATATTTTAATATTTTGAATTAGATTTTTTATAACAACGTTTTTATATGTTGTTTTCACTTTAATTTTAGTTCAATTTTATTCATTTTGTTGTTTATATTTTTTAATTAATGTCTATATAGTTTTTTTTTATTTTAGTTTATTTAGTTTTAGTTATTTTAGTACTTAAAGTTAAAATAAACAAAATGAGAAATGTTGATCTAACTAAATATATATATATATATATATATATATATATATATATATATATTTATATATAAATGTTTCTTTAATATTTTCACATATAGTTAACAATAATAACAGTGTTTAAGTTTTTGTTAACATTTGTCTAAAGTAACAAAAATGTTTTTATGGTTTTACTTTGAGTGTTAATTAACGATAATAGCCCTGCTGAAATGATTAACGTGTTGTTTAGTGTGCCCTTTATCCTGCATTTACTGGTTTGTCTCACTTTGCTGCTGTTTGTGTGTTTGTTTCACACAGGGGTGGAAAATGGTATGAAATTATAAGGTTTCATTTGGTGTGGTCACATCATGCCAAATTCTCTTGAAAATGTACTTGCCATATTTGCCTGAAACATTCCTGAATGTTTTAGGGTCTTTTGTCCATGAACGTTTTTTGCGCTCGGTTAAATGTTGAGACTGTACTGTAAAAGGCTTTTAGTCAAGACAGTACTGTATATGTGTAGATTTTCAAGGGATGCATTTATTTAGTTTCTGTTCTTCTGGTCGAGCTGTGTGTGTAATGTGACACTGAAAACAGCGGTGACGGTATCTGCTACTGCCTTTCTGAACATGTTTAATGCTTTTACTGTGAACAAATGTTTTATTTTCTGTAGTGACACACTTATGAAATGAAACATGCTGGATGTTTTATGGATAGTTCACGCAAAAATGAAATGTCTATCGTCATTTACTCACCCTAATGTCGTTCCAAACCTGTATGACTTTAATCCGTGAAACACATATAAAGGAGATGTTTGGCACAATGTTATTTTCCATACAATGACAGTGGAAGAAGACAGACACTATCAAGCTCCACAAATGACAAAACACCACTGAACCATCCTAAAGTATGACTTGTTTTCAAACAATCAAATTTCATTTGTTTTATGTTGAATTAAAATGCACCTTTAAAAACATCATTTGATTTCCTTGATTGCAAACGGCATGAGGCTGATCGTGATGCAGCTTGAAAAACTTAATAATAAATGAGATAAGAGATTTGCAGTGGAAGGGAAAATGATTAGTAAAATTGTTCCTTTCACAAAGCTGTGGTATTACTAAGGCATTTTGCTAAACATCTCCTTTTCTGTTCCATGGAAGAAAATAAGTCATATGTTTCTAGAATGATATGAGAGTGGAAATGGTGAAAGAAATGTCAGTTTTGGTGTCAACTCTTCCATGCTTGCATGTCTGTTAACCAAGTAAACTAATACTTTGTGTTTGCATGCAAATGTCGTCCTGAAATGTTTAAAATAGATTATTTTAGTTCAGACATGACATAATAACCTTCATCATAAAAAACAGATACAAACAGTAGTTTTACTAAATTTAATTTAATTAAAAAAAAAACATTTTAGTAAATGCATGCCGTCATTAAAGGGGTCATATGATGCTTTTTTAAAGATCATTATTTTGTGTATTTGGTGTAACAGAATATGTTGACATGCTTTAATGTTCAAAAAACACATTATTTTTCAAATACTGTACATTATTGTAGGTCCTCTATGCCCCGCCTCTCTCAAACGCTTAGTTTTCAACAAAGCCCCCTCCTTCCGACAAGCGCAGTCTGCTCTGATTGGCCAGCTGACCCAGTGCATTGTGATTGGCCGAACACCGCAAGCACTCGTCGGAAATGTAACGCCCCTTACCATAATCGCGAGCTTCATCTTTCAAAATAAATGTAAAGACAGCCTGAAAGGGGAACAGAGTCGCGTGACAGACACAGTGATGAAGCTGGTATGTGTTTGCAGTACACAAGCCACGGTTAAGACAGCTGACTCCACTTTGATGTGACACTCTCTCTCTCTCTCTCACACACCCACACATACGCGTGCGCGCGCGCACACACACACACACACACACAATGCGCAAAACTCCGCATTTGAACAGTCAATAGCAAATACTTAAACTAATAACAAAACAGTAGCTGATTCAGAAGCGCCAGATTGTCATAGCAAAGTCAGAATGACCTCCTCTCCTAGGTTCACGAAACGGTCGTCCATAAAATGCATTGCTGTTCTGTTGTAAGTCATCTTAAAGATTCCTAAATGCATCTACTTCCGGAAGGCCAAATAAAGTGCTTTTGCTTTCACCTAGAAACACACAGCGTCTCCCTGACATGCTGCTTCAACACTAACTGCGGTTACTGAAACCACGCCTTCTTTCTCTGCATGCACATTTGGGCGGCATTATGCAAATATTTCCACATAGTGATGTAGATATGTGGGGGCATGTTAGAACGAGCTGTTTTGGGGGGGGGGGTGTCAGAGTCTTAACTTTGATAAAGAATATCTCTTTGGTTTTGAGACTTTAGTCTTTGCAACTTCAGGGATCTTATCTATGCACAATCAGCTTGTAACACTCCAAAGAGAAAGAAAAACTTGAAATCACGTCATATGACCCTTTTAACATTAAAATGAAATGCGATGCTTCTTTTTGTGTTCTGGGTGATTTTGGCATTACTGTACAAACTCTTTATGTATTTAATGCCTCTTTTGGGTTGTTTTTTTTCTTCTTTAGATTTTCGTCAGGTGTTTTCATCTGTATTTGAATGTTTGATGGTTTACATAGATTTATGGTTAATTTTTAAGCGTGTCCACATCGTGGCACAAGCTGTCCCGTCTCCATAAGTGCAGAAATGATGATTTGGAGGGCAGTGTTTCAGAACTCATTCTGTGGATTGTGAGTGTTGTTTGTGTTTCACAGCACGCTGATTAACCCGGGCAATCATGTGAAGATGCAGGAGGGAACACTGGGCTTCTTCATCGCCAGTGATGCCAAAGAGGTGAAGAGGTGAGGAGATCAATGAGTTTGTGTTGTGCTATTCTCTACATATCCAGCAATAGATTGACATCATATCAGTCATATGTTGTGTGGATGATTTGAATAAGATCATATTTTTCCACTAGGGCACTTTTCTACTGTAAAGCTTGTCATGATGACATTACAGACCCAAAACGGATCAAAAAGTGTGGATGCAAACGGAGTAAGTTACCATGAGAACATTTATTAATAATTGCCTTACATTCACATTTTTACATAAATATATTAAATATAATTATATTTATAAATTTTATTAGGTGTATTTCATATCACATTTCAGATTACCTAATAATAATAAAAAAAATATTTTAACATTTATTAGTAATTAAATTATTTCACAGAGAATGTTGTGGGATCAGGAATCATTAAACTGGATTTGTTGTGAGGGTTTTACATTGCACTTTACCACAATTTTCCCCACAGCTAGCAAATAATGATTTAGATATAGAACAAGAACTCTCAAGAATTCACGTGTGGAGGAGTTTGTGAATGACATCTCTACCGAGGCTGTTTTATCAATATCACTGCACCGCCTGGCCACATTATCGACCTTTTTGGCTTTTTCCTCCACCTGATACTTTTAAAATACATCAAAAACATTTCGTTAGTAATTGACACATTTCACATTCTCCCTTTTTCTTGCTGCCCTGGATCTGTGATAATTTCCCTCACCCTCTGATAGTGTTGTATTGTGAGTAATGACAGCCTTCATCTGTAAATGCAGATTTGTACTGTAGCCTGCTGCATGTGTGAATGTAAAACTACATCTTCCATCAACCCACTGTCCTCCACCACATCATCAGCAGGAGACAGCTTGACTTTTCACTGTTCTAACAGGCTCCTAACAGCACTTGGGCTTTTCTGAGGATTATTCTGTTTTGAGTTTAGATATCACCCCATATGTTTTTTAATTTTTAAATTTGTAAGAATAGAAATTTGTGTAATTTATGAGGTAAAATGTTATGTTTTGCATAATTTATGGGGTAAAAATACTCTTGTATTTTATATACCATGGCAGGACACGTTGATATATTTTCTCATTCACCTCCATGCATTTCCATGCTTTACTTGCATCTCTAAAATACAGTATTCCCAAGAATATATAAAAAAATTAAAACAGCATTGGAGCATTTGAACTGGTATGTTGTTGTTGAAAAATACAACAGATTTTACTATATAACAGAAACGTATATAACTTGATTACAAACATGTTTTTCTGAAGGTGTTCCTCAGGGCTCTATACTTGGCCCGTTGTAGTTTCCAGATGTCCAGCTTCTGTTAGTGAAATAATGCTCCCATCCATTAACATGCTTCTCCTCCTCCTCCTCTCCCCTCATCCACCCCATGACCCCAGCCAAGAAGTCCGCCTACAAGAGAATGCGTCTGGCATGTTGTGTAGCTTGCGGTGGGGCAGAACATGGCTGCTCGTGCATGTCAGACAGTGTGGCTAGTAACACGAAGGTTCTGCACCATGGCTTCCCCTTCTCTCCCGTGTCTCTGTATGATAACACGACCACTTTACGCTCGTGTAAGTGAACGCCTCCCCTGTGGCACCCGTGCCGAGTGCCCGTATAGTCATCTGTACCCGCTACCTGTGTATGTGCCATCTGGCTGGTGCAGTGCCATGTAGTGGTGGCATCTGATGTGGTGAAGACTGCTGTAAGCCCATGAATGTATCTGTGTGGTAGACTTGGTCTCCTGCATGCTGTTTGTGTGAATTGTAATGATGCAGTTTAGTAGTTAAGTTTTGTGATTCATTGAATCTTCATTGTAATGTTTTATTTTACATTCGGCTATGTACAGTGGTCTTTATCTGACATGTCCTTTAAACATAGTTTGTGTTTTATGCTAATAATCTAGATGTTGGATATAGTGATTGGTATTACTTACACTTATAGGAAAATGGCTATACTGTATAGGAGAATTATACATAGGAGAATTACATGTTGTAAATACACACAGTATTTTTCATTTGTATTGGAGGTTGAGAGCATTGATATGTAAAAGCTTATACCAGCCTAAGGTAATTATCTGGTGTCCCAGCCTGGCCAAGCTGGTTAGATTGGTCTGGTTTGATGGTTTTAGGGGCACTTTGGGTCAGCTGGTCAGGCTAGGAGACTAGTTAAGTTAAGTTTTTGTGCTCACTGGGTGGTTGAAGATCAAAATGATTAATAGACATTTATTTCCATTTTCTTTCTCACTGGTTCATCATTTCATTGCTCCATGTGTCTCACTTTAACCTCATTTTGTCTTTGCATTTTCTCAGCTAAAAGTAACTATAACGGATACATCAAATCAAGTAAGTCTTCTTCTTCCCCATTTTTACTTATTTGTTTCTTAACCGTCTGCTCTTTCTTCGTCACTTCCTTCATTCTTCTCTTCATGTTCTGCTCATCCAAACCTCAGTGATTACAAACATTTAATGTGATTTGGTCTGATGTATGTGTGCAAATTAAGGTGCAGAAGGATTATATACAGAAGCCCCCCAAAAAGTATTTGGACAACTAAGACATACATAAATATGTAATTGCATCAGATAATATATCAAAGCAAGTGCCATTCAAAATATTGAGAAATAACTTTTTTGCTCATTGCTCATTAATAATAAGTGGCTGTATGCAGTCAGCTCACACAGGAAGTAAGTGTCCAAATACTTTTTGCAGTCTGTGTATATCACTGTATCTGAATATCATGAATCACTGCAGACGCTTGCTCTCATTCAACACTAGGTGGTACAGCTGCATTGCAGTTCTGATAATGTGGAGCCTGAACTTTAGAAACGATTTCACTGCTTTGGCTTTCATTTGTTTTTGTTGTTTTCAAAGCATTTGTGAAGTTGTGTTTTTTCATGTTAAATTATGCAGGATATGTCAGCTAATGGTGCTGTCAGCAATTTTAGTTTAGGAGTTTAGTTTATTATGCATAAAATATTGCACTACAACCTGACAGAAATCACTGAAATAAGGATCCTGAGAAAATGCAGCTGTCTTGGTGACTGTGGAGGATCAATAATAAATCAATATATAATTAAATAATTTTAATTATTAAGTCATTTTTTTTCATATATATTTGTTAATAAAATGAATCAATATAAAAACAAATGCACTGGATTTAAATCTGGATTTATTTGTTCCTTTAAAATATTAAATAAAATCTAAATATAAAATACAATTAAATATAAAAAATATATATTTTATATAAAAATATAATATTTAATAAAAATATATAAAATATTTTTTAAAAAAATTGTATAAGTTTTAAAACAATTTAACAACACTTTAAACTGTATTACAACACCTTAATATTAAAGTTGTTGGTCAAGACGGCAATGTTATTAAAAATATTTTCCATAAAAAACACTTTTAAACATAATTTCCAAAATAATAGTAATAAAATAATAAATCATTCATATGCTAAGGACAGTAAAAATGTCCAATGAAATGCATGTTATTTTTTTTACAGATTTGGCTGATTCTGTCCACCGCCTGATTATGAATGTTTCTTGTCTGACAGTAAACGATGAGCTCAATCCAACATTCCTGCCCCAGAATCCCAAACCCACCCTAATGCGAGTTCAGTGTGCAGTGAGAGCGCCTTCTGCTGTCCCGGCCATCCGTGTGTCAGTGCCTTTAGTAAATAACCGTAAAGGCAGTCTGCTGTCACCGGCTGCCTCATACCTGCACAGACTCAGTCTGGCCGGCTCTAGAGAGCTGTATCAGAGCAGCCGCGCTGGCTCAGGAGCCGCCGATGCCACCCGCCTGCATCGGGCCTGTAGTCTGCCCGTTAAATACAGATATCATTCCAACCACGGCTCCACCTCTACCATCAGCCCGCACACGCTCTGTAAGACTCGGCCTGCCATTGTGGGAAACGCATGAGGACTAGTGGAGTTCAGAAATACTAAAACCATCCTGAACCGCGATGTGAAAACAACAAAATTTCAAGGTGGAAAAAAAAAAGGTCTTCGATCCTTCCTAAGAGTGCTAAGATTTTTTTTCTCCCTTCAAAAAACTTTTATTCTGAAGAGAGAAAAAGTTTTTTGAGAGAGAAGAATTTTTTTTTTGAAGAGAATTTTTTTTAATGAGAAAAAAGTTTTGAAGAGTAAAAAAAAAGGTATTTTTAAGAGAATTTGTTTAAAGGGAAAACGTTTTTTAATGAGAGAAAAAAAGTATCAAGATACAAAATATTCATAAACAAGGAATAGGAAGGATCTAAGACACTATTTTCTTCCACATTGAATATATATATATATATATTTTTCCTGTTGCAGTTCAGGCCTTTCATAATATTGCATTAATTAATGAAAAATATAATTTTTTTTAATGAGAAAAAAGTTTTGAAGAGTAAAAAAAAAGGTATTTTTAAGAGAATTTGTTTAAAGGGAAAACGTTTTTTAATGAGAGAAAAAAAGTATCAAGATACAAAATATTCATAAACAAGGAATAGGAAGGATCTAAGACACTATTTTCTTCCACATTGAATATATATATATATATTTTTCCTGTTGCAGTTCAGGCCTTTCATAATATTGCATTAATTAATGAAAAATACTAAATCAGTTTTTATATTTGGTTTAGCACACACACATACACACACACACACACACACACACAAACTGATCAGTTTTTTTATAGTGTGAAGCTGCAAGCTGAAAAATTGACACAAAAAACAAGTTGATAATATATAGTATAACCCACCCAAATGAAAATATGTGGAACAAAATTATGATTGTACCTTAATAAAATTCATTAATTTGAAAAATGCATAATACAATTATATATATTGTTGCAAAACAACTCATTTTGTAGTTTTCAGTTAATAGTAAAGCTAAACTAAAATAACGCTGTATACATTTTTAAGAAAAATACAACTACCCATTTTTAATGAAGTAATGCAAAATACAGTTTCTTGGCAGATAAGCAATATGGTAAAAATGTACTTGAAGCCTTTATATATAATGCATTAATAAAAAAAAGAATTACAACTATTTTAAATTATGCCTTGAAATGCAATTTAAAATGCATTGTGTAATCCAATGAATAATTGTAACCACGGTTATAATACTTATCTATTAATTGTTACACCTTTGAAAAGTATAATGCAGTAAAACACATGGCAATCAAGGAATCTGCAGATATTAAAATGCATTTTAATTTTTGTTACAATTATTTATGAAAAGATGCAATGCATCGCAATACCTTTATAATGCATTATACACAAAGACTTCCAAGTAAAGTTGACCAGAAATGTATTACTGGCATTGATCAGAATGAGAACAGTTAGTCAAACTTCACCCAGAATTCCCACTCTTTCTCTCTCCTTGTGCTTCATCCCTTCTGTATGCGTCTCACAGCTGTGTGATTGTATGCTTTGAAGTGTTTTAATGGTTTGTGACTGTTGTTTGGTAACATATGTAGTTTGGTTGCGTCTCAAACTGTGGCTGGTGTTTCAGTAGTAGAGGAGGAGCAGCAGTCGGCTCTGTCGCCCAAGAAAAAACAGCGTAACGGAGGGATGAGAACGTCGCCCACATGCTCACCCAAAATCATCAGGTAAGAGCACAACCGTCTGTTTCTGTTTCTGCAGAACTCACTTCTATGAATGCTAGTGAAATAATGCCATATTGCTCATAGTAGTGAGTTTTGCATGAGAAAACCCTTCACGTTTAGCGTCTCTATCCTCTCTCATGCTCACTAAACGTGTGACACGGCCCTCGGCTCCAGCCAATCAGAGGCCGCGGTCGGTCTGTGTCGCCTCAGGCTGTGGTTCTCTTACTGCAGTCCGACGCGCCGCCTGCTTTTACCTGCCTCTTATCCTGTCCTCCAGAATTACTGATCTATTTATTGATTTTGACTGATGAAAGAGCTGCTAGTGAATTAATAAAAGCCATTAATACTCAATGAAGGAATGAGAATAATATCTTCTGAATACTTTGATCAGGACAGCAGGCAGGAATACAGGAATTAAATTATAAATGCAACGACAGTAATTAATAACAAGTGGGATTTAGAGGGAAAAATTACTCATATATTTATTTTATATATAATATACATTTAGATCTAATGTTTTATATCTATATACGTGTATATGTATTTATTTATTATATTTTATTGGTATTTTAATTATTTTATAAACACACACACACACACACACATATATATATATATATATATGAGAACAGAGATCTCTTGGGGATTTCATAGCCTTTCTGTGTATTACATACATTCATAAGAAACACTGTGATGTAACCTAAATATTCTCTCATCTTGTGTATTCTTTTGCTGCAATATATACACACACACACACGTATAGATATTGTATCCATAAAATTCTATACAAAATTAGACTTACAAAATTATATACTCAATCTGAGGTCAATATCCTAGTTACATTATCACTATACATTATTACTTTTATTAGCCTTATTGTCAGATGTATATAGCTGCAATAACAAACTCATTTTAATATGAAGCCAATAAGATCAATGTTCTATTATTATATCTAGATCAAAAGATGTAATATATATATACACACTATTAGTCAAAAGTTTGGGATCAGTAAGACTTGTAATGTTTTTTAAAGAAGTCTCTTCTGCTCATCAAGGCTGTGTTTATTTGATCAAAAATACTGGAAAAAAAACAATAATCTTGCAAAATGTTATTACAATATAAAATAATGGTTTCTATTTTAATATCTTGTAAAATATAATTTATTTCTGTGATCAAAGCTGTATTTTCAGCATCATTACTCCAGTATAAAGTGTCACGTGATCTTCAGAAATCAGTATAATATGCTGATTTATTATTAGAATTATCAACAGTTGTGCTGACAAATATGTTTTTGGAAACTGCGATACTTTTCAGGATTCTTTGATGAATAAAAAGTTAAAAAGAACAACAAATAAAAAATTTTTCTAACAATATAAATTTATATATATATAAATAATATTGCATATTATATAATTATATAATATTATAATATTATTTAATTATAAACATATATAATATTGGCCAATATCCTAGTTATAGTATCACTATACATTATACAGTAGTCTTATTTTTTTTTTTTGCTTTTATTATTATTTTAATTGTTTTTTGTAATGAATTGTGTGTGTGTGTGTGTGAGTGTGTCTGTGTCAGGTCTGATCCACATGCTGCTATAGGACCCAAATGAGACACACTCACTCTTTCCTGAGTGCTATGAGCCGATCGGCCAGATATTGATTTTGTGCTGGCGAGGATGGTATGAATGTGTTCAGCGCTGACAGATCAAGCCCCTGAGAGGATCGGATAGAGCGCGTTTGCTGAAACACTAACCGTATTCAGTGTGAGAGATTGAGTCTTCATGAATGTGCTGTCAGTGAAGGGCTGATCGAGTCCAGTCTGATAAAACTCAGATCACATTCATCCGGATCGCCTCACACTGAACGTCACGAAAACATGCCCTGCTCACATTTCACTTGCAAATCAGAAAAATGGGAATTATATAAAGAAGATTACTTTTTTTAGAACCATTGCATTGCTTTCTGCATTGTGATATTATTTGAACATTTTTAAATGAAAAAGTAAAATCTGAATGAGATTTAAATATATATATATATTAATTTCTATAAATTCATTATAATGTAATTTAAAAAAATAATAATACTTTTTTTTTAATCCTAATCAAAAATTAAGTTTTGATATATTTGCGGTAGGAAATGTACAAAATATCTTCATGGAACATGATCTTTACTTAATATCCTAATGATTTTTTGGCATAAAAGAGAAATGTATAATTTTGACCCATACAATGTATTGTTGGCTATTGCTACAAATATCCCCCAGCGACTTAACACTGCTTTTGTGCTGCAGGCTCACATTTATATTTTTAATTTAGTTAGTTTTAGTCATTTACTAATTAAACTTAAAAAATGTTGCCTCTGCAACTATCTGAAAAAGTAATTTTGTTGCGTGTTTTTGTCAGTTTTATTACTTTTTTCCCCCAATTCTATTTTGTATTCTTATTTCAGTTTTAGTGTAGTTGTTTTCAGTTTTAGTAATTTTAGTACTTAAACCAAACAAAAATCACAAATGTTGCCTTTGCAACTGACTGAAATAAAGTACAACTGAAAGTAGTTTTAGTATTTTTGTTGTGTTTTTGTCCGTTTTATTACTTTAAAATATTTATTTAGTTTTTATTATTTTTTTATTTCCATTTTAGTTTCAGTATTTTTAGTTAAGTTTATTTCTTCAACTTAAACTAAACAAAAATGAGAAATATTCATTTCATTTCTGAAATATTTACTTAAAGTATAACCGAAAGTAGTTTCAGTAATTTTGTGGTGTTTTTTTTCTGTTTTTTTTTTATATCTGTTTATTTTTTATTCTTTTTATTTTATTTTTATATAAATTTCTATAAATAATAGATTTATTTCAGTTAACATTTCAATGAATGTAATTTTTTTAATAGAGTAGATAATCACTTGAAAATTGGAGCTGGGGAAGTTGTAGTTAGCAATAACAACAGTGTGCCAGACTAGTGTTTGTGACTAGTTTTATGGTCTGTAGAGGTCAGTCATTGATTTATTGGCCTGTATTTCTCCCTCAGACTCGCAGTGAGGCAGCGATGACGGTTTTGAGCGGTCACGTGGTGGTTTGTATATTCGGCGATGTAAAGTCGGCTCTGATCGGTCTGCGGAACCTGGTGATGCCTCTGAGAGCCAGTAACTTCCACTATCACGAGCTGAAGCCCATCGTGTTCGTGGGCTCTCTGGAGTATCTGAAGAGAGAGTGGGAGACGCTACACAACTTCCCCAAGGTCTCCATCTTACCCGTGAGTGGACGTCTGTCTCTCTGTTTAACCCGTGATGCTGTATCAGCGGCGCATTTCTGACGTGTGTCTCCTGTTTAGGGAACTCCACTGAGTCGGGCCGATCTGAGAGCCGTCAACATCAACTTGTGTGACATGTGCGTCATCCTTTCAGCCAATCAGAACAACATCGACGACGCCTCTCTGCAGGATAAGGAGTGTATTCTGGCATCTCTCAACATCAAGTCCATGCAGTTTGATGACAGTATTGGACTCCTGCAGGCCAACTCTCAAGGTAAAGACAGGACCGTCTCGTCCCCGGCTCAGATTTTTTATTTTTTCTGGTGAAAGAAATACACAAATGAAGAATAAAGCCAAAATATTAAATGTCATGGGTGTATATTAACTGAGTAATCCACTATTTTGTAGAGGGGGTCAAAACCTGAGGGGTTTCAGCTGAGATTCGGAGCCAAATTACAGGGGGGTAAAAATTACTTCAGAAAGCCGGCAGCATCATTATATTATTTTTTACACAGCAATTGGTTGCTCTGTTAGTAAAATCTGTTGACTTTAGCAATCTTTGCTGCATTATATTCCAACGGTGATCATTCAAACATGGGGAAAAGGCACTTCTTTTGTTTTTTTCCTGACGTTTGCAAGCCTGTAACTCAAGAAGTCTTAAAGATATCTTAATATCCGTGTAGATTTGAGTTCTTAACAAACTTTTCTTATGGTATCGTAATTTCTAAGGCCCTATATGGTTCATTTTCAGAGATGTAGGGATTTCAGTGTGGCTCCTTGAGTAATTTGTTTTAATTATATGGCACTCGACATGGATGTTCTGTGCAATTTTTTTGATAGATGGAAAGAAGATACATTTATAGTTTCAAAATTATTTGTACTTTAGACATTCCACTTTAAATTCAATAAGTATCAGTGATCAACATTTGGTTTTTGACCACTGAAAATGTGTACAATTTACTCTTGGAGCCACATTTAGATTCTAATATCTATGGGACTGAACCATATAGAGCCTTAAAAAATGAAGATACAAAAAGAAAAGTTTGTTAATGCCCACAATCTAAAAGGGCATTAAGATTATGTTAGTACTTCTTGAGTTACAGGCCTACAAACCTAAGAAAAAAGCTTGAAAAGTGCTTTTTTCCATATTTTTGAATGGTCACCGTTGGCATATAATGCAACAAAGATGGCTAAAGTCAACAGATGTTACTAATAGAGCAACCAATCTCTGTGTGAAAATAATATAATGATGCTGCCAGCTTTCTGAAGCCATTTTTACCCCCCTGTAATTTGGCTCCAAATCTCAGGTGAAAATGCCATTTTGACCCCCCTCTACAAAATAGTGCATTACTCAGTTAATTTACACCCATGACATTTAATATTTTGGCTTTCATCGCTATTTATGTTTGTCTTTCTTGAGAAAAAATATTAACAAAATCAAAAATTAGAGCTGGGGAAGTTTCTGAAATGTGGTTGATTTAACATGGAATGATGCTGTATTCATGTATTTTTGTGCTCTGCTCCAGGCTTCACTCCTCCTGGAATGGATCGCTCGTCTCCGGAGAACAGTCCCGTACATGGATTGGTGCGGCAGGTGTCCATAACCACCGGAGCAAACATTCCCATCATCACAGAGCTCGGTGAGACTCATATTACACACACATTTAAGCACAAATTAATACTTTTATTCAGCAAGGGCGCATTAAATTGATCAAAAGTGACAGTAAAGACATTTATAATGTTACAAAATATTTCTATTTCAAATAAATGCTGTTCTTTTGAACTTTCTATTCATCCTGAAAAATAAAATGTATCACAGTTTCCACAAATATATTGTGCAGCACAACTGTTTTCAACATTGATAATAATCAGAAATGTTTCTTGAGCAGCAAAGCAGCATATTATACTGATTTCTGAAGATCATGTGACACTGAAGACTGGAGCAATGATGCAAAAAAATCAGCTTTGATCACAGGAATAAATTACAGTTTAACATATTCACATAGAAAACAGCTAGTTTAAAATTCAAATAATATTTCACAATATTACTGTTTTTTTCCCCCTCAAATAAATGCAGCCTTGGTGAACAGAAGAGACTTCTTTCAAAAACATTTTAAAAAACACTATAATAAGGTCCCATTAGTTAAAGCTGCAGTCCGTAACTTTTTTTGGTTAAAAATGATCCGAAATCAATATTTGAGCAAGTACATAACCAGCCAGTGTTCAAAACTATCGCCTTAGTTTAGCCCGATTCACAACGGTTAGCTTATAATAATGTTTTCTAATTTGAGTGGTAGGGTTAGGTTTTCATGGGGAATTCGAGCATGCTGCCGCGTCATTCGCACACAGCTGCAGTACCAGGTTTTCAAACAGAGATGGCGACAAAGAGGCAAAACTTACGGACTGCAGCTTTAACGTTAGTTAATTCAATATTTTTTACAGTATTTATTTATCTTTGTTAATGTTAGTGTTATTTTCATATCATTGAGCTACTATTATAGTTTTTAATCAATATTTTGAATTAGATTTATTTTTATATTTTAATTTTAAAATTTTTGTACATTTTTGTTTATTTAATTGTCTGTATAGTTTTTATTAAACTATTTAAATATTTTATTTAACTTAATTTGAATATTAAATATAAATATAATATATTTAAATATAAATCATAATAAACTAAATTAAAATGAGAAATGTTGCCTTGGCAACTAGATGAAAATAAGTTTGTTCGTTAATTATATGAAAATAAGCTTGTTCGTAAGTTTTGTTTCTTTTGATTTCAAGTTAAATCTTTTATTACTTGAAATAAAATTTTATGGTTTTAGTTTTAGTTAATTATAATAACTGACATTAGTTAATAAAAATACAACTGTTCATTGTTAATAGTTCATGTTAGCTCAGGCCAGTTAAATAATGTTAACAAATACTTTTGATTTGAATAGTTATTATTAATAAATGTTGAAATTAACGAAGATAAATGATTTACAATATTTTTATTGTTAGTTTAACTAATGCAGTTAACTAATGTTAACAAGTGGAACCTTATTGTAAAAAATCCTACTGACCTCAAAGCATTTGAGAGAAACGGCTGTTTTAGTAACAGTAGCTGAAAATCATCTTGAAGCTAGTTTCTGGATTTAGTTGCAAAGTGCAAAACAACTAATCGTTTGCAGCGGTGACTGGTGGTTTTGGTAACTAGTTGCTATGGTAACTGGTTGTTTTATGCTGCTAGCTAAAACAGACAAGTTGCTGCCCCTGGTTTCTCTGAGCCAGGACAAGAGCAGCGGGAACAACATCCCAATGATAACTGAGCTGGGTAAGAAGGGCTGACGGCGACTCGTTTCTCATCCTCTGGACTGTGTTCCTGTAGCTCTGTGGATGTTTCAGCTGTTCTTCTGTTCCTCTCTGGTGTTTTCCACTGTTGGCATGAACGATTCTGCAGCATGCTGTGAATCCCGTCTGCTTCTGTGTGGCGAGACACACGGCTAGTTCCTGTCAAACCGATCGAATCTGTCGTCTGTTCAGAAATGATCTGTCACTCCGTTGCGTGTTTCTGAGTGTCTCAGACAGGACACACAAAGGCTCAGGGTCCAAAAGGAACTTCCTGCCAAACAATCGACAACATTTCATGAAACATGATTTTTTCTGACCATGAAACTGCACTTTACATTGTTTTTATTTATTAATGTTTTTAAATAGTTTTTATTTTCGATTTTAATTTGAGTAATTTTGTTGTTTGTTTTGACGTTTTCTGGCCATAAATGATTTTTACTGAGCATGAAACTGCATTTTGCATAGTTTTTATTTTTAGATTTCAATGTAAATTTTAGTAAATCTGTTGTTTGTTTTTGTCAATTTTATTACTTTAAATATATATATATATATATATATATATATATATATATATATATATATATATATATATATATATATATATATATATATGTGTGAAAAACTTGTTGCATCTTTCCCAAAAAGACTCATGGCTGTATTAGATCAAAAGGGTGCTTCTACTAAATACTGAGCAAAGGGTCTGAATACTTAGGACCATGTGATATTTCAGTTTTTCTTTTTTAATAAATCTGCAAAAATGTCAACAATTCTGTGTTTTTCTGTCAATATGGGGTGCTGTGTGTACATTAATGAGGAAAAAAAATTAACTTAAATGATTTTAGCAAATGGCTGCAATTTAACAAAGAGTGAAAAATTTAAGGGGGTCTGAATACTTTCCGTACCCACTGTATATATATATAATAATATATAAAAAATAATAAACATATTTTATGCTTTTGTCATGTTTTATCAGGCTGACCCATTAATACATATCATCACATCATGTTTCTGCTTAAAGGTCTGAAGAAAAACTTCATCTAGATAAACTTTAAAATTCTTATTAAAGTTCTTATTAAATTCACCTTCAGCTGCTGCACTGGCATTTATTTGCCAAAGCCCCTCGTTTGGTGCTAAAGGTGTTCATTTTTGACCCTGTGTTGTCCTGTTATTTTCTGTGAACATTCTTTATTAAGACTTCTCATTTAGTGAAACACATTCCTAACAAACCGTGTGTGTGTGTGTGTGTGTGTGTGTCTGCAGTGAACGACTCAAACGTCCAGTTTCTGGACCAGGATGACGACGACGACCCCGACACCGAGCTGTACCTCACGCAGCCGTTCGCCTGTGGGACAGCGTTTGCCGTCAGCGTGCTGGATTCATTAATGAGTGCTGTAAGTCAGCGCAAACCATAGGCGGAAATCCCAGGGGGGTCGGGGGGGAACAGGATCCCCCCTATCTGAGGGTTGTCCCCCCTAAAAATATTGTTAAAAACCACACTGTGCATTGTAAATAACAATGTTTTATACTTTAAATATAATTGTGTAAGTAGTAAAACACCACAAACGGGGCAAAAACGCATTTTAAGTTTAGAAACATTTCGAGTCTCCCCCTCCCTTTGCTTGCTTTGCTCTAAATGCCTGCTTTCCTCTTTTACATCACCTACACACACACACAAGTCCGGTGAGAGAGAACAAAGTCAATAGTTGTGGAACTCCAGTAAGTAACGTTACCTGCTTGATGGAAAGGGTTGCCAGGTTTTCATAACAAAACCCGCCCTATTGCTACTCAAAACTAGCCCAAACTATCCACGTTTCGAAGGGGTCCCCCGGTAAAAATCACGTTCTGGGGGCTAAAATGCACGTTATTGACATTAAATTTAGTTGGATTATTTGTGTCCCCTTCATGTTTATTGTCCCCCCCATCTGCCGTCCCACGTCTGTAACGCTCCTCTCCGTCTCGCTCTCTCAGACCTACTTTAATGACAATATTCTGACTCTGATCCGGACGCTGGTGACCGGCGGAGCCACGCCGGAGCTGGAGGGTCTGCTGGCAGAGGAGAATGCGCTGCGTGGAGGATACAGCACACCGCAAACGCTGGCCAATCGAGACCGCTGCCGCGTCGCACAGCTAGCGCTTTACGACGGACCCTTCGCCGATCTGGGGGTGAGACTGACATCTGCTGCTGCTTCATTTTATTCAAGTTTAACCCTCTGGTGCTGGTCAAAAATGACAATTTCAGTAAAACATACTATATTTTAGTTTGATAGTGTTTTATTTAATATTTTGTATTTTAATTTAATTTATGGTACTGAGATTATATTTATGGAATAGTTATGATCCATTTATTATATTTATTAACCATTTTTTGATCTTAGACCTGAAAATAACATTTCCGACTTAAAAAAAAAAAACCTAAAACTAACTAAACTCCAACTTAAACCTGAAAATCTTGAATGCTTTGGAGCACAGATTTAAGGATCTAAAGAAGACACTTGGGAGATTATAAAAGTGAAACTAAAAAAAAAAGTTGTAGAAGTTTTTATTGTGAAAATGTTAAATTTGATATGAAATATATATTTTCCAAAACATGTTAAAACTGTGAGAAAATCTAAGCCATAAATCTAAACAAGTTGTGTTCCAAATTTGAGGTTGATATCGCGAAAAAGCTGCTTCATTTTATTCAAGTTTAACCCTCTGGTGCTGGTCAAAAATGACAATTTTTTTTATTTCAGTAAAACATACTATATTTTAGTTTGATAGTGTTTTATTTAATATTTTGTATTTTTAGGGGAATTTATGGTACTGAGATTATATTTATGGAATAGTTATGATCCATTTATTATATTTATTAACCATTTTTTGATCTTAGACCTGAAAATAACATTTCCGACTTAAAAAAAAAACCCATAAAACTAACTAAACTCCAACTTAAACCTGAAAATCTTGAATGCTTTGGAGCACAGATTTAAGGATCTAAAGAAGACACTTGGGAGATTATAAAAGTGAAACTAAAAAAAAAAGTTGTAGAAGTTTTTATTGTGAAAATGTTAAATTTGATATGAAATATATATTTTCCAAAACATGTTAAAACTGTGAGAAAATCTAAGCCATAAATCTAAACAAGTTGTGTTCCAAATTTGAGGTTGATATCGCGAAAAAAATGAGCTTTTAGTAAGATTTTGTTTGGGCGCAGTGCAAAATGTTTCCACTAAATGTAATTTGCTTTCCGTTCTTTTTGTGTGTGTGAGAGTGCGTGTCTCTGTGTGTGTGTGTGTGTGTGTGTGTGTCTCTGTGTCTCTGTGTGTGTGTGTGTGTCTCTGTGTGTGTGTGTGTGTGTATGTGTGTGTCTGTGTGTCTTGTGTGTGTGTGAGTGCGTGCGTGCGTCTGTGTGTGTGAGAGTGTGTGTATGTGTGTGTGAGAGTGTGTGTGTGTGTTCTCATAGCAAGTGGCAAGAACTTTAACCCACCATTAACCATCTGGTTCTTTTCGGCCATTTTTTTACTGAAAAATGTTACACTTTTTTTTTTTTTACATCATTGGAATGGTATGAAACATGTTAAATTTGTTTTGCATAAATTTGCTATGTGAACACACACACACACAAAAAATCTCATAGCAAGTGGCAAGAACTTTAACCCACCATTAACCATCTGGTTCTTTTCGGCCATTTTTTTACTGAAAAATGTTACACTTTTTTTTTTTTTACATCATTGGAATGGTATGAAACATGTTAAATTTGTTTTGCATAAATTTGCTATGTGAACACACACACACACAAAAAAAAATCAACATTATTTGAAAAGGTTAAATGGTCTTGAAAAAAGTCACAATTGTACTGTTCGCAGTCAAAAATGACCACACTGGAAATGAATTTCATCTAGTGGAAAACTTTGGTACTGCGCCCAAATAAAATCTTACTGAAAGCTCATTTTTTGCAATATCAACCCCAAATTTGGAACACAACTTCTTTAGATATATGGCTTGGATTTTCTCACAGTTAACATGTTTTGGAAAACATATATGTTTAATATAAAATGTAAAAAAAATTAAATAAAACAGGACTGCCGTGATGTTTGGAGGCCTGAGATTCAAATACTAATACTGTTTGAATCTATTATATTAAATATCTTTAAATCTGTACCACCATATAATATTTAGGTTTGTTTGTGTTTCCAGGATGGGGGCGGTTATGGTGATTTATTCTGTAAAGCACTGAAGACGTACAACATGTTGTGTTTTGGAATCTACCGATTAAGAGACGCACATCTGGGAGCACCCAGCCAGTGCACCAAGCGGTGAGTGAACCAGCTTTACTAGCTGTACTAGATTAGTTTTAGCTCCTATGGGACTAAGTTTGGGGTCGGTGTGATTTTTTTCATGTTTTTGACTTTTTGCTTCTGCTCACAAAAACTGTGCGTGCGTCTGTGTGTGTGAGTGCGTGAGTGCGTGCGTCTGTGTGTGTGAGAGTGTGTGTATGTGTGTGTGAGAGTGTGTGTGTGTGTTCTCATAGCAAGTGGCAAGAACTTTAACCCACCATTAACCATCTGGTTCTTTTCAGCCATTTTTTTACTGAAAAATGTTACACTTTTTTTTTTTTTACATCATTGGAATGGTATGAAACATGTTAAATTTGTTTTGCATAAATTTGCTATGTGAACACACACACACACACAAAAAATCAACATTATTTGAAAAGGTTAAATGGTCTTGAAAAAAAAGTCACAATTGTACTGTTCGCAGTCAAAAATGACCACACTGGAAATGAATTTCATCTAGTGGAAAACCTTGGTACTGCGCCCAAATAAAATCTTACTGAAAGCTCATTTTTTGCAATATCAACCCCAAATTTGGAACACAACTTCTTTAGATATATGGCTTGGATTTTCTCACAGTTAACATGTTTTGGAAAACATATATGTTTAATATAAAATGTAAAATAAATTAAATAAAACGGGACTGCCGTGATGTTTGGAGGCCTGAGATTCAAATACTAATACTGTTTGAATCTATTATATTAAATATCTTTAAATCTGTACCACCATATAATATTTAGGTTTGTTTGTGTTTCCAGGATGGGGGCTGTTATGGTGATTTATTCTGTAAAGCACTGAAGACGTACAACATGTTGTGTTTTGGAATCTACCGATTAAGAGACGCACATCTGGGAGCACCCAGCCAGTGCACCAAGCGGTGAGTGAACCAGCTTTACTAGCTGTACTAGATTAGTTTTAGCTCCTATGGGACTAAGTTTGGGGTCGGTGTGATTTTTTTCATGTTTTTGACTTTTTGCTTCTGCTCACAAAAACTGTATGTATTTGATCAAAAGTACAGTAAAATTGTGAAATATTATTACAATTTAAAACAGCTGTTTATGTATTTGATCAAAAGTACAGTAAAATTGTGAAATATTATTACAATTTAAAACCGCTGTTTTCTATGTGAATCTGTGTTAAACTGTAATGTATTTCTGTGATGCGCAGCTGTATTTTCAGCATCATTCCTCCAGTCTTCAGTGTCACATGATCTTCAGAAATCACTATAATATGCTGATCTGCTGCTCGAGAAACATTTCTGATTATTATCAATGTTGGAAACAGTCGTGCTGCACAATATTTTTGTGGAATCCGTAATGCATTTAATTTTTAAGGATTCACAGATGAACAGAAAGTTCAAAAGAACAGCATTTATTTGAAATATAATTTTTAAAATGATGTAAAACAAACATTTAATGCATTTTTTTTTAGAATAGAGAAAAACCTGTATAATTCAGTCAATTGCAAGTATATAAAATTAATGAACAATACATTCTCAAAATATACAAAATTAATCAAATATGAAGGTCATGATGGATAAAGTGTATCTAATAACCAAAGTTTTTAGTTATTACATTAAAAAATTAAGTCAATAAAAAATATTAAATATACAGTTATCAGTATTAAAAAATAATATTACATTTTCTGATCATATAAATTGCCGTGAAAATTTAAACAAACTCGAATATTTAAAAATGTAAATACTTGAATGCTGTATTAATTTCTTTATACATGTGTGCGTGTGTGTGTGTATATATATATATATAGCAACACTAATTGAGCTTTTCAGTAGATTGTTTGTAACTTTGTTGTTTCCATGTTCATGTTAAATGAAACTATTGGCAAATATTTTCTCACAGTGGTGTGGATGTTTGTTTCTCTCGTGACAGATACGTGATCACGAACCCTCCCTACAACTTCGAGCTGGTGCCTACAGATCTGATCTTCTGCCTGATGCAATTCGACCACAACGCCGGCCAGACGCGCACCAACCTGTCCTCCCACTCCACCTTCTGAGAATAGAGAAAAACCTGTATAATTCAGTCAATTGCAGGTATATAAAATTAATGAACAATACATGCTCAAAATATACAAAATTAATCAAATATGAAGGTCACGATGGATAAAGTGTACATATTTCAGTTGACGTTTTGCATTTTTAGTTATTACATAAAAAAATTAAGTCAATAAAAAATGATCAGTATTAAAAAATCATATTACATTTTCTGATCATATAAATTGCAGTGAAAATTTAAACAAACTTGAATATTTAAAAATGTAAATACTTGAATGCTGTATTAATTTCTTTATACATGTGTGTGCGTGTGTGTGTGTATATATATATATAGCAACACTAATTGAGCTTTTCAGTAGATTGTTTGTAACTTTGTTGTTTCCATGTTCATGTTAAATGAAACTATTGGCAAATATTTTCTCACAGTGGTGTGGATGTTTGTTTCTCTCGTGACAGATACGTGATCACGAACCCTCCCTACAACTTCGAGCTGGTGCCTACAGATCTGATCTTCTGCCTGATGCAATTCGACCACAACGCCGGCCAGACGCGCACCAACCTGTCCTCCCACTCCACCTTCTGTCCCAGCAAGAAGAGCCCATCCGCGCACTCCATCCCCTCATCCGCCCGGCCGGGCCGCAGCCGGAGCCGCGACCTGCGCGACAAACAGAAGTACGTTCCTCTGTAAGCGTCTGTGGCGTTGAGCTGTGCCTGTGTGCACACGTGTGTGTGTGTGACGCCTGACGCCACGGACTCATCCTTACGCTTCGGTATCACAAACGCAAATCCCGGACTTTATTTTTTTACACGTATCGAATGTTTGCCTCGTACATCATCTTTAACATACCAGAAGTTACATCTGTATAAAGCACCGGCCAGCGTTTACACGACAAACCATGGTTTTGTTGAGGATCAGTACGTCTTACACGGGTAACACTGTGTTGGGTTAATGAATCAGTTTTACCATTTTGCACTTTAACTGCACTTTAATCCTACAGTTTGACAACAGCGACCTGACGAACGCGCGTGTGCTTCATCATCGCATCACGCCTCTGTGCTTCTACATCCTGATATTCCTGATATAACACGGCTGCTGTCTCATGTTACCCACCTACAGTGGCTCCAAACGTCTGACGGCTTGCATTTTTAGTTAATAAAAAATACATTAAATTATTACTAGTTAATACATTTACATTTAAATATTCAAATGTAAACATTAAATTAATAATGTTAACAAAAACATGCATTTTTTTGTTGTTGAAGTTTTGGATTTATGCATTTTTTTTATTGCAGTGGAAATTAATTTTTTGCAAGTGTTTAGATTCACAACTCAAATGATGTAAAACAAACATTTTGTGGATTTTAGGAAGAGAGAAAAATCTGTACAATTCAATCAATTCCAGATACATAAAATAAATAAGCACTACATAGTAAAAATATACAAAATACAAAACAAATGGAGCAACTATAAAGGACATAATGGAAAAAGTGTACATATTTTAATTGATGTTTTGCATTTTTAGTTCATAAAAAGTCAATACAAATATTATTAAATTAATAAATATTACATTTCCTGATCATATCAATTGCAGTGAAAATTTAAATAAACTTGAATTTGTGATTTTTTTTTTTAAATTGCACTTGAAATTAATTTTTTGCAACAGTTTAGATTCAGAACTCAAATGATGTAAAACGAACATTTCATGGATTTTAGGAATAGAGAAAAATACGTATAATTAATTCAATTACAAAACATAAAATAAATGCACTAGAAATATACAAAATACAAAACAAATGCACCAAATATAAAGGACATGATGGATAAAGTACTGTACATATTTGATTTATTTACATTTGCATTTTTAGTTAATCAAATATTAAAATATTACAAGTCAATAAAAATATGAAATTAATAATATTAATAAATATTACATTTTCTAATCATATAAATTTCAGTGAAAATTTAAATAAACTTGAATGTATTTTTATTCACATTTTTTACTCTGTAATTTATTTTTTAACAATTTAGATTCACAACTCAAATGATGGATGGATTCTTGAAATGGATAAAAAATCTGTATAATTCAATCAATTGTTGATACATAAATAAATGAGCAATGAATACTCAAGATATACAAAATTGAAAACAAATGCACCAAATATAAAGAGCATGATGGATAAAGTGTATGTATTTTAATTGAACAAAATCAGTTTCCGGGCAATGTCACAAAACATTTGATTAGTGAGCTTTTTTACAAAAATCGAAAATCATGACATTTTATTTAAATTTTTGCAAAAAAAAGTAAAAATGTTCAATGTTTCCGCAGACATTTGGACCCACTGTACTTACACATCTTTATATATGTGCTCATAAAGAATGTTAGTATTTTTCAAATGTTTTAATTTTCCATTCACTGCCTTCTTGAGACGACAGATGACCGAATGAGAGTTTGATCACATCAAACCCAAACTGAAGTGAAGCGAATGCAAACATCAGAAACATCCCGCTGAAGCATTATTCCTCAGTGCTCATGCTGGTTTAATGGGATGTTTGCAGCTGTCGCTCAGACGTTTCTGTGCTTCAAAAGAGTCATTTGACAAATGTTTTATCTTCCATTCAAAATACTTTCCATATTTCTAAGGCTGTTAAACTCTTTTGGACTGAACTCGATGTCCTGTTTGGTTGGTACAACTCACTTAATATATGAAAATGTTGCGATGCTGCAAGAATAAAGCTGTTTGATGAGCATTTGTAAAGAAGCAAGCAGGACGTTTGATTGCTTTCTATGTTTAATTCACGTTCGTTGCTATAGTAAGACGCTTACACCAAAGTTTTCATTCTCTAAATATCAAGTGTAAGAGATTTTTCTTATATGATTCTAATGAACTAGTGTATGCGATATCTTAAACATAATAAAAGTATTTTTTTTCTGTATTGATGTGAAGTCTTTGCTTTTAAAATACTTAGAGTATCTGCTTTTCACCTCATTTTCACTGATGATCTTTATTATTTAAATGTTTTTATTTTGATTGTATTATCATTTATAATTATTATCATTTTATAAATTGATAAATTATTTTCCAAACTTAAATACAAATGCATTTAACACATGCATATATATATATATATATAATTTTTTTTTATAAATACATTTTTAAACCTAAAGTACATCTACATATGTAAAAACTTGCATATATATTTTTTTATTTGATAATCTTTTAATTTGTTTGTATTTAGTTATTTTAATAATTTAATTAAAATTATTTTCAATTATTACATTTTTTTTTATAAATTGATAACTATTTTTTAAAACTAAGTTCAAATACATTTGCAAATAATTGCATTTTTAAAATTGTATAATTTAATTTTAGTTTGTATTTTATTATTTTAATAATTTAATGTAATTATAATTATTTAATAATTTAATGATTTTTGTAAATAAATTGATAACTAATTTTTTAAAACTTAAGTACAAATGCATTTCATTTTATTCTTTTTAAATTTGAGATTTTATTATTTTAATTGTAATGCTAAATATTTTTTGTAAATTGCTAAATTGTAATCTTATGCACAGATATAAATAAATATATACAGTGGGGCAAAAAAGTATTTAGTCAGCCACCAATTGTGCAAGTTCTCCCACTTAAAAAGATGAGAGAGGCCTGTAATCTTCATCATAGGTATACCTCAACTACAAAGCAAACACACCAACACACACACAGCCAATCAGATCAATCAGTTCAAATCCACCAGCAACATCATCCAGCCAATCAGAGAAGTGGAGGAGGAGCCTTGAGACGACGTCATCCACACACAGACTGAATCCTGGCTGGAAATCAATCATAAACAACGTCAGAGATGGAGTTCAGTGGTTCTCAACTGGTTTTGCTGCTGGAGATCAAATGGTGACCCAACACTGTTTATCATAAAGATGAAATTCTGATGGTTTCATGATTCTAGCAGCCAGTAATTTGCACAAAGCTCATTGTGGTCAATCTGATTTTTGCTGCAAGTGAACCCGTTTTGAATGTCTTGGATGTACACAAAAACATTTCCACTTCAACTTAAAGACTTAAAATCAGTTGCCTTAATCTCATATAACCTCACAAATGAAATTTAATTACAATTAGTTCAATTATTTTGATTGATGAGCCATTGCATCCCATAAAAGGAATTTATTTAGTTTGAAAACTTTTCAGAGAAATATTGTTTTATTAGAAATAGATATGTAGGTTTCATAAAGTTTTTGAGCAATCATGAGTTATAAAGCCAAAGAAATTTAAATTAAATTTATTCCAGTTGGGTTAATACTGGAAATTCTCAGATTATATGTTCTTATAAATTTCATACAATGATATATTCAGATGACTTCTAATCAATATTGAAAACAATATATTTTGCTTTATTTTTTTGGTTCATGAGTAATTTTAAATTTCAAAGAATTTTTTTTATTGATCAAAAAGGGTTAAATGCATGGTAATGTTGTTGAGCAGATCCAATATGGTTTTAGATGAAAAATATTAAGTTTTGACTTTTTTTATAAAGCAACGAATATATATATATATATATATATATATATTTTTTTTTTTATTCATCGTTGAGAGCATCACATAAAATCTGTCTATATTGGATCGTGTGCATTTCATTACCTGCATCAAGCATTGTTGTTCCTTACCGTCCATGACTTGAAAAACACATGTACAATACATTTATGGATCGTGACCAGTTGAGAACCACTGGTTTTGGAAATAAGTATCAGAATCGCTAAATAGAGCGTTATAAATATAGAAGAGATGAGCGTAGAATATACTGCACTGTAGATGACAGAAATCTCCTCTAACTGAGCTAAATATGTATGAAGAAGTTTTCCTAGACATTCGCAGGCACATCATTGGATTGACATCACTCTGCACTCACGCAACAGCATACAGTTTTCATTATCGGTGAGAAATCAGCCAAAGAGCATCAGTGTTTGATCTGGTTAAACGCCGCAGGTTGCACAGAGCGGGCGCAGGTCCTCCCTCGGTCCGGCTCGGGATTGGCGATAGAATCCGAAACCAATCCACATGCTGGACAAATTAAATCTAGAAAAAAAACTATGATTATAGCTGGATCAAATAGCAGCTTCGCCGTGTTCTCGTACCAATGATTATGCACTGTAGCAATAAATATGCTGTTTCACATGAGATTTGTCTTGATAACCGTGCATTTGATTGGGTTTTACCTCAGTAATGCATTGTGAGGTTTAATCAGCTTCATGTTAGTAAGATGAGGATGGAGGTTCAAGTTCATGGCCTGTATAATCTTCAACGTCTTTTTGCGAACAATGAAACGCATTCCACAGCTTGTGCTGATAGATTTGCTCTGCAGTGTTTCTTCAGCTCTTTGCTTTCAATCTGAGCTTTTTACTGTTAATAACCAAGCGCTGCAAATCATTTTATATGCATTTATTTGTTGCCTTGAGCTTCTGTTCACTTCTTCAGTCATTCCAGTGTTGCATATTAAACTCTGATCAGGTTAAACGTGTGCTTGATTTATATATGCGTCACATGAGCCTTAACAGAGCTGATCTGAGATCAGCAGAGCCGGACTCGAGGAAGGACCCGCAAAAGACCCGCTCCAGCGAAAAGTGGCCCTAAAATCAACAACAATAACAAAAATCATGCAACAAAGTTCAATATTTAAAGACTGGATGACTGAAAAGTGGCATGAATTTGTGCAAGGTGTTTGATTAGTATGTATAATTTTAGTGATTCACACAAGCAGACGTATTTAAATGAAAATGTCTTAAGCATTAAGTGTGAATCTTGCGGTTTAATATGCTGAATGAAGAGAGAAAGATGAACATCTTGTGTGCTGCTGGAGTATTTAACATGATATACATGGCAACGCAGATATAAATACAATATATTATAATGTACAAAAGGCTGTAATTAAAGTGTACATGGATTTTATTTTGTATTTTCACAGAATAAATATGGATGTATTAGTGTTGGTAACTGTGTAGTTATTTGACTATTTTATTCATCTACAGACAGTGTCTGTACAAACCTGGAGTGAGGAGCTACAGGTGAAATAAATGACCTGTAAATTGTGCACTGTAAAAATAAATAAATAAATATTAAGTGATATTAAAAAACATATTCAATTTCATAATAATTCAAATAAATACAAATAATTATAACAAATATCAAGTGATCAATGGAAAACTAAATTACATGTAGTAATAAATAAAATTTATACAAATAATTAAATAAAAATAAAAAAGAAGGAAAATACTTAATAAATGAAAATAAACAAATTAGTGAAATTAAATAAAAATGACAAAAAAAGATCACAGAGTTCATAACGTTTTATGCTTTAACAAGTAAAAAACAAATCTGCCAAACATATCTCAGATATTTTGATTAATTAGTCGGAAATTTTTATCATATAATACTATATGGAGGGGAAATGTTAAACTGTCATAAAAATGTCTCAATGAAAAAAATGAGAAAAAAATTTAATGAATAATATATATATATATATATATATGTACACACACATACACATTTTTAAAGAAAATTAGTAATATTTTTCATACAACAAATATTATGTATCTATCTATCTATATATATAATATATAAAATAAATTATATATAATATATATTAAAATATAAAATTGTAACAAAAATATAATTTGTTGATTTTCACATGTTCTTGACAGGTTTCAGGACAGGTTACTATTTTTCTTCATATCTGGTATGATGCCAAACAACCGGCATATTAAAAAAACAAAAAAACAACAACTATTCAGTCAAGAAAGTCAACGTACACACTCCATTAGCAGAGTTCATGTCAGAGCGTCGTACCAGACACGAGTCAATGTCACGACTGATCCCGTCCAATCAGCCGAGACACAAACAGCATCCTGCATCTCCCCAAACTCCTGCATCAGCACCACGGCAATCACTGTCTCCATGACGACAGGATGCTCTCCATCCATCAGCGGCAGCCCAGATGAGCAGATCCTTTAGCAAAAACAAACTGCTCATTACGGAGTGTCCGGCTTGATTAAGTGGCCTGCACCTCCTGTCAATACAGCCGTCATCAGTCTGAGATCTTAACAACTGCTTCATGGCCATTAGTCAAACAGACCCTGAAACCAGCGACCTCTGGGCTCCCACATCAGCCCATCTGACAAGAACGGGCAAACCTTTATTCTCCTGATAAGAGAACCATGGTTCATTTAGTGGATCTGACAGCAGCTCTGATAATGCAGGAAAACGCTAACGAAGCGCAGCAGAGAATACTGTGACCTGACGTCCATCTCAACTTCATACACCACTAATGAAGCCACATTAACACAGAACTCTGCTATTGCTCAGAGCTTTCTCTTTAATATCTAAGGAGACTTACATTAAATATTAAATAAGAAATTATCAACTTTATCTCAGCTGTTTCTTCTTAAAGGGACAGTTCCCCCAAAAATGGAATGCTGTCATTTACTCACCCTCATGTCCAAACTTTTATTACTAAAGTTATTCTTACGTTTGATTTATATAAATCAGTAAAGATTTGACAGCAAAATGACACATGAAGCACGAGCTGAAGCTGGACGTTTGTACAATTAGACTAAAAGAGCTTTAACTTGATAAATTCAAAACTATCAATCATGTTGATTGTTTAGAAACACTTGAGGAAATTTGAGCATCAAATATTATACAGTAGCTTTATATATATATAAAAGTGTCTTCCATATCATAAGGTCAAAGTGTTGTGTATAGTTGTTGCCTGCAGCGATAGAAACCTCTGAGGCCTGAGTGATTCTGTTCTCAGAGCCAAAGGCCGGCCGTCCATCCAATTTATGTGAGCTGAAAGAATCCACACAGCCTCACAAACATCACAAATGGATTTCAGAGTTTACAAGCTGGTAAAATGCCAGTGTGCTTTCAGAAAACTTACTCAGAAAACTCAACACCAGTAAACAGAGATGTAGCATGAAGTCAATTAGACTTAAATAGGGGTATTTATAGCTGTTTTTTGTTTTTTGCTACCATTTATAAAAAGCAATGTTCAAAACTATTGTAAGATGCCCCACACACACACACACACACAGGAAGTGTTCTTAATCGCAATACTGCTTTGTCCTCGGAGGTTACGGGAAACAGCTCTGATTCTGCTTTTCCATCAGCGCCACCTGCTGTCAGCGAGTGGATTTACAGAGACCGGACATCATTAGTAATGTTACTGTTTTAGTGATTATGCAAACAAAAGTCATTTTATTTGTTGTTTGTTGATTTTTAAATATAGAACTTGGTGAAGTGATTTATGTGTCGGTACTTTTTGAACATCTCCAGCACATTTTAACAATACCGTGATAATACTGATAACTTGGTCACTATAATCGTGATAAGAAATTTTCATACCGTTACATCCCTAACACACACACACACACACACACACACACACACACACACACACACACACACACACACACTGCATGATGCAAATGCGAATATAAAAATAGAGATTTGATAGGTAAAATGATTGATGCAAAATGCAATGAAATGATCGAAAAATTATATTTAAAAAAATTCTAATAGACAAAATTAATTTTATTTTAAATTTTCTAATAAAAAAAACTCTAAAAAGGTGTAAAAATTACCCTAATTTTATACATTTTCACAATTTTCTAATTAAAAACAAAAACACTAAGAAATGCAAAGTGACTACTTTTTCCAATTTTCAAACTATATAACCGAGTCACTGTTGATGAATAAAGAGGGAGGAAATATCAAAAACAATGTGAACAAATGTCTCCAATGATCTCAAATCATAAATACCATGATAACTGAATTATGACTGTGCATCATTCAGAACTGAGAATGACTTTAAATTAGGACTTAATTCCTGAATTTTAATCGAGTTGGCCCAGCACACAGGATGCAGAATTCTAATTCAAATTTGAAATTAAAATGGAATGGAATTCAAACAAATTCAGATGAGTTCTGTAAGTGGCAATTCTAATGATACATTATTTTTATACAGTGTGATTTACTCATAAACCATACAAAGAAAATGTAGGATACTTCCAGAAACATTACATTATATGAATAATCACTGTTTGAAATGCTACCTATAGAAATGTGTATTTAAGTGAACTTTCATTTAGCATTCGTTTCCCAGAATTCCCAAATGAAGTCTTTTCTCAGACAGAGTTCTGAAGTTTCTGATGTTGTTGTGTTGGACTGTTGTGTGAATTTCTCTTTACATCGTTCTTGTGCCGCGTGACCAATTGCATTCAAATTCAGAAGCTAAAACTCAACAATGACATACATACGGTACATACTTTGAAAGTTGGTGATTTCAGACTCGGCTTCGCTTCACTCAATCACGCCAAATTGTTCACATTTCAAAATGTCTGCCTTCAGTTCTTCTACTGCAGTAGACTCTCCTCCAGACAGGTAAAAGCGCTCGTGACACCACCTAGTGACAGGAGTGTGTCATGAACATTCAGAAATACACACAGTAACCTAGGCAGAATTAATAAATATAAAATTAAATTGAGATAAAAATGGATTTGCTTTCTTAATAAATGTCATTTATTTTGCACAATTCATCAGTACAAATTATTCTAAAGAAAAATATAGATTGTTTTCATAATCTTTTATCAAAATCCAGTAACTTTCTCTGTCTAAAACCATTTTTTCCCTTATGTAACTAAGGCTCTGCAGGTGGGAAAAACTGTGAAAATAATGTAATGAAATCCACATTTGATTTTTCCTGCTATGTATTCAGTTTTCCTCAAAAGATGTCACTAAAAAAAAGAAAAAGAAAGAAAAATTAAGCCTACATTTAGGTTAAATGCAAATGTGGATGGATCAAAACAGATTTATTTAATGTTAATTATATATATATATATATATATATTTGTATTTTTAAAATGTATTTTCAAAAATATAAAAAAAAAGGCCCCAAAATGATATAGGTAGAAAATATATTTACATGAATATATTTCAAAACATATTTTAGCAAATATATTTTTTGACCATTTTTTTTTATATTTTGAAATATGTTTAAAATAGTCAAAAAATTTAGATTATATTTTTATTATATTATTATATAATTATGATATTTTTGATTATATATATATATATATATATATATAATGTTTGCCACATGGGACTGAAGTAAAGTCATCAATCTTGCTTCCGTGTCACAATGCTTCACCGTCTATAAATTTCTCATTCCCCAGATCCATCTCTCGATGACATGTTTGCATTATATTACATTCCATATTTTGGTGTTTGTGTTTTAAATTTCATGTTTGTTCCTCTCAGTTCCTATTAGGATGCGTTACACGCGTCCAGATCAAATGAAGCAGGGTGAAAAATGAGAGACGTTGAGCTGCGGATGGAAAGTATTGTGGTGCTGATGCTGATCTTTTGCAAGCGTGCTTCAGTTCCACAATGATCCGTGACATTCATTCCCGAATTATTGATGGCTGCTGACTCGTCTGGAGTCGGGCAGAAATCACCAGCTCAGCTCAGCTCAGCTCAGCAAACCGGCCAAATCACATCTGATCATCACAGCCATCAGTTACACACGCACTGATCAGTGATACGACACTGACAGATCCGCCACTGATGTTTAATGACGTGTCAGAGACGACTGGATGGATATCAGGAAGACATTCACATTTTCTGAACTGTTAATATGGATGATGTGAACTCTATTCTCATTGAATGAGAGACTGTAAAATGCAGGAATAGATTGGTACTTGATATATTGTAGTGCTGAAATATGACCATATTCATGCTATAGTATTTCTGCATATTGCATGTGTAAGTAACACTCACAAAATGTAAATCTGAATATAAAAATAGATATGCAAAATTATTCTAATTGATCCAAAATGCAAAGAGATGCAAATTGACAAAAAATGCAAAGTGACTAAATTATTATTATTATTTTATTTAATTTTATTTTTTTACAATTTTCTAATTAAAAAAGACTAAAACATGCAAAGTGACTAATATTTTTTTTATTTTCCAATTAAAAAACACTCAAAAAATGCAAAATGACTTTAATTTTCATTTTTTAGTTATAATTAAAATGACTGATTTTCTGAGTTTTTACAATTTTCTAATTAAAAAAATATTTTTTTTTTACTTTAGAAAAAATAATAATTAAAAAATATTCTAAAAATGACTCCACATTTGACAAATTTCTAATAATAATAATAATAAAAAAACTAAAAATGCAGTGACAATTTTTATTATCTAATTTAAAAAGACTTTAAAAATGCAAAATTACTTTAATTTAACTTTTTTGTTTGTTTGTTTACAATTTTCTAATTAAAACAATTTTTTTAATATTTTAGCAAATATATTTAATATGTAAAATTAAAATGACATATTTATTATATAAAGCAATAATAATTAAAAAAGATTCTAAAAATGACTCCACGTTTTACAATTTTCTAATAATAATAAAAAAAAAAATGCAGTGACAATTTTTTATTATCTAATTTAAACTGTACAATTTTTGTAATAATTTTTTTTTTTTTACAATTTTATAATTAAAAAAGAATGCAAATGCAAAATGATATAATCTCAGATAATCTTGAATATGTTATACCATTACAACCATGACATGAAATGAGAAAATCTAAATAAAATCATAATCATGTCTGAAACCACTAAACAGTGTGCTTCTCATTTTGTGACATAAAACATATGACAAACTTTTGCTTTTCTTTTTGCATTTCTTTACTTGACTTTATTAAGAGATCATTTAAGAATTTTTCACCATATAAATGGTTGTCAAAAGCAAAAAATGCAATAAAATGCATCATATTTTGTGAGAAAGTGTGACATGCTCAAGCAAATCAGTGCTATTTTTGGAATCAGCGTCTCAAAATTAGTGCAAAACAAGTATTGTATTTCATTCAGCAGATATGATGCAGGACGGTGTGATTGCATTCATTTGCTAGTCTGTAAAAACTACACTTGCAATAATAGTGATGTCAGGGCAAAAACTAGTTGGAAAAAGTAGCTTGTTAATGGAAATAACTGTGCTACTGTCATGCAACTGAAAATAGTTCAATGTTTGTTTGTGCACCTACCGGATCGGCATCTGTGCATCGCAGAACTACTTTGGTTTTAAAACCCATTAGTTGTTTGCATGTTGCATCATCTCTGCATCTTCCTGTCTGCACTGACCGCATGAGTGACGGCCATCAGACCAGCGCCGGCTGCTGTCTGTCTCTCACCATCAGCACAAACTGAAGCATTGTCATGAACATCGAGGGATGTCCACAGAATCACAGGAAAACACTGAGAGACGGTGTCAGATTTGTTGTGAGAAGGAGGAGAGAAACACCGCAGTTGCCATATTAATGGTCAGTGTTTCCCATGATGCTGAGCGAGTCTGACATCATATCCTGTCACCTTCACAACAGGCAGCCCATCAGTTACCTGTCAGGTGTTTCATGACAGATGTGTGTTGAGTTTTCACACCGACAGTTTCTGCTGCGTAACCAAACTGCGGCTCTCTAAAGAAAATAAAGAGATTTACGAGTTACAACACTGATAACGGCAATCGATTAATCGGTCAATAAAATGGTTATCAGGGATATATATATATATATAGAGGGTTAGGGTTAGGTTTTATATATATATATATATATATATATAAATTAAAAGTATACATGCATACATATAAAATGTTAACATTAAATAATGTATTATATATAAAATTATAAAATGTAATTATCAAATGTTACAAATACACACACACACACATATTATTATTAACATTATGTATAATTTTATATAAATTAACTTTTATATGAGTATTTACATAAGTGTTTTAGCTATTAATATTTCTCACAAATTATAGAAAACGATTTATTTGATCGTTTTATTTTACTATCTATAGATTGAATCACTGATATAGACATTTAATATGGTAAAAAAATAAAACTGTTTTCATGCTAGGGTAATTTGATATAATACCATGTCTTTTTTCACACAATTTTATGTAGATTTATAAAGAATTACTGCATGAGACTGTGTCATTTAAGTGTGTTGATAAATAGTGCATTTCTTATACAGCTTACGTTCCTCTATCTTGTGGGTCGGTGAGTCGGACTCACACAGGCTCAGTCGACGCCGCTGGGCTCATTGTGAAGTGCAGGTCACGGTGAGGAGATCAGATCCAGACTTTGAGGTGTGAAAGACTGTCATCATGTGTTAATGTGAGCTGTGACATGCCAGTCGAGCTCTGCAGGCGTCTCACAGAACCTCACAGCGAGACCGAGCCGGACCCAGCTGCTCCCGCTGACCTGAGCACACGCATGCGACGCCGTGTTAATGTGTGTGAAGCTCGAGGGACGTTATGGACGGTCAAAGCCTCATCTCAGAAAGACATGTCACTGCTGTAGGCAGCTCTCACTACACATGCATCTCTTTATGGCTGAGTAAAAGCCTTTTAAAAGATTTAATATAGCATTGCATCACTTGCTCACCAGTAAATCCTCTGCAGTGAATGGGTGCCGTCAGAATGAGAGTCCAAACAGCTGATAAAAACATCACAATAATCCACAAGTAATCCACACCATTCCAGTCCATCAGTTAACATCTGGAGAAGCCAAAAGCTGCATGTTTGTAAGAAACAAATCCATCATTAAGAAGTTTTTAACTTCTAACCATTGCTAAATTCCATAATCCATAATAACGCTTCCTCCAGTGAAAAAGTTAATCTCCTGTTGTCTCTCACATCAAAATCCAGCCACATATTAGTTTAGAGCTGTTTAAACGCTGCTTGATCTGTGCAGATTTCTCTCCTGATTCACACCAGAACACTTTTTCACTGGAGGAAGCGTTATTATGGACTTGTGTTTTAGCCCAAAGCAATGGTTTGAAGTTAAAAACGTATGAATTATGGATATGTTTCTTATAAACATGCAGCTTTTGTCTTCTCCAGATGTTAACTGATGGACTGGAGTGGTGTGGATTACTTGAGGATTATTGTGATGTTTTTATCAGCTGTTTGGACTCTCATTCTGACGGCACCCATTCACTGCAGAGCATCCATTGCTGAGACACTGATGCAATGCTGCATTTCTCCAAACCTGATGAAGAAACAAAGAAACAAACTTCTGTGATGGCCTGAGGGTGAGTACATTTGCAGCCAGTTTAAATTTTTTGGTGAACTATTCTTTTAAGCTTTTAAGCTTGCATTTGCGGAATAATTCTGACAGTAAAAAGCAAAAATGGCATTTTCTGTAATGCACTTACAAGTGCATTGGGATAAACATAAAAAACACACAAAGAATGAATTGTGCCCACTGAATGCATAATTTGCACAATAAATTAGCACCTGAATGACAATTTATGCAAATCAGGTAATCAGATGAAAACATGCATGCAAATCAGGTGCAAAAAAAGAGTGTTCAAGGTAATATGCACGTCACATTTTTCCATATTGCAGGCCGGTTTCTGAGTGCTGTTATAATGCATAGCACAAAAGCCCTTTTGTCTTTATTTGCCCAGATTTCAGGTTTGTGTTACTGTATACTTCAACCTTCCAGAGCAGAATGACAGGCACTGACTGTAATAATACTTTAGATTTGATCAGAGAGCCTCTGCTGCAGCCACTCGAGC
>NW_015505415.1:402619-424302 GCF_001515645.1 Sinocyclocheilus grahami | reverse complement strand
ACTTTTTCACTGGAGGAAGCGTTATTATGGACTTGTGTTTTAGCCCAAAGCAATGGTTTGAAGTTAAAAACGTATGAATTATGGATATGTTTCTTATAAACATGCAGCTTTTGTCTTCTCCAGATGTTAACTGATGGACTGGAGTGCTGTGGATTACTTGAGGATTATTGTGATGTTTTTATCAGCTGTTTGGACTCTCATTCTGACGGCACCCATTCACTGCAGAGCATCCATTGCTGAGACACTGATGCAATGCTGCATTTCTCCAAACCTGATGAAGAAACAAACTCATCCTAATCTGTGATGGCCTGAGGGTGAGTACATTTGCAGCCAGTTTAAATTTTTTGGTGAACTATTCTTTTAAGCTTAATCAACAGCATTTGCGGAATAATTCTGACAGTAAAAAGCAAAAATGGCATTTTCTGTAATGCACTTACAAGTGCATTGGGATAAACATAAAAAACACACAAAGAATGAATTGTGCCCACTGAATGCATAATTTGCACAATAAATTAGCACCTGAATGACAATTTATGCAAATCAGGTAATCAGATGAAAACATGCATGCAAATCAGGTGCAAAAAAAGAGTGTTCAAGGTAATATGCACGTCACATTTTTCCATATTGCAGGCCGGTTTCTGAGTGCTGTTATAATGCATAGCACAAAAGCCCTTTTGTCTTTATTTGCCCAGATTTCAGGTTTGTGTTACTGTATACTTCAACCTTCCAGAGCAGAATGACAGGCACTGACTGTAATAATACTTTAGATTTGATCAGAGAGCCTCTGCTGCAGCCACTCGAGCTAAACACACCTGCTGTTACTGCCGCTCACACACAAAACCAAGAAACTTTAATTGGTTTGTTAATTGATTTTCTTGTCAAGCATTAGTACCATGATGGATGGCTAATTTTCTGGCAGTGCTGGACACACACACACACACACACACACACACACACAGCAGATCTCCAGCAGTCCAGCTTATAATACTGCTCATCCACAGTCAGATGTGGGATTTACTTGATATTCTCATACTTCCTTAAAGGGTTTCCAGTGCCTGATGATTGAAAGATGACATACAGTATAAAGAAAGAGAGGGTTTTTTTTTGGTTTGTTTGTTTGCTTTTTACAGTAGGAAGGGCTTTGGTGGTCAATTGTCTATTAGCAACCAAAATGTGAATGATAGAAGATGCTCTGAAATGCCAGACTTAGCAACATGAAACATAATTTACAGGGTTGCGCACACTTACATTGGCAGACAAGTTTTATCTTTATGTAATATAGTAACGTTGACCCTTTGATGCATTTTATTTGCATGTTTGTCATTAGCAGTGAGTTTGGAATTACAGCCTCTGTACAATTTACATTTTTTTTAAAACATAACACCATTTCTTGCATAATAATATGCCTTTTACATGCATTATAATACCATTCAAAAGTTTGTTTGGAGTCTCTTCTGCTCACCAAGGCTGCATTTATTTGATCAAAAACACAGTAAAAACAGTGAAATTGTGAAATAATATTACAATTTCAAACAGCTGCTTTCTATGTGAATCTCTGTTAAACTGTAATGTATTTCTGTGATGCGCAGCTGTATTTTCAGCATCATTCCTCCAGTCTTCAGTGTCACATGATCTTCAGAAATCAGTATAATATGCTGATCTGCTGCTCAAGAAACATTTCTGATTATTATCAATGTTGAAACAATTTTTTTGCATTTTTTATGATTAATTTAATTTATTGAATAATTAAAAAAAAATAAAACATGTATTTTTACTTATCATCGTCATTATTTTAAGAACAGCATTTATTTGAAATAGAAACCTTCACTTTTGATTAAATTAACGTGTCAATGCTGAATAAAATTATTAATTTATTTTAAAAAAACCTTACTGACCCCAAACCTTTGAATGCTTGTTTATATTACTGATATTACTCATATTAATAATAAATTATATTAATATTTACTCTGTTTTTTACCTTTATTTTACATTCATGTTTTGAAAAAGTATTTAGTGTTGATGATGTTCTTCTGAAGTATGACTCAAAGTGAAGGAGAAAATGGTTCATAAGTTCAGGATTGTCCTGGATCTCCATCTCTGAAGACTGACAGTCTGTTTTGCTGTTCAGTGTCAGAGTCACTTCGTCTTATTACAGAAGATCCCTCAAACCAGAACATACTGAGGCTCTCCGCACGGCTCTCTTTGAATCATCACCCTGATTCAGAACATATTGCCTTTTCAATATTGTTTATGAGAGTGAAAGCCTGTCCAAATCTGACCTGCCAATGAACTCCTACAGGGGGTTAAACTAATGAAAAGCAGAGAAAGTTCATAATGCTTCTCAGCACCTGCAAGACTTGGCCTTCTCATTTCTTTAAGGAAAAGTGATGCATTGTCTTATCCAACATTTAAAGGAATAAATCAGCCAAAATTATCCTTCTGTCATCGTTTACCCTCATGTTCTTCCGAACCCATGGAGGCCAGTTTAAACCCCGAGATACAAAACATAATTGCAACTTTTTAATCTCACATCAAGACTTTTTTCCCCTTGCAATTCTGAGAAAAAGAAGATAAATAGAAGATGTATAGCGAGATATAAAGTCAAAAATGCAACACAAAGTCTGAATTGTGGAATATAAACACTGTAAAAAATTATTGTGATTTTAACAGTAAAGGACTGTAAAAATGCTACAGTAAAAACCTGTTAACTGGTTAACAGTAAGTTTCCATACTATATTCGGTTAATAAATGTTATTACATTTAATGTAATTTTACAGTAATTTCGAGACATAAAGTCAGAATTGAGGCGTAAAGTCAGAATTGTGAGATGTAAGGTCTGAATTACGAAACAAACTCTGAATTGTGAGACGTAAAGGCCGAATTGCGAGACGTTAACTAAGAATCGCAAGACGTAAAGTCAGAATTGTGAGAAAAAAAGTCAGAATTGTGAGATGTAAGGTCTGAATTGCGAAACAAACTCTGAATTGTGAGACGTAAAGGCCGAATTGCGAGACGTTAACTAAGAATCGCAAGACGTAAAGTTTTTCACAGAAGTCACAGAATTGTGAGAAAAAAAGTCAGAATTGTGAGAAAAAAAGTCAGAATTGTGACTTTTTTATATTTTATCCCGTGACGAAAATAAGCTTCAACACAAAACTGTACGACTTTCTTTCTCTTTAGAAAGAACCTGTTAAGAACCTTCTACCTAACATCTCATTTGTGTCAGACTGACAGACTGTTTAATTTTTGGCTGAATTACTCATATAATGCTCTTCCCTCGCTGGTGTTCTTCTGGTCGCTTGTTTAACCTTAAGAAAAATAGCCGGACGTCTCATGTGTTGTTTGTTTGACCTTCATACTGCGGCACAGCTGCGCAGAGGATCCCAGACTACAGTGTATCAGACAGCGCTGATGTTGTTCATCTGTCAGGGATTCTTTCATTGACAGATTGATCAGACGCAGACACAGCAGAGCTCAGGTATGTTGGGATGCAGCATCTGGTCACCCTCAATCACTCGCACGTGTCCTGCAGGACTGACAGGTTTCATTAGCACAGGCCTGGGGACAGTTATTACCCTGATAAAACCAGATCACAGCAGAGGAAATTGAATTCTAGAGGACATCAGTTCTCACGGAGAGCAGCTCGGATGCCAGACGAGAGGCTGGATGAACGTCAAAGATATTTCTGCAATTTGCGATAGAGCAGGACACACTCCAGCGCTGGCGAGCCGAGATAAGGAAACCTGGAACATCCAGAAAAACCGCTGACGCTGACAGTTTGTTTTACCGCTTCCGAGTTAATTGAGCAGCAGGTCGTTGGTTAAAAACACTTTCCAAAGGGAATTCACCAAGACTTAAAGGCACAATATGTAATTTTTCGGCCGCTAGAGGGCGCGTATTCAAAATAAACAGAAACAAAGGCGTAGTTTGATGATGCCGTGACTGAGTGTGAATTCATGGGAGTTGTGGTCTTCATCCCCACAGCCGACGCAATCCGACGGGACTCGGGCAGAAATCATGTTCATGGATGAGCTAATGATTTATTAACGTAGCAGAATGAAGCAGGGTGAGGCTGAAAGCCGTCGAAGTGAAACGAGGCCGCTGAACGAGTGCGACACACGGCTGGAAAGCAGCGGAGCTTTTATTATGCCACAGTCGAGTGCTTCCGCTCCTTCCGGTCGTGCGTATGTGGGGTAAAGCAGCGGAGCTTTTATTATGCCACAGTCGAGTGCTTCCGCTCCTTCCGGTCGTGCGTATGTGGGGTAAAGCAGCGGAGCTTTTATTATGCCACAGTCGAGTGCTTCCGCTCCTTCCGGTCGTGCGTATGTGGGGTAAAGCAGCGGAGCTTTTATTATGCCACAGTCGAGTGCTTCCGCTCCTTCCGGTCGTGCGTATGTGGGGTAAAGCAGCGGAGCTTTTATTATGCCACAGTCGAGTGCTTCCGCTCCTTCCGGTCGTGCGTATGTGGGGTAAAGCAGCGGAGCTTTTATTATGCCACAGTCGAGTGCTTCCGCTCCTTCCGGTCGTGCGTATGTGGGGTAAAGCAGCGGAGCTTTTATTATGCCACAGTCGAGTGCTTCCGCTCCTTCCGGTCGTGCGTATGTGGGGTAAAGCAGCGGAGCTTTTATTATGCCACAGTCGAGTGCTTCCGCTCCTTCCGGTCGTGCGTATGTGGGGTAAAGCAGCGGAGCTTTTATTATGCCACAGTCGAGTGCTTCCGCTCCTTCCGGTCGTGCGTATGTGGGGTAAAGCAGCGCTGTTTTATCATACTAGATACATTTGAAAGTTCTGTTACAATGCTACTCTGTGCGGTCGTCACCGGTCTATTAAAACACACAACATATTAAAGCATCTTTGGTGTTTCCATGTTTTCTACAGAACAAAACCGCAAATCAAGGGGTTATGACGTCATTGGCAGGCGACACTATGACACTATAGACACGCTCTGTGTCGCTAGTTAAAATTGCTTATTTCTCTGGATTTAAACATTTTTTTCTCTGGATTTAACACAAGTCAGCAAAATGTATAACACTGTTCTAGTGGTTTTTGAATACTTATTGTGCCTTTAATCGCTGCTGATCGTGTAGCAGTCGATTTTGCATTATATCGGCACAAAAATGACATGAAACACATTTTAGGACACATTTAGAAAATGTAAATGCAATTTAGAAACTTTGTGTTTTCTCACAAATTTGTGTTCCCCGAGAAACTTTGTGTTATCTTGCAAAACATTTGAAATTAAAATACATAAATATATATTTTTTTGATTTAAATGATTAATTAATTAAAATAAATTAATTTCATTTTAATTTAATTTAGCAAAAACTTATTTCTGATTTCTTTCCAACTAATTTTGGGGGACAAATATAAACCACACATGTTCTTGACAAATTCGGGAGATTCACTTACCAAAAAATTAAAGTTGTGCTCCCCTGAGAAACTTTGCATTCTCTTGCAAAACATTTAAATTACTCAAATTAATGAATGAATTAAAATAAATAAATATATAAAATATAATAAAATACATCAACATGTTCTTGACAAATTTGGGCGATTCACTTACAAAAAAAATTGGTAACACTTTACTTAAAGCCATTATATATAATGCATTATAATAGTATTTTTAATTAATTAATTATGCCTTGTAATGCAAATGATAATGCATTGTATGATCTCATGAATAACGGTAACAGTTATAACTTATCTATTCATTGTTACACCTTTAGAAAGCATAATGCATAAAAACACATGACAAACAAACCTTCAAATGTTATAATGCTTTTTAAATTTGCATTACAATGTACATTATGAATACCTTCATAATGCATTATACACTCTAAAAAATGCTGGGTTAAATACAACCCAGTGCTGGGTAAAATAGGGACAAACCCAGCAGTGGGTTGTATTTAACCCAGCATTTTTTAGAGTGTACACAAAGGCTTTACCACAAAATCTTATGCATTAATTTTGAACGACTGGAAAGGTCGTGAAAAAGTATGGGAACCCCGAAAGCTCTTGCCATTTGTGTGCAACATTCATCAGACGGGTCGTCAACAGACGTCTGAGGTTCAGGGTGACGCTACTTTCCCAGGCTTTAATTCAATTTTCTTCTTCTATTATTATCTTCCTCACTGATGATGAAGAGAGCTGTTTGAAAAGAGCAGCGGTGAGCAGAGAGTCTCACACCACTGCAATTACTACAGCGACATTAGTCCACTGCTAATTAAGATCATGAGCCATTCATCCTCATTTAGACTAAATTTACTGCCAGGAAAATCTGCTAATTACTGCCATTACTCATCTGTTCGGAGGAGTTCAGATCACACATAAAGTGTGCGGCACATATGGAGAGCCCAGCATCACAATCACTGACATTATTATACAGCAATATAACTCACAATGAATCAATCACGTGTGACCGAAAGAATGTTTCTGTTTTGGACCTTGTGTCAGGTTTACCTCATCAGTGTGTGTCCAATTCAGTGTATTTGGTCAGATACGTTCAACCTACATAGACAGAAAGCATTGTGTTAATATTTCATCAAATACATGAAAAATAAAACTGTACTCTTTGAAGTTTGAAGATTTGAGTTTGGAGGTTCAGTGCTTTTGCAATGCAAGAAACTTTGCTTTTGCTCGCAAAACTTGGTGGGAGGAAAAATATATTTCAGCATTTTTGTGCAAAGTTTCTCAGGGGAATGCAAAAAAAATGCAAACTGTTTCGACTAAATCTGTTTGGAATAATTGTGATTTTTTTTCATTCAAATGTTTTTTGAAAGAAGTATCTTACTGCTGACCAACTCTGCATCTATTAGACAAAAATACAGTAAAATTGTGAAATATTATTGCTATTTAAAATAGCTGTTTTATATGTGAATATATTGTAAAGTATAATTTATTCCTGTGATGTAATGCTGAATTTTCAGCATCAGTACTCCACTTTTATTTCTATTTATTTTCTTTTATTTATTTTTTTATTCATTTGTGCATACATTTTCTGATTGAGTATGGAACACTTTTCTGACTGAACTTGCAATCCACATTTAATCAATCCAGACACCAAAGGTGTGATATATATATTGGAAATAGTCACTCAGACTCCTATGTTGTGACTATTTACAACACAATCCAGCCTCGTGTACCTTCTAAAGCCTGAGACGAGGGTGAAATGTCAGCCGTTTCCCGCTGTGACTGTGACTCCCATCAGAGCAGATTTATAACCTCCCGGATCAGATCCGCTGTGAAGAGACAATATGAGACTTTATTAAGACACTGTGATCCATGAGCTCACAGAGAGGACAGCAAAGACAACAACAGACGAGGATCACTCAGCTTTAAAACGAGTCTTGAGACAAACACACACTCACACTCCCAAACCTGTCAAGATCATCTGTGGGTCATTTTCACCCCAAAATAAAATGGAAAGAAATAAGAATTTTTTCTTTTTGCTTAATGAAAATGTAAACACTTCTTTTTAGACATTATTTTCATTAGACATTTGACATTTAAACTTCATTTTCTTAGTTGTACTCCATTTAATTTATGCTAATTTAAATCAAATCACTGTAGTACAACTTTTTTATAAAATAAAATACAAGCAAAATCAAATGGAAAGAAATAAGAATGTTTTTCTTAATGTAAATTAAGCCAATTTAAATATTTATTTTAGACATTATTTTCATGAAAATTAAACACCCTTTGCAAAGAATACAAAATAAAATAAATTAAAATAAAAAAAAAAGGATTCTGGTTACTGAAATAAAAAAAGGTACAGTAAATAGTACAAATAGTACAGTATTTATATATCATTATAATATCTCTTGTAATGCATTTAATTTATGCTGATTTAAATAAAATCATTGTAGTGCAATGTTTTTATAAAATATAATACATGCAAAATCAAATGGATATATATAAATAAATATAAAATATACTAAATAAAATGTAAATAAAAATTGTAAAATGAAATAAAAAATGATTTTGATTACTGAAATGCAAAAAAAGATGATAATTTAAACTGTACAGTATTTATATATCATTATAATATCCGATGTACTACATTTAATTCATGCTGATTTAAATTGAATCATTGCAGTACAACAATATACAACAAAATAGTGTTTTACAATGATGAGATGGAGCAATAAGCTTAAAAAAATCATAATGCACAAAATCTTATTGCTTCCAAAATATAATTTGTTACATTTATTCTAGTGTTATGTTGCTGTGGTTCGCGGGTGCATCATGTTGGATTAAAATGAGTTTTGTCAGACTCTCTGATGGAGATTACCTGTCAATAACGGAATACAGTCTTTGAGGGGGCGGGATGAGCGGGCTGAAGGTGAAAGATGATTGGTTAGACAGGAGCTGTGATTGATGGCTTCAGTAAACGGCTCTGTCGGCACTCAGATGAATATGATGTTGAACCGGGACAGACTGGGTCAGATGAACTTCAGGTTCTGTACTAGATGAATATCTGCAATCCAGATGGGAATGCTAAGAGATAGGCATTATAGTAGATACCCTCCTACAAGCAAAAGGCAAAATCACAAAGGCGAATCAAAATAAATACATTTTTACATATAATTTATATACAGTATATACAACATGATATACCGTCAATCCAAAATGTATTCAGACACCTTCAACGTTTCGCTCATTATCACAGTTTATTCACTATAGTTTATAAAATGGTAATAAAATATGACAAGAACTCAGAGTTAAACTGTGTCAGAACAAATTCAGCTTGATAATGTCAGATAACACTTAAACAAAACATGGTCAGGTCAAAGTGTCTGGATAATTTTTGGTCCCAAATATTTATCAGTTTTACTGGTAGTCCACTGTATGATGAATTGTTGGGTATAATATGTCACAGTTTACTTTATTTTACTATCCTCACTTACATAAATGAACTATAGTGTCCTGCACCCACTAGCAAAAAATAAAAAAAATTATATCTAGTGTCTGAATAATTTTTGGTTTGATTGTATATATACAGTATATATATATATACACACACACACACACACACACACACACACACACGCACACGAGGCTATACAATTATACAATTAATTTCTCATTTAATTTAATGATCTTTTATCAGTGTTTGTCATCTACCACATATACAGTATATACATGTACACGCTGTATATGATGAATGATAAAGCAAGTAAGATTAATTGCAGAGAGGACCATTTAAGTATAAAATAAATAAATAAATAAAACAAAATACTTACATGTTACTCAACAGATTCTCACTAGATGAAAACAGAAAGAAACAAAGAATTAAACCCTCATTATTGAGTCTCTGCAGCTCTCAGGTCGGATCTCATGTTCTTGATCCCGTCTCTTGGCTTTCAAGTATTCAGTTTAAAGCCAGTGTCCTTTCATTTCCTCCAGCCTATTTTAGGAGAAACAATACCAGATACACTGAGCTGTCAATATTCTCCAGAAGACACATTCAAACCTGTCTCCATGTCTGCAGATGACTAACCAGCTCTGTGTTTGACATTATTATTAATTCTCACATAGAAACAGTGTTAACAGCATAAATCTCCCCTGACATTCACTTCAAAGGGAACTTGAGGGTTTACCGACGCCAACAACCTCTCAACCCATCCGCTTCTGTGGAGACAGACTCATTCTCTCAAACAGCATTAACAATACCGGGATGTCCGAAAGAAAGAGCCTGTAATGAAATATCCATCAGCGTATGAGGAAAACGACCATCATCACTCCTGATAGAGTTTGAGTTGTGTTTCTTCCTGGAGTCCGTCTGTCAAAGGTCGTTCATCTCCTTCTGAACGTCTCCTTCCGGTCTCTGGAGACTTTGTTTACTGCTGCCATGGTGGATAACCACCTAACCCTAACGCGTGGTGGATGAGGTCAGAAGGTCACAGTGACATCTTCAACTTAATCTCCAATGGCTCCTGCTGGTCATAATGAAGGCTCTTCAAACTCTTGTTTATGGAACTCTTTATATATATAAATATATATATATAGCACATTCTGGCCGTGTAATTTTACCGTGTTAAGACAATGAATTTGAACGTGTCCCTCAGTGCACATTCTGGCCGTGTTTGAATGTGTAATATTTTTAAAGCATTATTATTATTATATTTAATGAATATTATATATATATATATATATATATATATATATATATATGATAACTTTTTTATCATTTATATCATGAGGTCAGTATAAGTACTATTGGCAACACCGCAGTAAAAATCCAGGGCATTTTAACAACACCACTGCAATGGGCTAGCTAGTAACTGCCTAGCAACACCATAGCAACCACTTGGCAGCATTCTAGCAAGGCCCTAGCAACCACATAGCAACATACTAAAAACCATTCCACAAATCTTAACAACTACATGGTAGCCTCATAGCAACAAACCTAAACATGTAAAACTAGTTTAATTGAGAATTGAGTGTTCTCTGCTGTATCTGTTTCTGATGTTTATTTATTATGCATGAGCTCAGAAATGCAACAGATATGAAAACCTGACATTACTCATGTTTGCTGTTGTAATATCTGCGTATGATCACGAGCAGTTATGAACACATGCTCGAGTCGTGATTGGATGTGATTAACTCTGCTTTGATCAGCTACAGTCTCGCTCTTCCTTCCTTCACATCCGCTGCAGTTCAGCGGGAGAGATTTGCTCTCTTTGATTTCTCTGGGATCAGGGTGAGATGTTGGTGTTGAAAAGCTTTTAGCAGCCCGTCTCCCTGAAGAACACAGAGCTCATCATGGACCCGCGGCTGACAGACGGGCCGCGTGTGAAGAGTGTGAGATCTCCTGTCTCAGGAGCTGAAGACTTCGAGACGAGCGACTGACAGACACACCGCCAAAGAGAAAAAACAATCACAATCAGTCCTGTTCTACAGTTAAACATCAAAACATTTGCAAGAGAAGCAAAATAGTGCCTGATAATAAATAATTTTTCATGCTCTATTGGCAAACTTCATTTTTTTCGTTTCATCAGTTTCTCCAGATTTTGAGAAATGTAGCATTGCATCAGTGTCTCAGCAATGGATGCTCTGCAGTGAATGGGTGCCGTCAGAATGAGAGTCCAAACAGCTGATAAAAACATCACAATAATCCACAGCACTCCAGTCCATCAGTTAACATCTGGAGAAGACAAAAGCTGAAACACATCCATCATCAATATTAACAATTATGAAATTAAACAATTATTACAACAACACGCTAATGACAGTAAATCCAGAGCTTCAGTCTGTATCACTGACTTGCTGTATGTGAATCTCCAGCAATTACAGATTAAGCCTCATTCAGTCCCTCGGTGACCAATAAACCTGATCGGTTTGTATTTGCACTCAAATAAAATCAGTCTCCAGAGGCGTGTGGCTGCCGTTTTCTCCGTTGCCAGTGTTGTGGAAAGTTATTTTTAAAAGTAATGCATTATAATATTGCGTTATTCCCTAAAAAGTAACTAATTACGTTACTTAGTTACTTTTTATGGAAAGTAATGCATTACATTACTTTTGCGTTACTTTCATGTTACTTTTTAAATATGAGCAGGGGTAGATTGTTTTTAATATAAGAAGTTCTATTTATAGCAAATGTAAAAGCCCTTTCACACCAAAAAGTGTAATGAATAATCCTCAGGCTGAAGGAAAAGTAAATTCACGTCTGTACAGCAGAACGCAGGAGAAGAAACACTCTTCAGCAATAAAAAAAACAATGAAGCACAAATGATAGTTTATCTAAAGTAATTTTTGCTCATTAGTATGGTTGAACTGGATCATCAAAGGTTTTTGAGGTCTGCGTCATATTCTGAGTTTGCATTTCAGTTTTAATTCTAATGGATACTAAATCTGTTTTTTGCGAGTGGGATGAATTAATGCACATTCACATTTAGTCTAGAACTACAGTAACATCATGTTCACACAGTGCACACAACGTCTCTGCACTTCCGATTTCTCCCAGTATGGGGACATGAGACTTGGCAGTGAATAAATGGGAAAACAAAGTAACTCAGATATTTTCTTGTAAATTAAAAAAGTAATGCGTTACTTTACTAGTTACTTGAAAAAAGTAATATGATTACGTAACTCACGTTACTTGTAATGCTTTACCCCCAACACTGAGGATTCATTAAGCTGTGTGTTTGAGGAGACGCAGACCTTTGCTGAAAGGTGTACGAGCTCCTTTATTAAGCTACGCTGAACAAAATTATAAACGCAACACTTTTGTTTTTGCCCCCATTTTTCATGAGCTGAACTCAAAGATCTAAGACTATTTCTATGTACACAAAAGGCCTGTTTCTCTCAAATATTGTTCACAAATCTGTCTAAATCTGTGTTAGTGAGCACTTCTCCTTTGCCGAGATAATCCATCCACCTCACAGGTGTGGCATATCAAGATGCTGATTAGACAGCATGATTATTGCACAGGTGTGCCTTAGGCTGGCCACAATAAAAGGCCACTCAGTTTTACTGTATTGGGGGGTCCGGGGGGGTCCGAAAACCAGTCAGTATCTGGTGTGACCACCATTTGCCTCACGCAGTGCAACACATCTCCTTCGCATAGAGTTGATCAGGTTGTTGATTGTGGCCTGTGGAATGTTGGTCCACTCCTCTTCAATGGCTGTGCGAAAGTGCTGGATATTGGCAGGAACTGGAACATGCTGTCATATATGCCAATCCAGAGCATCCCAAACATGCTCAATGGGTGACATGAAAATGGGGGCAAAAACAAAAGTGTTGCGTTTATAATTTTGTTCAGTGTATTTTCTGTGTTTGTGCAGTTCTGATTAGCAGGAGCTCTATTTTGCACTAATTAACAGGAACCATGCAAGATCACTGTAGCTTGTTCAGGAAAAGCAACGTAGACCTAACAATTTAGGCATACATTTCCAGAACAGAGAGTGCGTGATGAAACAGACTTTCAGCATGCAAAATATTAGAAAGGCATGCTTGATTCTGATTTTGTAAATGAATTTGAAATGTTTTAGATTTTCAGTCATGCTAATTAATCACTGTCAACCTTTGATTTTGGAGATTAAATATCTAATATTAGAATTACACCAATGGATTTACAATATAATTTTAAATGAATCTAAAATTTGTTAAGTTTTACTTTAATTTTTTCAAATAAATATTTTGCAATATTTTATATATTTTAGTTAAATAGAATAAAAAAAAAATTGACATGAGATACTATCATAGTATCGAATCAGAACAAATGTTTTAGACAGACACAAACTAACAAACAAAACAACACAAAACTTTACAGAATTTATCAAATCCATTGATTGCCCTCCAAAATGATGTCACTTCCTGGAGGATGGTGTCATTAAGCGATTGGCTTTTGTTAGTTAAAAGGATTTTAACAAAAAATGAAGAGGATGGAAAGTGATTTTGTGAAAACCTATTAACTAATTATCAATTACAACAATATGAAACAATGAAACAATTTGATTAAAGAAATAATGAAGAAATACCTGGAATATTTCTAAATAAATGGCCGTTTTTTCACGTTAGAAGTTGCAGGAGTGCAGCAGGGAGATGTGACAAAAACAAACATCCACTAAAACGAAGTAGAGAAATTATTTAAAATTCATGCCAAAAAATAACAATGATGATTTCCAACATGCACAACATTTTTCATAACAGTTTTAACTGTGTGTGTTTGACATGTTTTTTTTTACGTCTCTCTAACTCTCTCTCATGTTCATTGGTCTCTATCTCAGCATTCTGTTATCCACAGAGACAGGTTTTGCTGCGTTCAGTTTAATTACGGTTGGCCTAATTGAGCTGCCATTCTCTTAAGGGTAATAACAGGTCATGAGCAGTTTTCTCTCGGGTGCTGCATTGCATCTTCAGACGGCAGCAAAAACACTTATTTAGACAGTCAGCAGAAACGTGCCGTGGATTCTGGGATTGGCTCATTGTTTATTAGCGCTGGCCAAATGAACCACTGGAGTATAACTGCAGAGACTGTCAAAAACACTTTCATATGCTTTATTGGATTTTAAAGCACTTATAAATAGCATGCATAATAGAGAGAGAACTGGTGCAAAACTACAATGCGATTCATAAAGATGGAGCTTTTTATCTCACAATTCTGAAATTTTTTGGAATTGCAAGTTTATATCTCACAATTCCTATAAGTATATCTCTCGCAATTTGAAGTTTATGTCTTGCTATTTTGACTTGCAAGTTTAGAATTGCAAGTTTATATTTCACAATTCTTAGTTTATATCTCGCAGTTCTGACTTTTTTAGAATTGCAAGTTTATATCTCGCAATTTTAGAGTTTATATCTCGCAATTCTTGATTTTTTTTGTAGAATTTAGTTTTTTTCTTAGTTTATATCTTGCAACGTTGACTTTTTTAGAATTGCAAGTTTATATCTCACAATCTTGAGTTTATATCTCGCAATTCTCTATTTTTTTGTAGAATTTAGTTTTTTCTTAGTTTATGTCTTGCAATGTTGACTTTGTAAGTTTATATCTCTCAATTCTTAGTTTATATCTTGCAATTCTGAGTTTATTTCACAACATTTTTTCAGAACTGCAAGAAAAAGTCAGAATTATGAGATAAAAAGTTGCAATTACATATATTTTATGTATGCTTTATGTAATATATTATGTATATTTTATGTAATATTTTTTATTCCATGTTGGAATCAAGCTTTCATAAACTAATGTAGTTAACCCCTTAACTGTCACCCCCCATTTTTTTAAAATAGGCATGCAGGTGCACTATCCAAACTTAAATTGTTGTAATTTATGAACACCTTGGAATACAGACATAAGGTTGGTCTCCTTTTAAAGAAGAAAATCATCAGATTATCGCAAAAGTGGAATTTCTTTTAAAGAATTAAAGTATCAAAACGTTATGGTAGTTTAGATTTACTGTAAAGAAAATGCACTATATTAATTTTATTGTATATATAATAAATATTTTACATAACAGGTTTTACTCTAAAATTGGTATAAAATTAAAGCCTTATGTCTAAATAAGTTATGTTCCAAATTTGAAGTTGATATGAAAAAAATGGAGCCACAAACAGCCACCAGGTGCCATCCAAACTCCATTTAATTTTTTTATGCATTTTTCTGTCACAAATATCTACATTTCTCTGTCAATATTACTATCTCAAAATAACCACTACATATGGAATCCTGAGACTCAGACCATTCCAATTATATGTTTTTTGTCAAGATTATAAAAAGTTTTGATTGTAAAAGAGCGTAATGCATTTTGTAATATGACACTTGACACCGCCCACTAAGGGGGAGGAGACAGCCAAAAGATTTTAAAGTACCATTTCCATGGTAACACAATGTCTGATTTCAAAATGAGTTTCACAGGATGAACCTTGGGCTTCTAAGCTTCAAATGATATATGATTTATGATGATTACTAAAAGATTTGATAGAGAAAAAGGACAACAAATAAAGAGTGCCAAGCGTCCCACAGGTGGGAAAAATCATTTTAAAATCATTTAAAGATCACAGAAACAAAAGGGAAGCAAAAGCACAAGTAATCGGCATCATCTGATGAATAATTTAGGCACTAATAGTTTAACGGGCTTTATCAGCATTTGCTCTGGAAGAGCATCATCTCTCCCGGGCCTCATTATCTCAGCCGCTCTCTCACTCACAAACACGAATCCTCTCACGCCCTTCTACATTCTCTGTTAAGATAATTAGCACTAATTAAAAGGTTTCCAGCGTGACCATGTGCGTTTCTGTCTCTTGAATGATCCTGCAGGTGTTTACTAGCACAACTGTTGTTGTTTTTGTTCCTTCTGAGATCTTTTATTAACATTTATGCACCACTTTGTTCATTTATGATCATGTTAAACAGAAAAGCCGGATGTTGAGTAATTTTGATAAACCATCTTTGCCATGGGACTCCAAACAAAACATTCAAATAGTTCTAAATGTACTTGTCAGGAAACATAAATCTGATGCTTTCAGTTTATTTGATAATATGCATTAAATGTCCATGTTTAGGGTCTTAAAGACCCCAAGTACATGCATGCTTTGTAACCAGCAACCAATGAAATAAAGCAAAGCATGCATATAAAAAAAAATCACTTCATTAAATCAGACTTACTCCATACATGAGTCAAGTGTGAACAGACGCACGCTAATTAAATCGATTCGAGGGTTGATTTCATTGTCCTCCGCCCTCAATGTGAGTTCTTAAAACTTTTTCATGAAGGGCAACAGTCAGCGTTTGGTTTTGAGTCTTGTGTGTGTGTGTGTATGAGTATAATGGAGATTGGGGTTAGTTGGGGAAGTTACACGCAAGGGATACATCTGGTTACCATATGAAATGTATTATGTAGATCTGGTTTGCCTGTTTCAAACATTTAATTAAGATGGTGATACTTATACAGGGTTTGTTGATGAACCAGTAAGAGTAATTGAATTAAATGACAAGCAAATGTAATAGAATAAGAAGAGATGCAAATGAAAGTTTTATGTTAATTGCATTTTTACAATTTTGTCAATAAAATGAAATATGCAAGAAATATGTTGGAATTTTTGTGAAAAAAGTATTTTTTTAGAATCTGTTGGAAAATGTGACATAAAAAAAATGTAACATCTGGTGTATGTTACAACTGATAATCAAAAACATATGACAGACAGCAGGTCCAGGACACTCTTGAAAAAGATATTTTTAATCTCAATGAGTTTCTTCCTGGTTAAATAAAGGTAAAGAAGAAGACAGCAGGTCTTATTCACTAATAAGGAAAAATTCATGTGGATCATTTGTATTTATTCACACGAGAGAACTTCCCGCTTAATTCACAATTTGCTCTTATTCTCGTTATAATGAAAATGTAATTGTAGTGTTCTAAATGAGCATGGGTAGAAGAGTATGTGATCTTTGTGTCAGTGGTTTCAGGTGTTACTACGTTTTTTCATAAATTTAGAATACATTGTAGTACGACAGTTAATTCATGCACAGATTTTATGCACAAATCCATGCATATGCACGGTTAAGGCCCAGATATACTTCTACAGAAAAAGAAAAACGAACTGGTGTGACGTCATTTAATTAAAATAAATGCCAAATAAGGCCAAAATGACGTTTGTTTGGCGTTTTCGTTTCAGGATTCCAAAACAGTTCTGCAAAGCGAACTTCATGCAAAAGTTTGCTCTGGCTGGTAAATACTGAACTACCACTGGTCCGTGGCGATTACATAATAGGTGGGTGTGGCTCAGAGGCTCTGCCTTCTTTGAGGTGGAAATCTTCTTCGGTTCGTTTCTTCTGTCCGGTCCATCGAGTTCAAACGCTTGTAAACCATGAACACACTGGAGAGCCACTTTATAGTAGAAACTGAAGCTGTAAATAATTGAAAGCCCCTTAGCGAAGAATGAAAAAGAACTTTGCGTGAGTATATCTGATTTTTTTAGTGAATCAGTGAAAGTGAAAGAATTTTAGTGAAAGTGCCTCTTCTTGATCTTGCAAATTCATTCTGCTAACATGACACTTTTTTGTGCAAGCGAGTGTCCCTCATCACCTGCAGACCATGGTGTTGCTGGGTTTTCCGGGTCCTCCGTACAGTATTCAGCCATCTGGGGTGTGAGAAGACAGTCCTCCCTGCTCTAAGTTGCAGCCAGTAGAAAATGTTTTTCGGTAGAAACTGCTAAAGGCACTCTTGAGGGATCATTGTGGACCTTCCAATAGCTCTGGGCCCCCAATACTCAATGTCACTTTTTCCCTCACTAGCGATGCCTCAACCTTCAAATAATGCACATTTATATATGCTATGTTCTCACATAACTCAAAGTAGAGAGAACAAAGAGTGAACAGCATAACAAAATCATTTAAGTCAACAAAATCTACAGACTTGAAAATTATATTTATGAAAGTATACAATATGCTATAGATCTTATTTTGAGCATTTTGTGCTTAAATTTTATTTAATTTCTGCATATTTAAAAAAATACTGTTGAATTTTGTTTTGTTCATTACGATTAGATTGTTGACTTAATCCATATTGGTGTAATCAGATTCATAATCGGAACCTTTAATGGAATATTTTGAGACAAAGCAGAGCCAGAGGTCAGTCAATAAAATATTAATGTAATTAATGAATTAATAAAATATTAATTAATAAAATATGAATATTAATCAATGAATCTGAGTGTTCCCTTTCAGTCCGTCACTCCGAGACACGTTGGTGACCGACGAATTGGGATCTCGCTTGGAGAGACCAATCCACTTCGAGTGTAAACTAAATGAGCCAATGCACATTGGCATGCGGTGATTGCATCCAGCTGCCGCTGATCACAGCGTGAGCATAAAAAGGCAGCTGGTGCAATGCATACCAGCTTTTCGCTTCGGAGCAGAGCGACAACATCGTTCTGCTCCTACCAAACTGCTTTGTGTGTGATGAGTCTAGTGCACTCTCGGGAGCTTTTTGTGTTGGCGGGTTGTGCACTTCAGGCTGCACTACCCCCCTGTCGTGCTGCAAATGGCCGTTTCCCCTGTGCGTCTCAGCACGTAAAAGAGCATTTCCCTAAAAGAGCCAATTTCTCTAAAAGAGTACAATAAGCGGGTGCGTCTTTGTAAAGACGACGGATCGTCTTTTTAAAGATGTTGTTTCACCCGTGCGTTTCTGGATGCGGTCGTTACCTGGCACCGGGTGATGGTCACGATTGCTGCCTCACGTGTCTGGGCATTAAACACACTGAGGTGGCGTTCGCGGATGAGTCATGTTCCCATTGCGGGAAGATGACCATCTCGGAGCTGCGGGCCAGGCTCCGTTTCCTGCAGGGGGGCGGAGCTCCATTGCTTCTGCCGCGATCTAATGTTCGTCCTGGCGGCAGCCAGACGGGGACTACTTCAGGCAGTAGCACGGGTGGTTGGAGGGTTACAGTGGTGGCAAACCCCTCAGGGAACCAACCCTCGGTGGCCCACCAAGCTGCGGGCCAGGCTCCGTTTCCTGCAGGGGGGCGGAGCTCCATTGCTTCTGCCACGATCTAATGTTCGTCCTGGCGGCAGCCAGACGGGGACTACTTCAAGCAGTAGCACGGGCGGTCTGAGGGTTACAGTGGGGGCAAACCCCTCAGGGAACCAACCCTCGGGGGACCATCGCTCCTCTAGCGCTTCGCAACCAGTTGAGCCGCCAAAGGAACGCGCTGGGCCCTCTTCAAAGAGCGTGCCAGCGTTATCCTTTGGTGCTCCTCCCGGCGACTGGATGTCAATCACTGCATCGGAGAGAGAGCTCTCTGGAGAGGAAGATTCGAGGGTAGGACTCGAGTAGAAACCTCCACCGCGTCCCGGGCCCTCGAGGTTGGACGATTGGTTTCTCGGGGTGGCTCTGCTTGGTTCTCAGCGCCCCGCCTCAGTGCCTTTTTCCCCGGAGGTGCATGAGGAGCTCACCAGGTCATGGACGGCACCTTTTACTGCCGGAAACCGACCTGCTGGTTCCTCCTCCCTCACTACCCTCGACGTTCATGCAGCTAGGGGGTATACAAGGGCCCCCCCCGGTGGAGCGGTCGGTTGCGATTCAATTGTGTCCTAAGACCGCCTCCACCCGGCAGGGCGAACCGTGCCTCCCCTCCCGGGTCTGTAGGTACTCGTCTGGCCTGTCCGGCGATGCTTATACGGCATCGCCGGATGGTCCAGCTGATTTGGAGAGGTTTCAGAGCCGCTCAGGTAAACCCGTTTGCCTCTCCAGAAACCTCTCACTGCCAGTTGTTCTACTCCCTGACCGAGGGAACACTCGTCACGGACGCACTGGCACACAGCTGGTCGCGGGACCTGCGCAAGTATGCGTTTCCCCCAGTGAGCCTTCTCGCACAGACGCTGTGAAAGGTCAGGAAGGACGAGCGGCAGGCCGTACTCGTCTGGCCTGTCCGGCGATGCTTATACGGCATCGCCGGATGGTCCAGCTGATTTGGAGAGGTTTCAGAGCCGCTCAGGTAAACCCGTTTGCCTCTCCAGAAACCTCTCACTGCCAGTTGTTCTACTCCCTGACCGAGGGAACACTCGTCACGGACGCACTGGCACACAGCTGGTCGCGGGACCTGCGCAAGTATGCGTTTCCCCCAGTGAGCCTTCTCGCACAGACGCTGTGCAAGGTCAGGAAGGATGAGGAGCAGGTCCTGCTTGTGGCGCCGTATTGGCCCACTCGGACCTGGTTCCCCGAACTAATGCTCCTTGCGACAGCTCCTCCCTGGCAGATTCCTCTGAGAAAGGATCTACTGACTCAGAGAAGGGGTACCCTGTGGCACCCACGTCCAGACCTCTGGAAACTTCATGTCTGGTCCCTGGATGGGACGCAGAGGTTCTAGGTCACCTACTGAGGTAGTTGCCGCAATTGCTGCTAACCACGACCCAGTGAAAGGGAAGTCTCTAGGGAAGCATGACTTGATCGTCAGGTTTCTTAGGGCGGCGAGAAGGTTAAATCCTCCCCGGCCCCCCTCTATAACCTCTTGGGACCTGTCTCTAATGCTCAACGCACAACAGCAGGGCCCATTTGAGCCTTTGAAGTCAGTTGAGCTGAAGTTTCTATCAATGAAGAGTCTGCTCCTACTTGCATTGGCCTCCTTCAAGAGGGTAGGGGACCAGCACGCATTTTCTGTCGACGAATCGGGCCTAGATTTTGGGCCGGCTAACTCCCAGGTAATCCTGAGGCCCCGGCCCGGCTATATGCCCAAGGTTCCCACTGCTCCCTTCAGGGATCAGGTGGTGAAACTGCAAGCGCTGCCCCCGGAGGAGGCAGACCCAGCCATAGCTTTGCTTTGTCCCGTCCGAGCCTTGAGATGGTATGCAGACTGGACACAAAGCTTCAGGACCTCAGATCAGCTCTTTGTCTGTTTCGGAGGCCGGCAGAAGGGGAAGGCCGTCTCTAAGCAGAGGATGGCCCACTGGATAGTGGATGCCATCATCCTGACTTATCAGGCACAGGGTGTGCCCTGCCCGCTCAGGTAGCGAGCCCACTCTACTAGAAGTGTTGCTTCCTCCTGGGCGCTGGCCCATGGCGCCTCATGGACAGATATTTGTAGAGCTGCGGGCTGGGTGGCCCCCAAAACGTTCGCTAGATTCTATAGCCTTCGTGTGGAGCCGGTATCCTCCTGTGTTCTCCCCTCAAATGGGTAGAGACACTGAGAGGCCCTGGTTTAGTGTCAGCTTGCTAAAACCGCTCCAGAGAGTCCGTACTGTAGACCCTGTCGAGCTCCTCCATCCCCTCGGCAGCCAGATGTGGCAGAACGTCCGGTGCCAGGCCCTCACTCGATGAATCCGTAAGATCCGGTAGAGAGCTGGGTTCCATATGTAGAGACCTAAGCGGATCCCATTTGTGTAAAGTCCATGGTATAGCCTCAGAGCCCGTGTTTCCCCGGCAGACTTTCTGCCATTTCCCAAAGAGAGTTGCAATCACCTCTAAATCTTCCATATGCCTCTAAACGGTTTTCCATATGTGTAAGTGCTTCCGAAACCTCTTTCGGGAAGGATGGGACTTCCGCAACATTCCTGTTCCAAGTGGAACGGGTACGTTTTCCCAGTGTTGTCCAATCTTACTAAGTGGGTAGTGCTACAGCAACAGTGACTGGTATTCTTGTTGCGAGCCCCGGCCTACACCAAAAAGGGGGCAGCATTCGTGGCACTTTGGTAGGGATCCCAATGCGTCGGTCACCAACGTGAGGTCGAGAGTGACCGATTGAAAGGGAAC
>NW_015505415.1:368214-402097 GCF_001515645.1 Sinocyclocheilus grahami | reverse complement strand
GAGACACGCTTACGCCTTGAAGTGGAACCTGTTCATCGAGTGGTGTTCTTCTCATCGAGAAGACTCCCAGGAATACCCGATCTGGGTCGTGCTTTCCTTTTTGCAGCAAGGGTTAGAGCGAAGGCTGTCTCCCTCCACCCTTAAAGTCTATGTCCCTGCGATTGCTGCTAATCATGACCCCATGGAAGGGAAGTCATTAGGGAAGCAGGACCTGGTCATCAGGTTCCTTAGGGCGGCGAGAAGGTTAAATCCTCCCCGGCCCCCCTCTATAACCTCTTGGGACCTGTCTCTAATGCTCAACGCACAACAGCAGGGCCCATTTGAGCCTTTGAAGTCAGTTGAGCTGAAGTTTCTATCAATGAAGAGTCTGCTCCTACTTGCATTGGCCTCCTTCAAGAGGGTAGGGGACCAGCACGCATTTTCTGTCGACGAATCGGGCCTAGATTTTGGGCCGGCTAACTCCCAGGTAATCCTGAGGCCCCGGCCCGGCTATATGCCCAAGGTTCCCACTGCTCCCTTCAGGGATCAGGTGGTGAAACTGCAAGCGCTGCCCCCGGAGGAGGCAGACCCAGCCATAGCTTTGCTTTGTCCCGTCCGAGCCTTGAGATGGTATGCAGACTGGACACAAAGCTTCAGGACCTCAGATCAGCTCTTTGTCTGTTTCGGAGGCCGGCAGAAGGGGAAGGCCGTCTCTAAGCAGAGGATGGCCCACTGGATAGTGGATGCCATCATCCTGACTTATCAGGCACAGGGTGTGCCCTGCCCGCTCAGGTAGCGAGCCCACTCTACTAGAAGTGTTGCTTCCTCCTGGGCGCTGGCCCATGGCGCCTCATGGACAGATATTTGTAGAGCTGCGGGCTGGGTGGCCCCCAAAACGTTCGCTAGATTCTATAGCCTTCGTGTGGAGCCGGTATCCTCCTGTGTTCTCCCCTCAAATGGGTAGAGACACTGAGAGGCCCTGGTTTAGTGTCAGCTTGCTAAAACCGCTCCAGAGAGTCCGTACTGTAGACCCTGTCGAGCTCCTCCATCCCCTCGGCAGCCAGATGTGGCAGAACGTCCGGTGCCAGGCCCTCACTCGATGAATCCGTAAGATCCGGTAGAGAGCTGGGTTCCATATGTAGAGACCTAAGCGGATCCCATTTGTGTAAAGTCCATGGTATAGCCTCAGAGCCCGTGTTTCCCCGGCAGACTTTCTGCCATTTCCCAAAGAGAGTTGCAATCACCTCTAAATCTTCCATATGCCTCTAAACGGTTTTCCATATGTGTAAGTGCTTCCGAAACCTCTTTCGGCACGGATGGGACTTCCGCAACATTCCTGTTCCAAGTGGAACGGGTACGTTTTCCCAGTGTTGTCCAATCTTACTAAGTGGGTAGTGCTACAGCAACAGTGACTGGTATTCTTGTTGCGAGCCCCGGCCTACACCAAAAAGGGGGCAGCATTCGTGGCACTTTGGTAGGGATCCCAATGCGTCGGTCACCAACGTGAGGTCGAGAGTGACCGATTGAAAGGGAACGTCTCGGTCATGTATGTAACCCTCGTTCCCTGAAGGTGGGAATGGAGACCACCGCTGAGCATCCGGGTCACCGGGTCGGCGCCTCAGCAAAAACCTGAGTATGCGTTGCACCTGCTGCCTAATTATACTTGCGCTGCGATCAGCGGCAGCTGGATGCAATCATTGCATGCCAATGTGCATTGTCTTGTTTAGTTTACACTCGAAGTAGATTGGTCTCGCTAAGACGTGACGTCTCCATTCCCTCCTTCAGGGAATGAGGGTTACATATGTAACCGAGACATTTCCACAATGAACTGATTTGAACGGAATATTGACTGTTTGTGTTTACTATTGTCTTTTTAGAGCTGCTTTACAGCAGAATTTAATTCTGTTTGCATAATTGAATCACTATTTTCTTGTCTGTTATTGTAAAGCTGCTTTGAAACAATCTGTATTGTATAAAGCGCTATATAAAGAAAAGTGATGTGACTTGACTTGAGTTTCTTAGTCTGAAATTGGACCAGAACAGCCTCTCAAGTCATATTTACGACACTCGAGTTTCTGTGTTGGGCGTGCCGTAAACTGTAAATATGGCAGAGGAGATAACTATTGTTGAGAACTATTTTTCAAATGTTGAATTACTTTCATTTGAGGCACAGTATTGTCAGTTACGTAATGAAAAGAAGTGAACATGTCATAAATACCTTCTGTTCAGATTCTTGCATATCACCAGGGGTCTGTCTAAAATCAATAATGACAATGTGAGAAACTAAAATGCTCATTAAAGAGAAATACAAAGATTCCAGACTTTCCTGCATATATGATGAATAAGTATTAGCCTGAACAAACACACACACACACCTGTGTCGACTCTTGTATATGACACCAGCAAGTATTCAAGCAAGGATGCACACAAGTGAGGGCACAAGGATGTAAAGCCAATCGGTCTTAATTGGAATGGGCACATCTGCTTCATCATGGCCAGGGGCTAAAAGGATTAGTCATTATTATTAGTGCAAAAATGAAAGTATCATAAATGATAATCTAAAATAAACATAACACCTACAACAGTAGCAAGCATTTCATTACTGCACAGAAAACTTACATCGTTCATTTATGCTCTCCATAGCTGTAACTGTTATGCCGCCATAATATGTTACTGAACACTCAATAGTGGCGTTTTCGGCATTTGTGACAGATGTGCGTGTCAGAGTGATTTTCCACAGGCCGTCTTTAATATGCTCATTTTCGGTTTTATCAGATCCTTCAATGTTGTTGAGAGTGATGTTTGGTTTGCTGTATGGACACGTGTGTAAAGTTGAACACACTACTGTGATGGTGTCACCCGTCTGTACATAGATCTTGATGCTGGGATGCTGTGGACTTGCTAAAACAGACAGAAACATCACAGTTAAAGCCCGTTCACATCAAGAATCGTAACCATAAAGATAACTGTATATTAGCATCCACACCATTAGCATGATAACGTTCCGTTTATGATAAACATGCTGCAGTTTTGCCATCTACCTCTCGAGTGCTTTAATGGATGGATTCTGATTGGCTGTCAAAGTTTTTATTGTTTATCAGCTAGAAAAAAAATTGGTCCAAAAAGTGATCCCAACGGTATCAGTTTTTCATGTTGCTATCATTATAGCCGAGGTGTGGATTTAGACTGATTTTTAAAACTCTGATTTTTAAAACTTTACCGTTACAGTTATCACCCTTGGTGTGAATGGTCCTTTAGTCAACACACTCCCATAAGTAGATCAGGAGTCAATTAAATTATGTCTGAACAAAATAACATTTACATTTCCATTAACAAGAATTGTGGAGGTGACATCATAAAACTTGTAGGTGCGCCGGCCAACATTTTCAGGGTCAATCCATGCGTATAATAACTCTCCATGATGGACCTGCTCCAGATTTTTGATCAGCAGACTACAATCCCAGCTTGAGCTTCCAAATAAATCAGTTTTTCCTCTGAACTTCGCAATAACATCTTTTGGATACAAAGGATCGTAAACTAAAGGATAGCCCAAAGAAACCCACTGATACCACACAACTCTACGTAGGTTTTCACATGCACGCAATTAATTTAAATCTAAATGATTCTACGTGTATTTGGGTTAGGCACGCCGCTCTATTGGCATGCACTATTCCAGTAAGCAGTGAAAGCCACACAAATTCAGTTTGTTCAAAGTCCCTTTAAGGTATTCTATAGTCTTTGGTTTGTTCTGATGACACTGTATTTTGGAAATTTTAACTATTATTGTATTATTAAGTATGTAAACATATTGTGACAGATACACTGTACCTTGGAAAAGTAAATGCAGTAACAGCAGTCCTTTCATGGCACTGTAAGTCAATACAAACACAAATCAAAATGAACTGTATTCGTTATACTTATCGAAATTATTGAATTTCCAGTGTTCTCTTCAGCATTGCTTAACAGTGGTTAAGCAATGGTGATTTTCACAAGTTAACCATTGTTAAGAATTAAAATGCTCCCGTTCTTTCTCGTTGCCAAGTTTTCTCAGGCCCCAAAAGTGTTCACGGCCGTGGGAATAAAAGGCACAGCAGACACCAAAACTGAGTATTCCTTCGCTTCAAAGCTTTATTTTCTCACACAGGGGCGCATATATAGGAACACAATAAGGGTGGTGTACCCTTTTTAACCAATAGGATATGGATTACCTATTTGTTGCATATGAGCCAAAAGTATGAGTAATATAAGATAAATAAATGATAAGGAAATTCTGCACATATAAGCAGTACTTCTGGCAGAGGGATACCTCAACTCGGAGCATAAGACAGAATAAACCCAGTCCCCTGGGAGAGAAAGGGAGGGCAGGAGTAAGAGATGGGATGAGATCATTCTCACACACACACACACACACACATCTGGAAGAGAGTATACTATTTTCTAACAAACATCTAAATTGAAATTTTTTAATAGTCACTTCTATTTTTTTTACTTAGGCCTATTAATTTATTTGTTTATTTATTTTTTGAGCCCGACCACCAGAAACAACACCAAGTAAACAAAAAAGTCTTGTGTTTTTCCAATGCACAGTAACATTTCTTATTCTTACCTTCTCAGTACAGGCTTTTGTGCAAACAAGAAGAACTGAATAAAACGATGCGTCAAAAAGGAAAAATATTATATATTTTTATGTTTTGTCGCAAAGTTCAGCATCAGAGCAAGAAAGTTCAGTTTCCTGTTCTGATGCTCTCTTATCGTTTATGGATATCCAGGGTATGCGACACCAAAGTGTTAAATTCTTAAAATTTGATCATGTCCTAACTATTGGCTAACACATATCTACTGTACAAAGGCCTGGACGGCGTTCGTGTGCTAAAAACACAAGATGCTGCGCCATGGTAGGCCTATACGTGAGCGGAACAAAGATGTTATAACAGTTTTATTTTCTTTATGCTTGGCACAGTCTAAAACTGTGTGAGAAAATGCAGCACACTGGTCTAAGACATCCATCTAGCCTAACGCATACTTAAAGGGATAGTTCACCCAAAAATTTTAATTAGCCCATGAATTACTCACCCTCAAGGCATCCTAGGTGTATATGACTTTCTTCTTTCAGATGAATCCAGTCGGAGTAATATTAAAAATTGTCTTTGATCTTTCAAGCTGTTAAATGGCAGTCAGTGGGTGTTGCATGCATCAGTCCAAAAGAAGTGAAATAAAGCACATCCATCCATAATAAAAAGTGTCTCACACAGCTCTGGGGGGTAAACAAAGGCGTCCTGTAGCGAATCGATGCGTTTTTGTAAGAAAAATATCCATATTCAAAATGTAATAATCACTTTAATCTAGCTTGCGCCAACAGTTGTACACAGCTCCGGGACGATGACGTAAGATGTCGGGCAGCATTGCGCACGTGCCGGTGACTCAGGGATAGTTCACCCAAAAATTTTAATTAGCCCATGAATTACTCACCCTCAAGGCATCCTAGGTGTATATGACTTTCTTCTTTCAGATGAATCCAGTAGGAGTAATATTAAAAATTGTCTTTGATCTTTCAAGCTGTTAAATGGCAGTCAGCGGGTGTTGCATGCATCAGTCCAAAAGAAGTGAAATAAAGCACATCCATCCATAATAAAAAGTGTCTCACACAGCTCTGGGGGGTAAACAAAGGCGTCCTGTAGCGAATCGATGCGTTTTTGTAAGAAAAATATCCATATTCAAAATGTAATAATCACTTTAATCTAGCTTGCGCCAACAGTTGTACACAGCTCCGGGACGATGACGTAAGATGTCGGGCAGCATTGCGCACGTGCCGGTGACTCTCGTGAAAACCAACATTTGTTTACAGAAGCAAAGGAAGCAAAGTTTCCTTACTTTAGCAAAAGAAAACCAGTCTCCTCTTGGCTTATATCGAAATCCTCTGACATGCGTGCGTCAATTCTGAGCTGCAAATGTAATTGTAATTAGTGATCTAGATGTTGACAGACTCGCGGTTCCCCTTATCAGAAGCATTGATTTGTTTTTGGGATATTTCAGTCAGGGAGCACACAAAGCATCATTCAGTCGCTAGGCTACGGCACAGAAACCAAACGACGCACGCGTTCTCTCCCAATCACCCCTGGGTGGCAGAGATCGACCTGACACAAGACTGGCGTCTGTGTCAAGTGAGTGAGCGTGACTGCGGTCACGTGACGGGAGTTAAGGCTCTCTGACAGCATTGACAGGACAGGGACTGACACGACCCCCGCTGGTACTCCACTATCTTAAAAACACAAAGCCTCATTAGAGCAGACGATTCGGATCCCCGTCCCACAAACTGCTGCGGGACTCGGCCTCTGTCAACATCATTACACATCACTTCCTGTAGATGCAGCAGCCTGGGAAGTGCACTTGATTGTGTAGTGATCTCAAAAGTGAGCAGTAAAAGACACTTTTGTGTCAAACAGGGATCAACGCAATTATTTGTGTTTCTAAAGAGACGTTTGGTTTACGAGTCTCTTCTCTGGCCCTTATGGGGTCGTCATCATCATCATCATCATTACAGACAGACATTACCATAAACAAGCCAATTCAAGTCAACACAACATCAAAAGTAATAATTTCTTAATGCATGTTACTATGCGAGGAAGGACGTCATATTTACGTCCAAATGCCAATTTCAAGAAAACCGAACCTCAAAAAACTGTTACAGATTGTTAAAATGATCCAGATTCAGATTCATACAAGCCCAACAGATGTCTTTTTTGAAACAATATGCGAGTAGCTTACAGGATTACTATTAACTAAAACTATTAAATGTTGAAATATAAAATTGAAATAAAATTTAAATATAAATATTAAACTGAAAACAATTTAAGTAAATTAAAAGTAGAACTGTTGCCTTGGCAATTAACTGAAATAAGTTTAAGTTCAAGCACAAATTACTGACTGGAAACTAAAACAGAAATAAATAAATAATAATTTAAATATTTTTTTAGAAATAAAATATTTAAAAAAATAAAAATAACAAAAAGCACATAACAAAATTACAATGAAAACCTAAAATTTAAAAAAAGAAAGAAAACAAAGTATAAAAATAAAAGCCACAAAATATGAACAAATATTATAAGTGTAAAATTTCTAAAACTGAAAAATAAAAACAAAGCTACAAAGATATAAAAAGCCTAAAACAATAAAAAAAAAGAAAAAAAGCACATAAAATGACTAATTAAACCAAAATTTAAATTGAAAATTTTAAATAAAATTAACACTGAAAATATAAAAATGAAAACAAATTTAAAATTAATATATATATATATATATACTAAAAACACTAGAAGTTTCCTTTTTGTTGTTGCTTTATAAAAGCCTATTTTGATAAATAGATTTACAGTGCATTTATTTTCTGCTGAGTTCAGTGTACACAGATTCTGAAACTCTTTCACTTGTGCTTCAGCTACACAAATCTGCTCTGGCTGATGCAGGAATACTCATCCAGTTAATATGATGCCAAAATAAAAACACTGCAAAACAGGCTTGTTGTGAATGATTCCTCAATGCATGTCATTCCACAGGAAAAAAAAAATGCATGCTTAATTTTTATGCGTCAGTAAACGTAATAATGAGTCAAACACCTCTAATTATAGACAAACGTTACAATAAACAAGCCCTCAATCTATTAAACCCATAAAGGTGATGTTTCTTGTAAAGAACAGAATGTAAATGACTTTGTGGCTCTAAATCATGACGATAAATCATTCAGGTTTGTGTAAACAATGGCTGTGTGTTGCACATTTCAGAAGAGCATCAATAAAGCAACGCCGTAGACAACAACAGTTCGGAAGAAGAATAGACTTGCCCTCGACGTCTCCTCTGGGAGAATGAACGAGTCAATTTAACAAGCTAAAGAGAGAAAAGGCCACATAGAAATAATTTCTGCGGAGGGAATTTAATGATTTAGAATGATGCATAAAACTGCTTGTTATTTTTAGCGTTAGAAAAGGCAAGCATCTCTATTACTATTGATCATGCCGAGTTCAAATCCACAAGCATTAAATTGTGCAACATGTTGGAGAAAGGTGTGCTATTACTTTTCTAAATGATCTGCCTTGCAATTTTTCATCCATCAGACAAAAAAATTGGGGGTAAGAACATATAAAGACCCAAGCCATATCTAGGAACTAGCAGTAAAACTACACACTAATACAGAAAAATGACTGGAAATGAAGGATCTGAATGCTAAAAACACCAGAAAATGAAGTGACTGGGAAGTAATGAACCATTAGGAGAGAAAAGAGATAAATATTCCTAACGATTCCCTGAAGAGACGAGCAAATGCAAGCCAATTTAAAGCTCTCAGAGCAAAACATTACCATTAACCCCGTATTTAAACTGTCCTGAGTGTCTAACAAATCTTTATTGAATTGCAGTTTTACACTGGGATTGCTTAGCCCTGACGACAAGCTTCAATTTCGTCATGGCGCTGAGTGGAAAAAATGCCCTGCATTAGTAACAACTGTATCTTTACTGTCCCAGGACCAAACATAATATCAATAAGAGAGAGCGGCACTTGTATAACCATTCATAACTTTGATTGTCATAACATTCAGTGTATGAATAAGCGCATATGACAGAAAGGATGAATAAAGATGCTCTCTGTGCTGCAAAAAGAAAATGTTTGGAGAGATTCAAATAAAAAAGTGAAATAAAACTAAAATTGAAGAAAAAAAAAAAACATTAAAAGTACTAACTGAAATAACCCTAAATTGTAATATTTAAAATAATAATAATCAGCAAAAGCACATGAAAAGACTAATATTAAACAAATTAAGATGATTATTTGTAAAATATAAAAAATAAAATAAAAAGCTAAACAATTATTAAAAATAAAAGCTAATTCAAAATCAAATCCCCAGTTCACATTATACAATTTATATTTTTATTAAAAAGAGTTTATATAAGTGTCAGTCAATAGCATGAATTCATAAAATTCTAAAAATGTATCTTGCATTTAACCCAGGACGACCCAAAAACAAAATAAATAAAAATAGAAACAATTGGAAAGCAATACTCTATTTCTAATGGCCACCATTCTAAGTGTTGCAATTTCTCATAGTTCATTTTTATGCATTATACCATCTCTGCTTCACACCTGCAGTGCAGTTCAACATCGCTCTGAAGGACAAACGCCTGGACGCCACTCTGAACACATTCAAAACACATGCATGTTCATAAAGAACACTAGGCTTAAAGAAAAACCCACGTCTCTGCACAACCAACCCTTCCTGGCCAACACAACAGCCATTTTTCACAGGAACGACACCCCAGCCAATGCTAAAATATGACTTTTATCAATGGCTGTGCTCGCGTGGGGATATTAAAGTCCTAGACAGGAGAGGGGGAGCAGGTTGAAGAACCTTCCCATCATCCATCAGGCTCTGGGATGGGCACCGTCAAGGAGAGAAACTCATTCTAACGGACATCCATCACTCTGCGTCTGCCTGCAACTCTACTGACCTGATCCTGAACCCTCCGTCTCTCAGGTACGCCAGACACCTTCTCATCTGCCCCGCATTTTTAGAATAAAAGTCTGCTCGCATTTATGACAAACACGATCCACACCACGGTATAAATCACTGCCAGACAAGTCACTCATAACGACACAAAACTGCAGCCTTTGACATGTTTTCACACTGATTTTGGAGGGAAAATCTACAGAATGCTGTGGAATTTATTTAAAAATGGTAAAATTCTAAGCTCAAAGCTTAGTCGAATTAGCAAAAATGACACCAAAGGTGAATAGGGTAAAAAACTAAGCAAAAAAAAACCCAATAACAGATATCACCATACTTACCCCGGCTGATTGATTACATAAAGAATTTTTTAAAATTGTATTACATATTTGCTGATATGTTTACAGTATATATGAAATTGAAGCATTTTCTCATTAAATTCCAGAAAATACATCTGAACATTGGACTAATACAAGTTAAAAATTCTTGTTTGATTTTGTTGATATATGAGAGTCAACAGTTAATATGATGCCAAAATAAAAACACTGCAAAACAGGCTTGTTGTGAATGATTCCTCAATGCATGTCATTCCACAGGAAAAAAAAAATGCATGCTTAATTTTTATGCGTCAGTAAACGTAATAATGAGTCAAACACCTCTAATTATAGACAAACGTTACAATAAACAAGCCCTCAATCTATTAAACCCATAAAGGTGATGTTTCTTGTAAAGAACAGAATGTAAATGACTTTGTGGCTCTAAATCATGACGATAAATCATTCAGGTTTGTGTAAACAATGGCTGTGTGTTGCACATTTCAGAAGAGCATCAATAAAGCAACGCCGTAGACAACAACAGTTCGGAAGAAGAATAGACTTGCCCTCGACGTCTCCTCTGGGAGAATGAACGAGTCAATTTAACAAGCTAAAGAGAGAAAAGGCCACATAGAAATAATTTCTGCGGAGGGAATTTAATGATTTAGAATGATGCATAAAACTGCTTGTTATTTTTAGCGTTAGAAAAGGCAAGCATCTCTATTACTATTGATCATGCCGAGTTCAAATCCACAAGCATTAAATTGTGCAACATGTTGGAGAAAGGTGTGCTATTACTTTTCTAAATGATCTGCCTTGCAATTTTTCATCCATCAGACAAAAAAATTGGGGGTAAGAACATATAAAGACCCAAGCCATATCTAGGAACTAGCAGTAAAACTACACACTAATACAGAAAAATGACTGGAAATGAAGGATCTGAATGCTAAAAACACCAGAAAATGAAGTGACTGGGAAGTAATGAACCATTAGGAGAGAAAAGAGATAAATATTCCTAACGATTCCCTGAAGAGACGAGCAAATGCAAGCCAATTTAAAGCTCTCAGAGCAAAACATTACCATTAACCCCGTATTTAAACTGTCCTGAGTGTCTAACAAATCTTTATTGAATTGCAGTTTTACACTGGGATTGCTTAGCCCTGACGACAAGCTTCAATTTCGTCATGGCGCTGAGTGGAAAAAATGCCCTGCATTAGTAACAACTGTATCTTTACTGTCCCAGGACCAAACATAATATCAATAAGAGAGAGCGGCACTTGTATAACCATTCATAACTTTGATTGTCATAACATTCAGTGTATGAATAAGCGCATATGACAGAAAGGATGAATAAAGATGCTCTCTGTGCTGCAAAAAGAAAATGTTTGGAGAGATTCAAATAAAAAAGTGAAATAAAACTAAAATTGAAGAAAAAAAAAAAACATTAAAAGTACTAACTGAAATAACCCTAAATTGTAATATTTAAAATAATAATAATCAGCAAAAGCACATGAAAAGACTAATATTAAACAAATTAAGATGATTATTTGTAAAATATAAAAAATAAAATAAAAAGCTAAACAATTATTAAAAATAAAAGCTAATTCAAAATCAAATCCCCAGTTCACATTATACAATTTATATTTTTATTAAAAAGAGTTTATATAAGTGTCAGTCAATAGCATGAATTCATAAAATTCTAAAAATGTATCTTGCATTTAACCCAGGACGACCCAAAAACAAAATAAATAAAAATAGAAACAATTGGAAAGCAATACTCTATTTCTAATGGCCACCATTCTAAGTGTTGCAATTTCTCATAGTTCATTTTTATGCATTATACCATCTCTGCTTCACACCTGCAGTGCAGTTCAACATCGCTCTGAAGGACAAACGCCTGGACGCCACTCTGAACACATTCAAAACACATGCATGTTCATAAAGAACACTAGGCTTAAAGAAAAACCCACGTCTCTGCACAACCAACCCTTCCTGGCCAACACAACAGCCATTTTTCACAGGAACGACACCCCAGCCAATGCTAAAATATGACTTTTATCAATAGCCGTGCTCGTGTGGGGATATTAAAGTCCTAGACGGGCGAGGGGGAGCAGGTTGAAGAACCTTCCCATCATCCATCAGGCTCTGGGATGGGCACCGTCAAGGAGAGAAACTCATTCTAACGGACATCCATCACTCTGCGTCTGCCTGCAGCTCTACTGACCTGATCCTGAACCCTCCGTCTCTCAGGTACGCCAGACACCTTCTCATCTGCCCCGCATTTTTAGAATAAAAGTCCACACCACGGTATAAATCACTGCCAGACAAGTCACTCATAACGACACAAAACTGCAGCCTTTGACATGTTTTCACACTGATTTTGGAGGGAAAATCTACAGAATACTGTGGAATTTATTTAAAAATGGTAAAATTCTAAGCTCAAAGCTTAGTCGAATTAGCAAAAATGACACCAAAGGTGAATAGGGTAAAAAACTAAGCAAAAAAAAACCCAATAACAGATATCACCATACTTACCCCGGCTGATTGATTACATAAAGAATTTTTTAAAATTGTATTACATATTTGCTGATATGTTTACAGTATATATGAAATTGAAGCATTTTCTCATTAAATTCCAGAAAATACATCTGAACATTGGACTAATACAAGTTAAAAATTCTTGTTTGATTTTGTTGATATATGAGAGTCAACGGTTTTTACAGAAGGGATTTTTGATCTCTTTTTATGACTTCAGAAATTAGAAAATGTTGTCAACAGTCAGAAAAAACATTTATTTTCACCATGTTTTTAGGAGTACAATGTATAAAATCAGGCAAATGATAAATAAACAAATCCCTCAGTAAAAACATTCAGAATACAGAGAGGAATAAAACTGCTAAGTTTGGTGAATGTAAGTGCTGCTGAAGTGGAGAAACAAAACTCTTAATTATGTATACATTGTAATTGAACTCTACAGACGCAAATAGATAAAAGTGCAATAAAATAAAACCTTAAAAGTCTATTTTGCATGCTTTCTTTCCACTAGTCTGACAAAATATGTTATTAAAAGCCAAATAGCCAAGAATCTCAAAATTGACCAGTTAATGAAAAAGAAAAAAAAATAGTTTTTGCCTGTAGCGTCTTGCCTTAATTAACAAACACAGATGTGTGGCTACTGGTTAAAAAACAAAACTGGAGCAAAATCAAAATACATTTAAAACAGGCCAGTAAACAAAGTGTGTGTGTGTGTGTGTGTGTGTACATGCTTTTCTATCACAGTGGGGACTTAACACCTGAATACACACCGACTCATTGGGACTTGTGTCACTGTGGGGACCTAAATTAATTTGAGGTCCCCATGAGGAAACAAGCTTATAAATCATACAGAATTAGTTTTTTTGAGAAAGTAAAAATGCAGAAAGTTTCCTGTGAGGGGTAGGTTTGGTGTGGGGCAATAGAAAATACAGTTTGTACAGTATACAAACCATTACGCCTATGGAGAGTCCCCACAAGGATAGTGAACCAGACGTGTGTGTGTGTGTGTGTGGAGACTGAGTTATTTTCTCTTATCTGACTGTCGCAGTTAGAGATGATAAATGTCCTGCACTGGCTGCCAGACCTCCTCTTAACCCACGGCCCCGGCTCTCTCTCACACACACACACACCGTAAATCAGCTTTCTGGTCGAACGGTCTGATGGATGAATGTGGCGTTTGAAGCAACGGGTGGAGAAAGGAAAAGACACCCACACCAAAGCCCTCTGAAGAGTCATGGACAAAGTCAAACAAACAAGATCATTCTTACTCACTCACACCAAACTAAACACACTAACTAAAAGTAAAGAGCTAGTTCTGAATTACATAGAAATACATGGAGCACACAGTTGTGCAATTAAACACTAAACAATCCTATCGGTGGAAAGTCTAATTTATTCTATTGAATCAGTTCGTTCATACTGTTCATGCAAATGAACTGATTCAAAAAATTCCCCATGCAGTCTTTTTTAGCAGTGAATTATTTAATGCTGCTGTACATTACTACATTTTTGACTTATATGAATTACTGTAACATTAGGGTCATACATTATACTAGTGTTTTGTTTTTGTTAGCTGTATTATGTAAAGTTATGTTTAATACCAATACTTTCACCCTAATTGTTCATTATTCAAAAATCATTTGTTTACAACAACAACAAAAATCCAATTCTGATTCAATTCTATTATAATATTGAATAGTTATACATTTAAATACATGACTATTTTTGTCTTGTTTTCCGGTACAAATATCTAAACATTGTTAAATCAAGAGAAATTTTATTTTAGCAAAATTATAAGATATCAAGTCTTGTTTTCTGAAAAAAAGTATTAAAATAAACACTAAATATCTGCCAGTGGGGTAATAAAAATAATCTTGTTTTTCTTTTAAATTAAATAAATTTCTTACCCCATTTTTCTCGTTTTAAGCAAAAACTCACTTCATTTTTTTGGGAAACAAGTAAATGTATTTTGATTTAAGAATGTTTAGATATTTGTACAGCAAAAAAAAAAAAAGACAACTTTTAGTTAACGTGCAGTAAATTACTTTTTCCAAACGGTATCTAGACTGTAACGATTTTAAACAACGAGGAACTTCTAGCTTCACAAGCAGCTTCCCCAACACTATACACACACAAACCCTCACTCATAAATTAAAAAAAAATATATATACCACTCTCACATACACACGGTGATATACATGCCAAAACACTAACACATGCTAGAATGGACGGTTCCTACAGCTTTGCATGGGTGTTCTGCTAAGAGATCCTGCACCGTCTTGCATGGGATTTTCCACCTGTTTTACGGTCCAACAAGACAGATGATTTGAGGAATCCTTCATCAACTTTAATAGGTCTACTGAGAGTTATTGGTTTGAAACTCTAATATGAGCAAAAGTAATAATGATGTTTGACACTTGCTGCATCTCACCACCTACAGATGGATCAAAAACTTAATGGAAATATTACTCACACACTCTCTTTCTCTTGTAAAGCGTTACAAGAGAAAGAGAGCGCGCAAGTAATATTTCCATGAAGTTTTTGATGTATGATCTCTTAGTTTGGCCAACCTTCATGAATCTGTGCAGTATCATCCTGGCTCACAGATCAAAGCTAGTTTTAAAGTTTTATCACCGTCTGTGATGTGAATACAAAATATTATTTCACAAAATATCCAGCTGACAGGCTTGACAGGCTTCAGTTCATCCGAGAATGAACGTTCTGTCATCATTTATTCATTCCAAACCCATATGATGTTTTTCTTTAATAAAAAAAGAATAAAAAAATACAATGAGAAATTTTAGCAGAATGTTCTTCACATTGAAATAAAAGCACATAGCGAGCGGTCAAGCTCCAAATAAGATGAAAAAGCAAGATAAATGCATAATAAAAGTGATCCTTCTGAAGTCATAAATGAGTTTGGAGCAACACAAGGATGAGTAAATGACAGAATTTTAATTTGAGTAAATTATTGCGTTTACTTCAAGCATTAGCCAAGCCTCTTTATTTGAACTGTAATGCTATATATAAAAAAAAAAAACTAAATTTTCTCTCTCAGAGAACTGAAATATTAATCTTATACTTGCTGTCTTCAGATAAAAAGCACTTTATAATTACACTATAGTTAATTGTGCCAGCAGAAAGACCATCATAAGACTGATATCCACTTCAATTAGGAGAATAAATGGCACCATTAGGCCTGTCAGGGTGACCTTGTGCTTCTACAATAACATACACATGAGACCATTAAACACTTTACACAACAGACGACCAGAAAGAATGAATACAGTCTTACAGTATATGCCAGAATATAAATTAGAGGGAAAAACACAAACTAGCAATGTCAGGTTAAAGTTCAGAGAGTTAGGATCAGATATAGGACAGATCAAGGCAAATGTTTCACGATTTCTGTATCTGCTTCAATAGGATTTTACACCAATTAACCTCAATAGCAGTTCCCTCACCATTAAGAATGACGTTATTGGAATTTCATGTGAGAGTAAAGGCCATCTGTTCTGAAGAAGTGAAGCATCTCATGGCTTCTCTTTTATCCGAGAGTCAAAGTCAGGGGTGATGGTGCTCTCGCATAGCCAGACGTCTGATTATTGACTAAATCTGGTCCAATTTGAGGCTTATTCTGCCCAATCGTACAGGAAGAGACCACGAGACTGATCTCATGAGAAATGATCAACCGGAGTTTGTCTTGTTTTTAATGTGACATTTAGGGACATATCAGGAAAAAACAACAACAACAACATTATAATAGTAATAATAATAATAATAAAATAAAACATAAAATAAAAGATATAATTTTAAGATATATTACTTTCAGATATATTTTTCAAACAAAATGAAGGACACTAAAACAGTAAAAAGCTAAATCAGCAAAAAAGCAAACATTTTTTTTTAAAGTGTGAATGTTGAAATTATAATAATTATGAATAAAAAATAAATACTGTAAATAAAAATGTAATACAAAAAAATTATAAAATAAATACTTTGTAAATACATAGCAAAACAGCAAAAAAAAAAATTTGCTGCATATTTCAGGATCTCATTATTTTAAACAAAATAAGGGCCAAAAAAAAAAAAAAACACTATAAAAAGCAAAAAAAAAAAAAAAGGCAAAAATTAAAAAAAAAAAAAAAAAAACAGGGAGGAAAAAAAAAGAAATTATAAATGAAAAAACCCAATTCAACAAAATAAAAAAATGTTAAAACAAACGACAAGTATAAGTTTTAATAAATATGCATAGCAAAACTAAGCTCAAAATGCTTCATATTTCAGGACATCATTTAAAAAATAAAAAGTCTGTAAAACCATAAAAAAAAGCAACATCAACAAAAAAAAAAAAACGGCGAGTAAATAAGAAAAGATAAATTATAAATGAAATAACACCAGAGGTGGTCAGTGAATGTCTGCGGGTTCATGTCGTCTGAGGTTGAGACTGTGAGGTTATGTTCAGCAGGCTGCTGTCTTTCTACTTGACAAAGAATCAATAGTAAATGGCAGCGTCTTGTTAAATGACAACCTTTAGTCCATCTATCCGTCTCTCTCGTGCTCATCGGCCCCTAATTTGCCAATATTTGCAGATATCAGATTCAAGTCTCTCCCGAGCAGAAGTGCTGAAAGGGTTTGCGAGTGACCTGTCATTTTGTGGATGCTTAATCGATGCAGTTCAAGAGTGTTTGATTATTTGGCAGCACTTTCAGGCTTTGTCTTTGTGTTTCTCCTTACATAAAAGTACTGTGGTGATACCATGGTACACCTTGCTGAATTTAAATGCTGATGTAAAGCATTGTGGTTCTGGTTAAACCAAAAAACTGGATAAGAGTCTAGTTGCAGACGTCAGAATTCAAAACACAAGATTCGCTTTACGAAGAACTACGTGAGCTCTTAGTACTTCTTATTCATCTATTCCGTTGTCTTTTGACCTTCAATGCAAAACATAATTTGATTTAGGATTTTTACAAGAACACTATTGCAATGGCATAACAACGCATTAAAAACACTCAAAACCCGATAGCAACTGCATAGCAACACCCTAAAACACTTAAAACAAACTGAAAACTCTATAGCAACAAGCACACAAAAAACACAATACCATAGTAACTACACAGCAACAACACGCAATAAAACACTTAGAACAAGCTGAAAACTGCATAAACTGCATAGCAACACTTAAAAAAAAAACCCAGAACATCTTGGCAACTGCATGGCAACACAGTGAAAATAAAAGTGTAGTAATGCATAGCTACACACTAAAAAAAAACAAAAAACACCTAGAACATTAACTGCATGGCAACACACTAAATCACTTAGAACAACCTGAAAAAATGTATACCAACACACTAAAACACCCAGAACATCTTAGCGCCTACATGGCAACACAGTAAAAAGACTCAGAAAACTGTAGTAATGCATAGCAACACACTACTAAACACCCACAATATCCTAGCAACTTCATAGCAACACACGAAAACCCACAACACCCTAGCAACTGCATATCAACACACGAAAACCCACAACACCCTAGCAACTGCATATCAACACACGAAAACCCACAACACCCTAGTAACTCCACAGCAAAACACTCACAACACCCTAGCAACTGCACAGCAAAACACTCACAACACCCTAGCAACTGCATAGCAACACACGAAAACACTCACAATACCCTAGCAACTTCATAGCAACACACTAACACACTCACAACACCCGTCTGATTCTGCTGTAATGAGAAGCATGTTCATCACCCGTGTGCACTGGAGGGACTATGGGAGCCATGCTTCTCTGCACAGGTGTGCTTACACAGCCCTAATTAATATGATTAAGCTAATTTAGCAGCAGAACTAGTTAATTAAGATGATTAAGCTCCTTTAAGAACATGCTGTAATCATTTCCTTTTCCAGCCAAACACACACGCCGCCCCTAAATGAGACCGCTGGGTGATCAGGCATTATACTGACTCCAGATCTGGATATATAACGCATTTCACATGATGACACATGATGATGTTTGATTTAAAAACATCTCTACTGTCCTGTGCTGTGCTGAAGACGACGTTTAAACACAAAACTCACTATCATGCAAGAAGTTCTCTTAAGAAACCAGTAAGCAACTACCTAGAACACCCTAGCAACCACATAGCAACACCCTGGCAACCAAGGGGTCAAAGTTTGTGTGTGTGCATATATATATATATGGGCTGTCAAGCAATTAAAATGTTATTTAATTACACGAAATGGAGATTAATTAAATAATCTAATTAATCGCATATTAATTACACATAAAATTTGGTCAAGAAATTACCACCAAAAGATAAAGTCATTATTGTGCTGTTAAATTATTTAAATTATAACTTAAAGAAAATATTTTAGGTCAAAGAGATTTGGTTGGTAAATTTTGCAATAAGCGAACCCCTGGTGGTTTGTGAGGGAACTGCAGGAGGTTTAGCTAATAACTAAATAAATTGTTATAATAAACTAAATAAAAATATGTAAAATTATTTTTAAATTCTAAAATTATCTAAATAAAACACATACTAAAAAAAGAAAATATATTTTGCTAAGTATAATATTTTACCTACATGTCGTCTGACCATTAGCTGACATCAGAGAACCGTGAACATGCAAATGTGTTGTTAAATGATTGAACTTTTGAGTCAAAATATGTCTGATTTAAACAAATATGCAATATATATATATATATATATATCCATGAATCTGCATGGCTTTATGTACCTCTTTGCTGGCAACCACCCACAGCTTCTTGAGATGTCAAGGCTGGTTTCATCAGTCAGTCAGTCATTGTTTGGCATCTGCAATATAGAGAAACAGCAGCATTCAGTAGAAAATCACGGATGCATTCCTTGTGCTCTGAACTCCGGTCCTCACGGCAGTCTGGGATTTTGAATGAGTCGCCACTGACCTCACTAATTGGTCATCAGCATAAATAACGAGTCAATGAGCTGAACTCACAGCGTGTCATAAATCAAACACTTCAGGCCGCTCAGAGTTCACCATGAAATTAATCACTGTCTCTATTAATGATGTTACCACACACACACAGCCCTATTAATGATGCTGCTGTGTGGAGGAGACAGGAGCTGTAAATCAGTGCTGATAAGAGAGTCTGCAGCTCCCGCCGTTACACTGCCACTAAATGACCCCACGCTCGAGTGCAGCGCTGCTCTACATTATACATCTGCAATATAATACATGTGCAAAAGATGCTATTCGTGCATATGCCCTAAACTGTCATGTAATGCTTACTCTCATCTATAATGTTTTGTCTATTTCTTATACTGTGCATGTTCTGTGTATCTTGTTCATAATGCTTTTTTTTTTTCTTCAAATTTTCAACTGAGAAAATTGTTATAAGAGAGTTTTATTTTGTCCAACGGTGCATATTCGTGCATTTCTATTAAAGCACAATTCTCGGTGAGTCATGCATGCAAAGTTCACACTTTTTGCACAATTTGAAAACATTATAGCTTGACTGGAAATGACACATCATTAAATGATTCCGTTCACAAGTGATATTTACCTTTTTCTTCAAATGTCACGCCTCATATTTCATCTCTAGCTCTTCACTGACACTTGTGGCTCTTTGGACAAAAAGACAAAAAAATTAAATTAAAAAGTCATGGTTGAAATGTCTGAGAGGCAGTTGTAGTTTGTGTATAAAAATGTAAAAAAATATATAATATATAGGCCTATTTTTTTTTTTTTTTTTCAAAAAACAATCACAAAATCACTCTTTTTTCAATCAAATCAAACAAACAAAATACTTATGATGATTTGAAGAAAGAATGATTTTATTTTGTGAAAATTATAACTTTTTAATATACATTTTTTTTATTTGTACATTATTTGTACATTTTTACACACACACACACACACACACATAAATATATATAATTATACGTTTTTATGATCTATTGTATTTAAAGATTGACTATATTTTTTCACAAAATAAAATCAACCCTTCTTTCAGATAACTTTTTTCCATTAAACTTATATTTTGTATTTTAATGTTTTATTATATTTAAAGACTGAAATATATCTCATATATATATATATATATATATATATATATATATATAGAGAGAGAGAGAGAGCGAGAGAGAGAGAGAGATTGAGGGGTTGGGATGTGTAAAATAAAGTCATACACATAAAAAATTAAAATTCATAAAAGGCATTTGAAAAACTGCCTTAATATAAACGACGAAATCTCTTGGTTTTAATTTAAAAAAATCAATTGCTGGCTCCCAATGCATCCCAGTTTCCCACATGGAATCAATAAAGTACTGATTAATTGATTAATCTATCCAAGGGGAGGAATTTGAATTTGTGTCTTTCTCACATAAACAGACTTCAAAAGACTCGTTACAAAAGTAGCTTTACAATCTAAACACCATCAGCTCTGACATTCTGCCCAACAATTCATTTGTGTTTCACAGAAGAAAGAAATATGGCACAACATGAGGGTGAGTAAATGAATTTTTTATGAGGACTATTTATTTAATAATAAAAAAATAGGGAAAGAAATATCACAAGACAGACAGACAGAGAGAGAGAGAGAGAGAGAGAGAGGGATGTCTCTGGAAACAAACAGATGCAAAACTCTTCATGTTGATGCCATAAACTGACTGTCCAATTATTATAGTTGACAAAAGCACTCATGAGATATTGTGGTTTCTCTGGAGCCGCGGGACGCTGAGATTAATGCCGTGTCTCTCCACAAACCCTGATCATTTGGGCCACATTGTAGCCACAACGGCAAGAAAAATGAGTCGTGCTCCAGATGATCAGAACCAGTAAGCTGCACGGTGAAGGTTAAACTGTGTAATAGTGTGAGCTCACAGCGCTGACAGAATGCCGTTATTTACAGTCTGAACAAAACACCCCAGATATGAAACAAACCCAACTGCTGCTCATGAACTCTCTCTGGAGTTCATTTGTAAGATTAGTGATCTGAACAAACACCAAACAACAAGCAACAGCCTAAAAAAAATCTAGATTAAAAACTAGATTCATATACTGTCTATATCAAAACCTTTTGAAACACAAGCAGACTGTAATTCTGTTCTCTACAGACAGCTTTGTGAACAAGTAGGACTGACCGGAGATGAGAGAGACGTCCAAACTGATTCTGATTTGATGAGAGTCACTCTGGTTGAATCAGTTCTTCTGTCGCACGAGCTGAAGATGTTGAGATGTTGGAGAGTCACTGCAGGTCTCCACTCTTTTATTGACTCGAAGTCTTGTAGATGCGTCCAGACTTCAGTCTGACAACCTCATCTGTAACAAGACATCAGAACTGACTGCAATCAGCTGGAACGGCTTTCCTTAATTTATGGCAATTTTATTTAAATCATAGTACAGCTGTTCAATTCAATATGTCTTTATTCTATATTTTAATATGTATTTTTAAAGAATATATATATATAGCTTAATATTGGGATTTTTTCTTATTATTAGTATATAAATAGATTATAATTTAATATATATGTGTATGTCAATATGTTAATATACATTTTTATAAATATTTTTTTAAAGAAAATATATACATTAAAGTAATCTATATTCACATATATTTGTATTCTATTTTAATTGTTTTATTTATGTATAATTAATATAATCACTAGATTTTTTTATTTATTTGAAAGTTATTTAAAACTTTAAAAAATGTATTTTAATTTTAAAATTAGTTGCATTTATTGTATTATATGTATATACTAATTATATTAGTATTAATTATATAAAATATTATATTAGTATATCAATGTATTAGAAAATTGTAACATATCTGAAATATGTAATTGACAAAAAAATTAAGTGTTTATTACACATACATATATATTATTATCAATGTTGTTCTGATCTTTCAGTATGTCATGTTCATCTGTGTTTGTCTATCTATTTTGAGCACTACACATCAGTAAACTGTAGTTCATTTCAGTAAACACATGAGGATTGCATTACAGAAGAATAGGATACATCTCGACAGCGTTCCCAGATGCCCCGGCTCAATCGTCCCACTCCAAACACACACGCTCGGCTGTAACAGGAAGCAGTTCAGTCCGTGTGGCACGTAGCATCTGTCATCTGGACAATCAATGGTTCCTCTCAGACGTTCACCCCTGAAGAGGACCGTCGAAGCCGATCCTCTCTGGGGAGAATTACATGAAGAACAGCTCAGTTTAACGCCAGAAATGGATCTACAGTTTCCCTGTTGCGCAGATGGAGACATTTCCACTGTACTTTTTAGCCGTGCCATCAAATAGCATGAATGTAGATGAGATTGGAAGTGACAGACTTCAGGAGAATATAACCTCTCACATATTCACCGTGTGTAAACTCACGCTGGGGAGATGGTGAATGTTTGTCATGATTGTGACTTATGGCTGTTTTATTAATTCATGCCTGCTGTTCTCATTTCTACAGCCTCAGAGGAACCTGATGAACCTCCTACAGCGAATATCAGATGTCTGAGAGCACCGAGAGAAAGCATTATGACTAAGAGAAGAGAGTATGTGCGCTTTACCAGACTGAAGCTATTTAAAAGGGCTGAATCTTAAAAATGTAATAAAAAAAAAATATATTATATTAGATATTTTAATATATTAAATATAATATATATATAATTTATATTATAATTCATATAAATTACATATTTACATACATACAACTTTTATATAGATTTTTTCATACTAATATACTTTATGAATATATTCTTTAAAAATATATAAAATCGTAATCTTTAAAAATATATAATATATATTAATATTGTATTTTATTTTTGTATTTATGTGTAATTAATGTAATGAATCACTATATAAATATAATTATTGAAATGTAAACAGTTTAATTAAACTTAATAACTTATGTATATGTTGTATACATGTATACCTAATCTTTAAAAAAATAAGTGAAATAATTGAAAATAATTGAATATAAAGTATCTATATATACAAAAAAATTACACACACACACACACATACACATATATATATATATATAAAATCTCAAATAAAAACTATGAGAATTTAAATTATTTTTTTATATATTTTTTGCAATTAAAATGTAACAAATAAATGTATAATAAACACAACTGTTAAGTGATGTGACATGTGACATGTGGCCAAGTATGGTGACCCATACTAGGAATTAGTGCTCTGCATTTAACCCATCCAAAGTGCACACACACAGCAGTGAACACACACACACCGTGAACACACACCCAGAGCAGTGGGCAGCCATTTATGCTGCGGCACCCGGGGAGCAGTTGGGAGTTCGGTGCCTTGCTCAAGGGCACCTCAGTCGTGGTATTGAAGGTGGGAGAGAGCGCTGTACATTCACTCCCCCCACCTACAATCCCTGCCGGTACGAGACTCAAACCCGCAACCTTTGGGTTACGAGTCCGACTCTCTAACCATTAGGCCACGACTTCCAACACTGGAATACAGTGGATAAACAGAGACGTGATTGATGAAAGCAGGCCAACGGTGCGCGGCTCATCAGCTCTCCCTCTTCCGGTCTTTCTTTGTCTCCGTCGCTCTCTTCCTTTGGCCTTTTATCATCAAAGAGCACATCTGTTTATTGTAGTTCCTTCGCTGACTCTTAAGTGTGCTCGTGTTACCTTGACCGGCACACTTGCATTGTTAGTGAAGAGAAGGAGTAAAAATAAACAGGCCTGAGAATGAGAGGCGTACCTTCCTAAACATCAATTGTTGTGGCAGGGGAAGAGAACAGTCCCAGCGTGAGAGCTTGGCCGCGGTCATTTCCCCTAAACGTGTCGCTGCGCTGACAGTATCGGTGTGGTATTGGCTGTAGAATTAGAGCTGTCCGATTGTTCTGCTGTTTCCGCTGATCTTGTGTCAGTTTGACCTCAGATTCATCTGGAGGACTCGCGGTTCCTGGCAGCAACATGATCTCTGGCCTGAGAGGAAACGTGTGAGTCTGACACCTGAAAATCAGTGCTGCTCACTTAAAGCTGATTAAAGCTTACAACACCCCAGCAATGGCATAGCAACACCCTGCAAACCACCTACAATATCTTTGCATTGTTGCAAAGTTTTGTAACAACTCTAATTAAAACTCTCACTCTAAAAAGGTTCAGCTCATGGATTTTTACGGTTGAATGAACATTTCACTGTTATTTTGATATATTGCTTCAACTGAGGTTTGTGATGTCCCTGAACAGACCAAACAAAATTAACACTCTGGTGTTGTTCGTGGCATTTTTTTATTGCAATGAAATGAATGTACTATATTTTAGTTTATTTTCATTTTCAGGGGATGTTATGGTACTAAATTATATTTATGGAATAGTTATGATCCATTGATTCCCTGTTTATTTTTTTGTATGATCTATTTATTACCACTTTTTGAGAATAGACCTAAAAATGAAATGTCCAACTTAAATTGTTGTAAATCTTGAATGTTTGGTGCACAGACTTAAGTTTGATCTCTTTTTAAAGAAGACACTTGACAGAATATTGCTGAAGTGAAAAAAAGTTATAGAAGCTTAGGTAACACTTTATTTTAAGGTGTTCTTGTTACATGTAAAATTTAATTACTATAATAATAACAATTAATTATGCATACTTACATGCAAGTAACCCTAAGCCAAACCCTAATCCTAACCCTAATCGTAAATACATGGTTAATTAATATTACTTAGTGCTTAAATGTATAATTACACTGGAACAAGGACACCTTAAAATAAAGTGTAACCAAAGCTTATGTTTATTATTATGAAAATACTATTTTAATATTTTCTATGAAATATATATATTTTCTAAAACATGTTTTACTCTAAAACTGCAAAAAAATAAATAAATAAATAAAATCAAAGCCATATATCTATCTCAAAAAATGAGCTTTAAGTCAGATTTTGTTTGGCCGCAGTACCAAACACTTCCACTAGATGAAATCTGCTTCCCATTCATTTCCAATGGAGTCATTTTTGAAGTGTGACTATTTTTTTCAGGACCATTTAACCTTTTCAAATCATGTCCATGATTATGCCAAGTTTCATACCATTCCAGTGAAGTGAAAAAAAAAAAGTAACTACAACTACACCTACAAAATAATTTAGGTACCACTGTTGGATGCAGGTATAAAAGACAAACATAAATATCACAGACAGTGATTTGCTATTATTAGACTAATACATTGCAAAATCTGATTCTTTCTAGCTGAAGAGATAAATATAAGCTTGACCAAAACGGCATGAAGCACTAAAAGCAAAAATAGCATTCTACCAACCAATTCAATAAATAATGAATAACATTAATAATTATATTCATATTTTTAGAACTGCATATATCCTTTCCAGTGCATGAGTTTATAATGGAAGAGGAATAAATGAAAGAGCTGAAGGAAATACGGGGTTACTGTGACAGATGTGTGTCTTCATGTGGATGGAGACGCCAAGAACATCCCACACACGGAGAAGAGCAGCGAGCGCAAATGTTCTGGCTGTTCCACACATCTACACGGACACAAACCGAGTCAAGTTAACACAGCAAATTACTGAGACTCATCCCTGGTATTGGCTGTAGAATTAGAGCTGTCCGATTGTTCTGCTGTTTCTGCTGATCTTGTGTCAGTTTGACCTCAGATTCATCTGGAGGACTCGCGGTTCCTGGTAGCAACATGATCTCTGGCCTGAGAGGAAACGTGTGAGTCTGACACCTGAAAATCAGTGCTGCTCACTTAAAGCTGATTAAAGCTTACAACACCCCAGCAATGGCATAGCAACACCCTGCAAACCACCTACAATATCTTTGCATTGTTGCAAAGTTTTGTAACAACTCTAATTAAAACTCTCACTCTAAAAAGGTTCAGCTCATGGATTTTTACGGTTGAATGAACATTTCACTGTTATTTTGATATATTGCTTCAACTGAGGTTTGTGATGTCCCTGAACAGACCAAACAAAATTAACACTCTGGTGTTGTTCGTGGCATTTTTTTATTGCAATGAAATGAATGTACTATATTTTAGTTTATTTTCATTTTCAGGGGATGTTATGGTACTAAATTATATTTATGGAATAGTTATGATCCATTGATTCCCTGTTTATTTTTTTGTATGATCTATTTATTACCACTTTTTGAGAATAGACCTAAAAATGAAATGTCCAACTTAAATTGTTGTAAATCTTGAATGTTTGGTGCACAGACTTAAGTTTGATCTCTTTTTAAAGAAGACACTTGACAGAATATTGCTGAAGTGAAAAAAAGTTATAGAAGCTTAGGTAACACTTTATTTTAAGGTGTCCTTGTTACATGTTACATGTAATTACTATTATAATAACAATTAATTATGCATACTTACATGCAAGTAACCCTAAGCCAAACCCTAATCCTAACCCTAATCGTAAATACATGGTTAATTAATATTACTTAGTGCTTAAATGTATAATTACACTGGAACAAGGACACCTTAAAATAAAGTGTAACCAAAGCTTATGTTTATTATTATGAAAATACTATTTTAATATTTTCTATGAAATATATATATTTTCTAAAACATGTTTTACTCTAAAACTGCAAAAAAATAAATAAAAAAAAAAAATCAAAGCCATATATCTATCTCAAAAAATGAGCTTTAAGTCAGATTTTGTTTGGCCGCAGTACCAAACACTTCCACTAGATGAAATCTGCTTCCCATTCATTTCCAATGGAGTCATTTTTGAAGTGTGACTATTTTTTTCAGGACCATTTAACCTTTTCAAATCATGCCCATGATTATGCCAAGTTTCATACCATTCCAGTGAAGTAAAAAAAAAAAAAAGTAAAATGAGGGTTAAACTACACCTACAAAATAATTTAGGTACCACTGTTGGATGCAGGTATAAAAGACAAACATAAATATCACAGACAGTGATTTGCTATTATTAGACTAATACATTGCAAAATCTGATTCTTTCTAGCTGAAGAGATAAATATAAGCTTGACCAAAACGGCATGAAGCACTAAAAGCAAAAATAGCATTCTACCAACCAATTCAATAAATAATGAATAACATTAATAATTATATTCATATTTTTAGAACTGCATATATCCTTTCCAGTGCATGAGTTTATAATGGAAGAGGAATAAATGAAAGAGCTGAAGGAAATACGGGGTTACTGTGACAGATGTGTGTCTTCATGTGGATGGAGACGCCAAGAACATCCCACACACGGAGAAGAGCAGCGAGCGCAAATGTTCTGGCTGTTCCACACATCTACACGGACACAAACCGAGTCAAGTTAACACAGCAAATTACTGAGACTCATCCCTCAGTTTGTAAAAATGAACTAAAAATCTGTTTACATAGAGTTATTTGAAAGTATAGGTAAAACATTACACATTAACATGAGACTAGCATTATAACAACTTATAATTAACTATTCTGTTTGACTAAAAAATGGTAATTATTAACAGCATGATGTGCTATTGATAGAGCTTAATTTGAATCTTTGTGTCTGTCTATAATTTTTACTCAAACTTATAACTACCCCAAACTTAAAACCTTCTGACTTAAAGCTATTAAATCTACTTCAAACTTTCTGGTCAGGCTTTCTCAAGCCTACATTTTTATCTAGATGCTATCGACAGAGCTTCATTTGAGCTGAAGCAAAAACACTGAACATCTCAAACCTGATCAAACAGAAGCTACTGAATAAACAGAAACAGGTGTGACGTTTAGCAATGCATCTGAAACAAACAAATACAAAATACTGTAATCTATCAGAAAGCCTTTCCGATCAGGAAAGCCATAGTAAATCTGCAGAGCATCATTTTAGCGGCTGCTGCCCTGCGGGGCCTTAAACAACTCACATGATTCATTACGGAGGATTTGACGAGAGTCTGATGGCAGTCGGCCATGTTCACGCTTTCCTGAGGGTAACAGCTGCAACACAACACATCCGAGAGAGACAGATGTGCCTCTCACACACACATGTGCACATCATAAACACACACACAAACCTCTGCGCGCCGCCGATGGCCCTTGCTGTTTACAGTCATCCATTCTGACTGACAGTGCTCTTCAGTAACAGCTGCTGATTAGAGACTTTAAGCACTTACAGTAACAGTTGTGTGCATTAGGGTTTATTTTACACAACAACTATTTATGCTTATTGGAAAAACATGTTGATAGCTTATTAGCATGCTAACGTCACACAGCGCTTCACATACGGCTGGGTTGACAATATTGAATAATCAATTTTAATCGATCTTCATATTGATGAACCGATATTGATTCTTAAACTCGGAAGTCGATGTTTTAGCCTTGAATTCTGTCAATTTTAATGTAATATTTAAACAATAAATACCATTAGCCATAGCCGCCTCAGTTCAAGCACGTGAACCAATGTCCTGTTTACTACAAGTTACAGCACAAAATAAACATGAATGAACATCATAAGTTGTTGAAAGAAACAGAACATACTTATAACATACTTACTAAAGGAATCATGTCTAATATAATCGATCAATCGGTGTTTCGACCGCGGAAAGACGCCAATAAAATAGCTTGGAAACTATATGTCACGTGACGTCACATTAACCTCAGAAAAGCCGTTCCTTTTTTAGTCAGTCTATAAAAATAACACATTTTCTTACTATATCACATATTCTTTATTTTCGACTTAACCTGTTAGTGATGCCTTCCTTATTTAATATATGTTTGAATCAATATGTTATGAAAACAAGTTTTTATGACATCCACCCTATTTCAACAATAAATTCTGGACTAGAAACATAATTATATCTTTAAAAATATATATATAACTGCCTTATGTGCAATTTAGATGTTTGTATACAAACTTCTTTACAAACTTGTATATACATTTTAATTATATAATAGGGTTCCCAACTGTAAACAGTACATACATTTTTCTTAAGGTAAACTTTACAGCATTAATTGAGAGATTGTTTTCTTTAAATTAATTTTTTTTTACATGTACTGTCCCTGACATATATATCCAAATGAATCAATATCCAATATCGAATCAAAATACACAACAAAATATCACTGAATGTCATTAACGGGTGTGTGCACGACGTGTATTCTAGATCCAAAACACATTTTTCTTTATTTAAACTGTTAAACAGCCAGATTCTTCACTTATTCCTGAAAATCCACTCTTCAATTTTGCCTTGAATTAAACAGGCTATTTTTCCTACTGTACCTTTAAGACTTCTGCTGTACAGTATATGTAAATAATCTTGATATCGACAGAAAATATTAAGTGTGTTATACCCATAAACAACCCAAAACAGAAAGCTTGCGTACCCCTGGACTGATTTGATCTGCTGTCTCTGTGTTTTGTGTGTTCAGGTGAGATTTCAGCACTGAAGCCGTCTGGGATCACATGAGTTACTGCTGCTTATTTTAACATGACATCTCAGATAAACAATGATAAGCTTCAACGAGGATATTCACAACAGTGACGTGAGATTAGACCTTAATTTATGACCTGTTATAAACTTCCCTCTTATCTACTCACTGACTCAACTGATGATTTTTCCTGAGAAGGGCTGGGAATGGAGATCCGCTTCCACTTTTAGAACATTACTGGAACCCAATGAGTTTCATGGCAATTCTCGAATATTCTTCCTCTCATGCAGACGAAACGCTGTACTCAAAACCAGAGACAGAGAAAGAACAGATATTACATTATGTTTTCTGGAATTGGCTGCAAATTTTAAATGCACAAATCTGTAATAAAAAGAAAAGAAAAGAATAAAATAAAATTAGATTTTACCTTGGACATCAGTTGGCAACTCAACAAAGTATCAAAAGTGTTTATCGTACAAAATTGATTGTAGAATCAGACTTGGAAACAGATTCTTATTACCGGGGAGGGGGAGGGGCATTCTCACTTGGGAGAGCGTTTGATTGGTCAAAAATCTGTGTAGTGCAGCGTGAGTGGTACATATTTTCTCACTTCCTGTAAGAGAAAGACAGCAAATTTGAAATGCATAAATCTGCTAAAATAAAATAAAATAATAAAAATGCAATTTTGATAATATGATAATTCAAAAATATCTGCTGAAATAAAAATTAATAATTGTAATAAATTAATTCAATTATAATAATTCAATAATTAAGAAACACAAACCTGCTAAATATACAAAATAAATATATATACAAATTTATAAAATACAATAAAATTGTATTTTACTGTATTTTATGAATTTTTATATTCATGTGTAAAAACACACATCTGCTGAATATAAAATTTATGCACATATAGAAAATATAAACATGATAAAAATAATTGAATTTGAATTTAATCGTTTAAAAACATTTGCTGAAATAAAATAGCTATAATAAATAATTTAATTCTAATAATTCAATAATGAGAAAACACAAATCTGCTAAATCTACAAATAAAATAAATATACATATATAAACTAAAATAAAAATAATTCAAAAATATCTGCTGCAATAAAATACAAATCTGTGTGCAGACACAACAAATCTTTAAAATATAGAAAAAACATAAATATAGAAAAAATAATTTAATTTTAATTTAATCATTCAGAAACATTGGGTGAAATACAATATAAATAATTATAATAAATACTTTAACTCTAATAATAAATAAAATAAATATACATATATGAAAAATAAAATAAAGATTTAATTACAGTAAATTTAATCATTCAAAAATATCTGCTGCAATAAAATAAAAAAGATTATAATAAATTCACTAGGCTTGATTTTTGGGTTACTTGCATTTAATCATTGTTCTGGGAATCCATTTTTGGGTAACGACCACCTGTCGGGAGCCACGGAGTTCAGGCTACTTTGAAACGTTGCTTTGGGACTGTTAGCGTAAGGTTTATATAACATGTTTATATGGAAAGTACTTCCTGCTAACCTAAAAAGAAATGAGACGGGACGGGTTGGGACAAACACTTTATGAGTCAAGGTTGAAAAACACTGCAGTAATAAATCACAGCGAGTTCCCATTTGGTTTAGCGAGTTGATATGAAGCAAAACAGGATTTCAATTCTTATCGGAGCAGCAGAGACTATATCCTTTAACCTGAATCATACGGGGGAAATTTACCTCACTATTTCCACCACAACACACACACGGCTCATTTATCCTACTAACCATTCATGCTCTCTCTCTGTGTGTGTGTGTGTGTGTGTGTGTGTGTGTGCGTGCTATCAGGAGTAATTGTCCCGTGTGCTTCCTGTCAGGCTGATATAAATTAAACATACACGTCCAGCTGTTTATGCGATCTCATGCTTATAAATGCAGTCTGGCAAACGTCTGAAGTGAATCTCATGACCAACATCAAAGTGGCCCGGTGTTTGGAGCGGAGCAGAGATGTTAGAATCCTACAGCAGGACGTCCTGGACTCTCAACTAAAAAAAAAAAAAATATATATATATATATATATATATGTAAAATTTGAAATAAAATAACATGTCAAATAAAATAAAATGTAAAAAATGTAATAGCTAAAGTAAAATGAATAAAAACTTTAACATTTTGTAAATTTTGTTAAAATAGGAAAACATAATAAACACATTTTAAATGTAATATTTTAATAAAAATAACCTATAAACTAACATACATTAACAGGATAGGACACACAACGCATTTACATTTTTAATTTTTTTATTATCTTTATAACAGTCTAGGTTTTTTTTCAGTTGTAGTTTTAGTTATTTTAATATATCAAACTAAACTAAATGAAATTGAGAAATGTTGCTGAAATAAAATAAGTTAAAGTTTTTTAAATGATTTCAGTTAAATTGATTTTATTTTAAGTAAAGCAATTTATTACAGCATTATTTTTATTTATACATATTATTTTGGGTGAAATATGACCTGGATTTTAATGTACAAAATACAGTAATAATACTTTACATACATTTAAACTGATTTTTTGAAACATGACCTGGAAATATTCTGCAGTTATGTCAATGGTTTTGCTTCACTAGTATGTTTAGGGTTGTCCCATATAACTGATCTATATAAGTACAAACACAGCAAAGGATGGCCAAAAACACAACAACACATACACACACACACACACACACACGCGTGCGCGTTTCATTCTATAATCGACTCCACTTGACTGGTCGTATATCATCCAGCTCCTCACACACACACACACACACAATCGTCCTATTCTCTCTCCTGCCGCCTGCACATTTGCCAAGGTCAACACTAGGAAATGATCTGGAGATAGTGTCAGTAGATTTATGTCCTCGCTCTCTCACTGTGTGTGTATTTACAGAATAAAAGCTCACAGATGCTGTCCTGAAATCATGTATGTAACCCCACAGAACAATGCTGTGTCTCACATGTGTGTGAATATGAACAGGCTTTGTGTCAAAGTATAATCATGCATTGTTAGGACAGAAATTAATTAACAGACTTAAGCTTAAATGGTAAGAGAAAACACTCCCAGTCTGTTGTTGTTCATGTGAAAGTGTTTTATGTATGTGTGCGTGTGTGTGTGTGTGTGTGTGTGTGTGTGTTTGTGTTTATTTTTTTTTTTTTGTTTTTTTTTTGGTGTAGGACATTCTTCAAAAATTGAAAAGTTTTGAAAAGTCTTTTTGGCCCATAGGGGAGCGCGGGGCACAAAGTAACGCGGGGTAAGTTGTAACACAGGTGGTTTAAATATTTCCACACATGCTAGCATAACCAAATTTACAGCATTTACTAGTTACTATATCTTGACTTTGAGCAAGTTCTTCCACTAACATTAATATTGGTATATAGAATGCACATTATAAAAAAAAGAAATGCTAAGAAAAAACATAGAAATAAAATAAAACAAAATAAAATTTTATAAGGCAAAATTGAAAAATAAAACATTTAAATTTTTAAAAATGGACAAATTAAAAATGTACAAATTAAAAAATTAAAAACCAAAAAATATTTCATTTACAAGTTTTAAAATGTAAAAATATTCAAAATTACAACAAATTAAAAAATTTACGAATTTAAATTAAACATTACAAAAATAAAATGTATTTTAATGAATTACATTTTAAGTAATAAATGTAATTAATGAATTAAATATAATTACAATTTAAATAAATAAATATATAATAAATTAATAAATGAATGAATGAATGTTTGTCATCATTTAGATTTCCATTTTCCAGCCTCGCTATCTTCCTGACTCTTACAGTGTGTCTAAACCATTGTGATGCAACACAATCACAGCCAATCAGAACTGAAGATGAAGCTGAGTGCCAGAGTAACTGAGAGCTTTAACTGAGCTCGATTACATAAACACACACATGACGCCGGTCCAGGCCAGCGTTTCTCTCTTACAGTCTCACTGACGGTAAATCTCATCCTCGCCTAATAGTATTAGCAGCTTAGTGTTTACATGCTAAATAAAGGCATGAGACGCTGAGCTGAGATCAGCAGACTCACACTCCAGTCTGTAATTAATTCAGTCTTCAGCCGTATGTGTGTGTGTGTGTGTGTGTGTCTGTGTCTGCGTGTGTGTGTGTGTGTGTGTGTGTGTGTGTGTCTGTGTCTGTGTGTGTGTGTGTGTGTGTGTGTGTGTCTGTGT
>NW_015505415.1:360878-368068 GCF_001515645.1 Sinocyclocheilus grahami | reverse complement strand
TGTGTGTGTGTGTGTGTGTGTGTGTGTGTGTGTGTGTGTCTGTGTGTGTGTGTGTGTGTGTGTGTGTGTGTGTGTGTGTGTGTGTGTGTCTGTGTGTGTGTGTGTGTGTGTCCGATCACTGGATTAAGCATTTCCTGCCAAAATCAGCTTAGCAGATGCTTGATTAGTGTTTACGGTGAAAACAAGCTGCTGCTTGAGCACCAATAAACGGACTGTGCAAAACTCACTATAATGCAAGGATGCTGTGAGTGTTTGTTGACGTTTGGTTGTTAGGTGGTTTCTGGCTGGTCCAAGTCAGTCTAAACATGATTGGTGTAATTTTGAGACACTAAAATATGCTATTAATGACAAACAGCTTCAAAGATTCAAGCAGCACAGTTTCTATGTCTAATAAATACACACACACACACACATGCAGCACTACATGAAGTTCTCTAGAGGGGGATTTCCAGCAGCATCCGGCCAGCACAGGTGGCCTGAAGACTTTCCAGAAGCAGGAACAGCCCTAAAAATTCCAGCAAGACCAAATTAGATCTGAAGCATCCAGCTGAAACAAAACGCTTTTATGGAGTCAAACGCCTTCTATGCAAACACTCTGCTCTCTTTCTTTCGTGAAACTGTACTACTCACTATTTATATGACACATATTTATGACATATATTTATATGACACATATATTGTGGCTGTATACTTTAATACACATCCTGACACATGATTCTTTAATGTACATTATTTAAATGAAATAAAATGTCTAAACATTGGGACTATTTACTTAGTGTACATTATTTCAACAAAAACAAAAAGTCTAATCCAATGTAACTCTTTACTTAATGCACATAATTTCTATAAAATAAAATTTCTAAGGAATTGTGACCATATTTACTCAGTGTACATTATTTCAGTAAAATAAAATAACATCTAAAACATTGTGACTATTTACGCAGTGTACATTATTGCAATAACATGAAATTAAACAAAAAATATAACTAAATAAAGCAAAACAAATAAAATAAAAACATTCTAAACCATTGTGACAATATTTGCTTAGTTTATTATTTCTATAAAATAGAAAAATAACATATCTAAACCATTGTGACTATTTATGCTATGCACATTATTTAAAAAAAATAATAATAAAAATAAAAACAAAATAAAGCAAAACAAATAAAATAAAAAAATTCTAAACCATTGTGACTATATTCACTTAATGTGAATTATTTCAGTAAAGTAAAATGAAATAAAATAAAATATTAAAATAAAATACAATTTCTAAACCATTGTGACTACATTTACTTAGTATACAAAATAAAATAAAACTAAATAAAATAGCTCCGCCTCTGTTTTAGGCTACTGTTGTAATTCATGCAGACTCTCTAAAATCCTGATGATGCAATGCTGTTTAACATTAACTTCAAAGTTGCAGCAGTAATATTCAATACAAATAGACTTTTTGGGAAACGTGGAGATGCTCTGAAGGCTGACCTTCACTTTCAACCTCCACATGTCAGTCAAAAAGCCTAAATAGATCAACACGAATATGAATCTGAATATCCCGTTTGACAAAAACAGATCAAATGATTTGCGAATGGCACTTAATGAGCCAAAACCCAAAGTGTGACCTGGAAATCCTTTCAACGCTGTACAATTAGTCCTAAACATCAGCATGAAGCTGCAAAAGCTGTTTGAATTTGAACAACACTGAAGACAGACAGCGAATAATTGAAGGATGACTAAACTACCAGCTGAAAACAGGCGGTTTGCCGCGTCCTCGGGTCGCGTGAAGCGTTTACGAGATTGAGTTCAGTCGAGTAAATTGCGCTGTCGACAGGGTGTTCCTGCGTTTACGAGCCTCCTGACTGCTTCACCATCAAACTACAACACAAACACGCTCGTTAACAGATTAAAAAGCTCGTCTTTGAACAGCTGTAACTCAGGAACGGTTAACCTGGTTATAGTCTGAATGAGGTCAGACACAGGACACAAGCAGGACAAACATTATTAACTCTATACATCAGAACCAACAGACAGGAGCTACAATTATCAGCTTCTCTCAGCCGTCATAAATGAACCCTCCGCAAACACATCACCTGGCCTCGATGAGACTCACAGGTACGCGAGACATTCTGTCCCGGCCTCAGGAGGTCTGGAACAGATCTGAGTTCAGAAGACCAGGGTCAAATTAGAAGACAGCGATTTACAACCTGTCACCTGTCAGTGATGTAAATACTGACGCACAGCTGACATGGAAAACACACTCAAAACTAAACTCCAGATGAACTAAACACAACTGCAAAGGTCACACAGGTCACGATCCTAAACTGAGTCACATGTTAAATATATACACTACCATTCAAAAGTTTGTGGTTAAGATGTTTTCGAAAGTCTCTTCTGCTCACTAAGGCTGCATTTATTTGATCAAAAACACTGTAAAAAATGTGAAATATTATTACAATTTCACAGCTGTTTTCTATGTGACTCTAATGTATTTCTGTGATGCGCAGCTGTATTTTCAGCATCATTCCTCCAGTCTTCAGTGTCACATGATCTTCAGAAATCAGTATAATATGAACTGCAAAGGTCACACAGGTCACGATCCTAAACTGAGTCACATGTTAAATATATACACTACCATTCAAAAGTTTGTGGTTAAGATGTTTTCGAAAGTCTCTTCTGCTCACTACGGCTGCATTTATTTGATCAAAAACACTGTAAAAAATGTGAAATATTATTACAATTTCACACAGCTGTTTTCTATGTGACTCTAATATATTTCTGTGATGCGCAGCTGTATTTTCAGCATCATTCCTCCAGTCTTCAGTGTCACATGATCTTCAGAAATCAGTATAATATGCTGATCTGCTGCTCAAGAAACATTTCTGATTATTATCAATGTTGAAAACAGTCGTGCTGCCCAATATTTTTGTGGAAACTGTGATACATTTTATTTTTCAGGATTCACAGATGAACAGAAAGTTCAAAAGAACAGCATTTGTATGAAATAGAAATCTTTCGTAACATTATAAATATATTTACTGTCACTTTTGATCAATTTAATCCTGCTTAATAAACGTAATAATTTACTTTTATAGCTTTATAGCTAATAATACGTTTTATTTTGTAGCTATAATCATATTCTTGGTAATTATACACTGGGAGTGTTATTATTGCTCTTCCTATTGCAAGTCATTACATTTCCATATACTCACATTAGACGTCTTGTTCATTCAGTCAGTTTTTTAAAGACACATATGTTTCTGCCAGAGGGAACAGACAGACTCCACAGATATTGTGTTTTTGAGTGTGGAAGCCAGAGGGAGCGTGTAAATTTCCCTGTGGGCATCTTCAGCTAACAAACACCCGCAGGCCGCCAGACACCAACACACCAGCTACTAATTAACCTGGCAAACACACAGTAACCAGCACTTCAGTAGCCAATAACAAGGCAGAACTACTTCTTCACCAAACCTAAAGCTGTGGGGCGTTTACATACACCAGCGCGGCTTTGAAGTGTGCTTGTAAACTGAAGGATCTTTCAAAGCTTAAGACGCCTTCTTTTGGCTCAATATTACGGCAGACTCATGTCTCTGCAGAGAAGGCAATAAAATATAAATATTTGATGAAAAAATAAGAAATGTGTCCTTAAAGGACTACAATTACTAAACCAAAAACTATTCAAAATCGTTTTTCTTAAAATAGAAATAAAATAAAATATTAATATATTTGATGAAAAACTTAAAACAAAAATCTGAGGGGAAAAAACAGATTAAATTAGAAATGTTGCATTGGCAACTAACTGAAAATTACTAAAACTCAAACTATTTTAAATTGTTTTCTTAATTGAAATAAAGCAAAAATAAAAATAAAATATAAACATTAGATAAAAAGCTTAAACTATTTCTTTGGCAACTAACTGAAATAAAAAATAAATTAAGTTGAAGGACTAAAATTACTAAAACTAAAACTACTAGAAATTGTTTAATAAAATATAATATAAATATTAGATGAAAAACTTTAACGTAAAACAAAAATCAGAAATAATTCCTCTGCAAAAAATAAAAAAATAAAAAGTTAAGTAAAATTACTACATTTGGTCCTTCTAAATTTAGTATACTGAATTAAAATAAAGTAGAAATAAAATAAAATATTAGACAAAAAAAATTTAGAATCAGAAAAATGTTGCCTTGGCAACTAACTGAAATGAAGTTTTAGTGGCCAGTTAGTTAAAATTACAAAAAAAAAGTATAATAAAAATAATATAAAACCAATATAAAAATAAAGCTAAATAATAAAAAACTATGCACATAACAAAATTACAAAAAAAAACTATATATTAATACATACTATAATAGTATATAAATAATAATAAAAATATATATATTTATTTTTGTGAGTTTGGTCATTTTATTTAGAATACCGCCTTAGAAGACTGCTGTCTATGTAGGCAGTATACAGCAAGGCAGCTAACTAGATTGTGAAACAGCACTTTGGAAAATCATAAAGTTCAGCCTATCAGTTATCTGTCCAGACTCAAGGACAGTGTGACCTCTGACCTCAGCAGTGCTACTGTAACCCCTCACTCACAGCAGAGGTCACAGGGGTCACACACTCTCAGGCTGGGATCTGACCCCACAACCTGTTCAATACCTACACAAGAGCTAAAAACAGCAGCGTAAATGCATCCACACCCCGTCAGGGTCATAAATCAGCTTTAATTGGCTGTCTTACAGGAGTGTAGTCAGTAATGTTGAGTTACAGTTTAATCAGAGCTCTGGATTCGCAGGACAAACAGAACACAGGACAGACACACCAGTGAGATCTGAGAACATATTTAACACCAAACGTCATTCAGTGCTGTGCTTTGATCCCAGCTAACAGGGAACGTTCTCAGAAGCGCTTTTTAAACGTTAAATAAACGTTAGGACAAAATGTTATGTTTATGGAACATTCTTGTGACAGTAATATTTGATATATGTTCTCATAACTAAAAAACAACATTCTTTAAATATCCACATGACGTTATTTTTACTTGATGGACGTTCTCAATGTTGAGAGAAAACATTTTGTAGAATATTAAAAATAACAATTCAAATAATGTTACATTTTGGGTGAAAATAAGATAAAAATTAGTAGAACCTTTTTTATAAACATTTAAATAACGTTCTAATCACAACGAGAAAACGGAACATTTTAACGTTCTTAGAATATTAAAAACAAATGTTCAAATAATGTTACATTCTGGGTGATATTAAATTTTGTAGAACGTTGTGAGAATCTTTTTAGTAACCTTTAAATAGCGTTCTAATCACAACAAGAAAACTGGACATTTCAAAGTTTTAGAAACATTTCAAAACAATGTTCCCACAACATTTTTACAACCTTAATTTGTTACCTGGGATGTAATGGTCAGAAGTTATTTAAATATATAATGCAAGTTCATAGCAATCAGTTCACATTCACTATAAAAAAAGCTTAAAATATAATATATAAGCTTAAATATTAATTAATGTTAAGTTAACAAAAGTAACTGGAGTACATTGTTCAAGAAAATACTATTTAATTATTTACTAGCAATTTCTGAGTGAAAATTGTTGTGAAATAAAACCTACACCAGTTTTTTGGTATATTTCCAAATCTTTTTATTTAGAGGAACAGCAAAAATAAATAATGATAAGCTGATAATTATGTTAATTTTATGGCAAATAACTGTTAAAAAGCTAATGTAAAATTATACACCATTTTTTCTAAATATATATTTTTTAATTAATAAATTAATTTTAAAAATTAACCAAATTTACAAGTAAATTTAGGCATCGACATTATAATGTACAGAATGAAACGTGTATGGAATCTCAGATCTACTAAAGGTTACATTGAACAGAGTTTAATTATTATATTGACTGATACTGATTAATTAGAAATAACTCATTTCAGACGATAATTGAAATTATACTGATATACCATGCATCCCTGATTGTAACAGGAGCTAGTTTTGGACTGTCTAGTTTTGTTATACACTACTGTTCAAAGTTCTGGGGTCAGTAAGAGAAATTAATACTTTTAAATTAGTTTAATTAACTTAAAAGTGGCAGTAAAGACATTTATAATGTTACAAAATATTTATATTTCAAATAAATGCTGTTCTTTTGAACTTTCTATTCATCTGTGAATCCTGAAAAATAAAATGCATCACAGTTTCCACAAAAATATTGTGCAGCACGACTGTTTTCAACATTGATAATAATCAGAAATGTGTCTTGAGCAGCAAATCAGAATATTAGAATGATTTCTGAAGATCATGTGACACTGAAGACTGGAGTAATGATGCTGAAAATTCAGCTGCGCATCACAGAAATACATTATACTTTAACAGATATTCACATAGAAAACAGCTAGTTTAAATAGTAAAAAGTTTTCACAATTTTACTCTATTTTTGATCAAATAAATGCAGCTTACCAAGGCAGAATATTACTGTTTTTCTTTAAAAAAAAACATAAAAAAATCCATGTTTTGAGTCATTCTGATACCTCCTTCCAGTCGCTGACACTCATTCCTGGTATAAACTCGGCAGCTTTAAAGAGTCAGAGCTGATTTTTCTGACCCGAAACGGTGTCGAGAACCAGCAGAAAACACACACACACACACACACACACACACACTTGCCAGGAAAGATTAGCAGACCTGTTTAATATAGCAGAAAGATGTTAAATGACATTACGTCAGAGCTCAGATTTACATCAACACCTGCAAAACATTCAGAGCGAAAGTCATTCATTCTGTGTGTTTCTCAACGATTGAGGAAATATTGATGTTCTGAGGTCCAGTGTAAGTGAATGGTCTGATCCTGTGAGACTCACAATAACTACAGCACACACTCATTCATTAAACACTAACATGATGACAAATCTGAGAGTGTCGAACAACAGCAGGAATCAGCACACATCCATCACTGTCTCTCAGCTCTTTGTGTTACTCTCTTCACCACATTCTCTCTCTCTCTCTCTCTCTTTCTCTCTCTCTCTCTGATGAAGTTCATCAATCATGTGTTAAGAGACGGAGCCGCTGGCTCAGCATTTACACACACACACACACACACACACACACACACACACACACACACACACACACACACACACACACACACACACACACACACAAACACACACATGTGTGTTTGTGAGAGAAGGGGGGA
>NW_015505415.1:345520-356769 GCF_001515645.1 Sinocyclocheilus grahami | reverse complement strand
ATACAAACCATGCACACACACCTCCACGCATATATCCTGTACATAATCTGTTTTAACATTTTTAGTGCCACTTTTAAATATTGAATTGATTCCATGCATTTATTATGCAAAATTTCTTTCTGAATTTTGTACGCTGAGCTCATGCAATGCATCATGGGAATGCCTAAATCCCATGATGCATTGCATATATATGAGTGTATATATATATATATATATAATTTTTTTTTTTTTAAACTAACAAAAAGTATGCATTTGAAAATATGAATAAAAACTTATAGCATCTAAATGATAGTAAAATACTAAAATAACACTTTTTATATATTTATTCACTTGGCAAATTAATTGTATTCAGCTTATATTCATTTATTATAATATTCATTAATTGATATTATTTTTATATATTGTTTTTTATTTATGCAATTTTATTATAATAATATTATAGTCATTTATTAAGTATATTATTATAACTTTATTGTATTAATTTATGATGTTATATTATTTCTTATTGTGATTTTAATTATATTTACACATTTTTGAATATTAAGGGAACCTTATCATTTTGCAAACTTTATGGGAACATTACTTATTAATGTTTTCTGAATATTCTGAAACAAGTAGTAAATTAAACTTTAAAAAATGTTAGACATGAATGATGTATAAATAACATTATTAAAGACCAAGCAACTTTGATCTGAACATTCTATTAATCTTTGTATTAATCTATTAATGTGAAAAAGGTGTTTGTCATGTTTCTGCCAAATTAAAATGACAAATTAATGTAATATAAGTAACTATTAAATTACCTTGATTAAAATTACAATTGTAAATTCATGTAAATTAATATTATTATAAATAACATAAACTGAATGCAATTAATGTTTCTATAAATAAATGTTCTAGAACAATTAGCAAGTAATAATGTTTAAAAAATGTTATTAAAGATCAGCTTTGAAGGAACATTCCATTAATGTTACTGGAAGAACGTTTGTTCATCATTTCAGGAGAACCTAGCCACGTTTCTGTTAGCTGTGTATGCAGGCGGTTCACTGGGTTTCAGGACGAGGCCATAAAATCAGTTCAGCGCAAACACTGGCGACGTTCACACAGGAAATGAACTGCTAAAGCGATAAGATCTTCAAAGTGTCCGGTTACTGGATCTGTATACAGTGAGGCCTGTGTGTGTGTGTGTTTGATGAAGGCCGCTCTGTTGTGCTCTGATGTTTGATCAGAACCCAAAACATCTGAGATCTGCATCATATAAAAGCTCTCATGACACCATGAGCATCTTATCAGCTGATGCCGCACACAACGCCTCTGTTTCATCGGCGCGAGCGAGAGAAAGTGTCCATTTGCCGTCTGCTTGCGCGCCGGTGGTTTTTTATTGTCCGCTGAGAGCTTGAGGATTAATGGAGAAGCTGTCATGAGATTTACATGCATCCTGTAAGACATTTCCTGTAGATTTTACAAGCTACTTGACAAGACGATAAAGAGCGAGTGCTGGTGTTTGTGCTGACGCTCTGATCTCGTCCTGACCTCTGACAGGAATGCTGCAGGTTCAGCGCACTTTCAGAGTCAACATCAAATCAGAATGAACTGTTTGCTTTCTTGATGCATGCTCCTGCTCTCACAGTCAATGATTCATCAGCGCACGCCACTCCCAATAATAAAACCTGTTTGCCTTTGTAATCTTTTAATCAAAATATAATAACTCAGTCGCCAACTGTCTTTTCAAGATAATATTAATCCCTCCCTTCCAGATACCTGGAAAACATACTACCCTTTAAATATTTGGGGTCAGTAAGAATAAAAGAATTACAGAAACTAATACTTTTGTTCATGAAGGATGCATTAAATTGCTTAAAAGTGACAGTAAAGACATTTATAATGTTACAAAAGATCTCTATTTCAAATAAAAGCTGTTCTTTTGAACTTTTTATTCATCTGTGAATCCTGAGAAATAAAATGCATCACAGTTTCCACAAAAATATTGTGCAGCACAACAGTTTTCAACATTGATAATAATCAGAAATGTTTCTGGAGCAGCAGATCAGCATATTATACTGATTTCTGAAGATCATGTGACACTGAAGACTGGAGGAATGATGCTGAAAATACAGCTTTACGTCACAGGAATAAATTACATTCTACAATATATTCAAATAGAAAACAGCTATTTTAAATTGAAATAATATTTCACAATTGTACAGTTTTTATTGTATTTTTGATCAAATAAATGCAGCCTTGGCAAGCATAAAGAGACTTCTTTCAAAAACATCAAAAATGTTACTTTTGAATGGTAGTGCATGTTGTTATTAGTTAAACTAAGTTATTAGTTTAGTGGCTATGCATGGTGATGACAGAAGTAGATATAATAAACGTTAATAATAAAGGTTATAACCAGTTTTTGCAGAAACTGAACTGGCCTAATTCAGTTACTTCCATCGCAAGTGCACTAAAGTAACGTGATTATTGTTTGCGTTTATAAACTGAAGGATGTCTCAAAATTGTCTTCTGTGGTAAACAACATCACAACACTTTACATGCTGACAATAGATGTTTATCGAACCCGTAACATTCCTGTAAGAGGTCAGTCTCAGTTCAGACGATAAGCCAGAGCGACAACCAGAGGGATGTGATTGAACTGATGGAGAAGATAAGCACTAATGAACAGCTATTAGCACAGGTGAGAGACACGTCTGCAGTCTACACACACACACACACACACAGACACACACACACACCTGCACCTGAGGGCCAAAGAGCTAGCAATAAACTATCCAGAAATTTGAATAAAATCATTTATCTGAATGTAGCCTCAAACATGCAAAATACCTCCGGTTAGGGATCTGTTTAAAGGAGTAGGAAATATAGCATTGCATCAGTGTCTCAGCAATGGATGCTCTGCAGTGAATGGGTGCCGTCAGAATGAGAGTCCAAACAGCTGATAAAAACATCACAATAATCCACACCACTCCAGTTAAGGATGTCTCAAAATCGTTTTCTGTGGTAAACAACATCACAACACTTTACATGCTGACAATAGATGTTTATCGAACCCGTAACATTCCTGTAAGAGGTCAGTCTCAGTTCAGACGATAAGCCAGAGCGACAACCAGAGGGATGTGATTGAACTGATGGAGAAGATAAGCACTCATGAACAGCTATTAGCACAGGTGAGAGACACGTCTGCAGTCTACACACACACACACACACACAGACACACACACACCTGCACCTGAGGGCCAAAGAGCTAGCAATAAACTATCCAGAAATTTGAATAAAATCATTTATCTGAATGTAGCCTCAAACATGTAAAATACCTCCGGTTAGGGATCTGTTTAAAGGAGTAGGAAATATAGCATTGCATCAGTGTCTCAGCAATGGATGCTCTGCAGTGAATGGGTGCCATCAGAATGAGAGTCCAAACAGCTGATAAAAACATCACAATAATCCACACCACTCCAGTCCATCAGTTAACATCTGGAGAAGACAAAAGCTGAAACACATCCAGCATTAAGACATTTTAACTTCAGACCGTACGTGGATTTTTAGAACTATATCTTTATCTTTAAAGTTATCATCCTTGGTGTGAACAGGCCTTAAAGCTTCCTCCAGTGAAAAAGTGCATCTCCTGTTGTCTCTCACATCAAAATCCAGCCTCATTATAAAATTCATCATTCTGAATGCATGTATAAATAAATAAAAATGACAAAACCCCCCCAAAATACTAAATGTTTAACTGAAATTAAAGTGAAAACAAAAAATATTAAAATAAAATCTAATTCAAAATATTAACAAAAACTATAATAGTATATCAATGATACTAAAATAACACTGTTTAGATGTTAGTATTTTTAGTTATACCATAATATTGAAGAATTACAACTTATTTTAATAATTAATCATTTTTAAATGGGTTAAATGTACATTTGTATGGAGATATTGGAGGTGGTAATAATAACAATAATAATTTTCCCCCCCAAAGTTGACGGAATATAGCATATTTTTATTTATTTTTTATACGTAACATACACATTATTTTTATTATTATTTTCTCATTAGATGCATGTATAAAATCACGTTTTTACTCATTCAGTGTGTGTCAAATTATTAAATCAAACTTGTGCATGTCAGTTCACTTGCAAACTAACATTGACTTCACAGTTCCTTGGAGAATTTTGGTTGGCTTTTTGAGTAAAACGTGGGTGTTTTGAGTATATTTGTTGGGTTTTGAGAGTTCAGCTCACCTAGAAGGGACAATAAACGTGTGTGATTATACCGGCGTCGTGTTTGATTTACACCTGACGCGTTCGGCGTGTAACCGCAGCAGCAGCTGTGTCAGAGTGAATTAGAGCTCTGAATCACATGCTGAAAGCCACGGATCTGCTGCTCCCATCAATCTCACACCAAATGGTTCATTTCACACTGCCTGGAGAAATGCCTGTTTTCAGCTCACTCATACTGAGTTTTCAACTTCATCTGATCCTTCAGTATGTCTCAAACAACTCAGGAAAATGAAAAAAAGTCAAAAGATGTGTGGACACTCAGCTCATAAACAGTCTGGGGCACAAACACAATCTAAACAAGTCGTAATTTAAAATAATAATAATAACAATTATATATATATATATATATATATATATATATATATATATATGAGCAAGATGTCATTTAAATTTTTTTGAAATTATATAAATATTATTATATAAATTATATAAGTATAAATATTATATACATTTTTATAGAAAATTATTGTTATTATTATTACTTTCAATATCTACATTAAAAATTCTCCATTTCCAAATTATTACTTATTATATTAAGGACTTTTGTAGATGCATGCATGTAGTAATCCTTAATTATCATGGTACAAATAAAAATACTAACATCTAAACAGTGTTATTATTATTATTATATTTTTTGAATTAGAATTTATTTTCTGTTTTCATTTTAATTTTAGTTCAAGTTTTAGTAATTTTGTTGTGTTTTTGTCATTTTTATTAGTTTTTGCTTTTTTTTTTAAATGTCTATTTAGTATGTATTATTTTTTATTTATTATTTTTAGTTTATTTACTTTTAGTAATTTCAGAAGAGAAATGTTTCCTTGGCAACTAGTTGAAATAAGTAAAATGTTATTATATTTCAGTTAACGCTTATTTTAAGAAGCATTTTTTTTAATGGTTTTAGTTTTAGTTAATGACAATAACCGTGCACCTCAAGTGTTAATCAGAGTACAATAGCATCACAGTATTTTTTAAAAAGTGGCATCATTTGTGTTAATTTTTTGTTTTATTTCTCATGGCCCTTCAGTTCTAAGAGGGCCTGTAAATGCCTATAAAATCTTTACCGGATGCCTGAAGTCACTGATGCCACTTTTTTTTGAGGAAAAAGCACTTTCCATATCAAACTGAAGCTGGTGAGATGAGTCAGATGCCAGCATGGACAGGTTGTGTGACATGCCCTCATCATGATCTCCATTGACCACAATGTGTTTTGTGAGATGAATTATTTGCTGCCGACAGCATGAAGCTATCAAGATTTGGGAACAGTGTTGAATCGCCACTTGATGTCCGGTGTAAAATCTGAGTCCTGGAGCCAGATCATTTGGGAAGCGGCATGTTAAAGCATACGGGTCAACAGAGTGTAACTAACGCTGGAGATTTAAGCTCAGCAGGAGCCGAGACTCTCATTAACACCCCGGCAAGACACAGGTGACTCCATCAAAACCACAGACACGCACGCACGCACGCACACACACACACACACACACACACACACACTCTCACACACACACTCATGTAAGTTACTAAATAACTAAATAAATACATAAACCTATCCAACTAACTAAATAGTAGAAGTTACTAAATAATTACCAAAATAAATACATAAGTACCTACCTAACAAACTATCTGAAGTTACTAAATAGATAAATAAATACATAAGTACCTACCTAAATAATAGTAGTTACTAATACCAAAATAAATACATAAGTACCTAACTAATTGAAGTTACCAAGTAAATAACTAAATAAATACATAAGTACCTAACTAAATAACTAATAAAATTTAGTAAATAAACACCTAAATAAATACATAAGTACCTGAATAAATAGATAACTAAATAAATAAATATCAACAAAGATAGATGGATGGATGGATGGATGGATAGATAGATAGATTCACTCCAATTCATTGATAAAAATATAACCAATATGGATGCGTTTTCAGACTTCCAAAGGAGTTTTCTCTGTTAGGTCGAATCTGAATTCTGTACACAGGCAGTAATTGATTTTTATGTATTGCATTATTGATGCAACATAAGCAACACTCTAATCTAAAAAGCTAAAGGTAAATATAGATCAAGATGAAGCGTGTGAGTTTGCAGCGACAGCCGCTGGGCAGACAGATAGATGAGTTACTCACAGCCGACTGACTCTCTCCTCATGATGTTTAAAAGTTCAAACAGCCTCATGAAAGAGTCAGCATGCGTCAGGCCCTCGAGGCTCTATCCCAGCAGGCCCTGCAGTCCAGGCCGCCATTGATTTGGTATAAAGGAGCGAGAGAGCGAGAGATCAGGCAGCCTGAGGAAGCACCTGCCTCCGTCCCGTTTCACACTTAATCATTCATTCTGATGAGCTGCTGCTAAACACAACCCAGACACGGCAAACTTCAACGCTGACGGGAGACATGATACAGCGACTGCACAGCTCGACAAATCCAACTCACGCAGGACAGTGGAGAGAAAGGAAGAGACATGCTGCTTTAAACATGCTTTAATGCTGAGGATCTGCATCAAACGTGAAGCCTTAAAGCATTCATTATGAAATGGTATCATGCTGAAGATGTTTAAATTCTGGATATAAAAACGTGTCTGATTAACATTGTCACTGGAATAAATATGCATCACATTGTCCATATTTTCTGTGACTGACCTTCAGTGCCAAATAGGAAGGAAAAGAAACAGGAAAGGGAAAGAAAATAAACAAAAACAGAAGTCTAAAAGTAAGGGAAACGAGAAAGGAAATGGAAATGAGAAAGAACGGAAACAAAAAGAAAACAAGAAAGGAAGTAAAGGAAACAGGATACGGAAACAGTAAAAGATAAAGGAAATGGGAAATTAAAAAACTAAAACAAAACAGAGATGAGGAAGAAGGAAAAGGAAAAAGGAAGAGATGTAAATATGAAACTGAAAGGGTAACGTAAGGAATGTGAAATAAAAAGAAAAGGGAATGTAAAAAGAAACAGAAATTAAAAAAGGAAATGAAAGTGGAAAAGGTAAGGAAGCAAAAGAAGACAAGGAAACGAGAGAAGAAGCAAAGAAAACAGGAAGGCAGTAAAAAAGTAACTGGAAAGGAAACAGGAAACAGAAATAGTAAAATGTGAAGGAAACGAGAAAAGGAAAACAAGCTACAACTAAGCAAAAATGTAAAATTAAATGGAAACGAGGAAGAAAGAAAAGGTAAAGGAAATGAGAACAGAAAGAAAGAAATTGAGGTTAAAAGAAACAGAAATTAAAAAAGGAAAAGGAAATGGAAATGGACGTGGGAAAAGTAAGGAAACAAAAAAGAAAAGGAAACAAAAGGGGAAGGGAAGTAAAAAGGTAACTGGAATGGGAAAAGTGAAATGAAAAGGAAATCAGAAAGGAAATGGGAAAGAAATATAAACAGAAAAGGAACAAAAAATAAACAAAGGAAGCAGAAAATGTCAAAGGAAATGGAAATAAGAAAGGAAAGGGAAAAGGAAAGGAAAGGAAACTGAAGTGGGAAATGTAAGGAAATCAAAAGAAAAAGAAAGATAGAGAGGTAAAAATGAGAAAGGAAACGAAAGCGGAAGCTGAAAAAGTAAGAAAACAAAAGGGAAAAGAAAATGAGAGAGGAAGGAAAGAAACCAGGAAGGGGAGTAAAAAAAGAAACTCAATGACAAAAGAAAAGGAAATGAAAAGGAAAGGAAAAGAAGGAAAGAGATGCAAAAAAAGAAACAGAAATGAGAAAAGAAAGGAAATAGAAGTGAGAAAAGCAAAGAAACTAGCAGGAAAAGGAGATGAGGAAAGAAGGAAACAAACCAGGAAGGGAAGTAAAAAGTAAACTGAATTGTAAAAAAGTAAAGAAAGCACAGTGAAGGAATAAGAAACAGAAATGAAAAGGGAAAAGGAAACAGAAAAGGTAAAGGTAAAGGTAAAGGAAACAATAACGAAAGGAAGGAAAAGACGTACAGTAAAAAAAAAAGCTGAAATGGGAAAATAAATATAAAAGATAAGAAAACAAAAAGGAAATGGGAAAGAAAGGAAAATAAACAGAAATTCTGGATTTTGTTTTTCATTGCAAAGAGGGAAAGATTGAATGCTAGTCCGACTGTCAGAGCGCAGGACAGAACAGTGTGTGTGACTGATGTCCCAGCGCTCCTCTCTCCGCCTGTAATCCTGACGGAAGCTTCCTGGCAGCTAATCCCAAACAATAACGAAAGGAAGGAAAAGACGTACAGTAAAAAAAAAAGCTGAAATGGGAAAATAAATATAAAAGATAAGAAAACAAAAAGGAAATGGGAAAGAAAGGAAAATAAACAGAAATTCTGGATTTTTTTTTCATTGCAAAGAGGGAAAGATTGAATGCTAGTCCGACTGTCAGAGCGCAGGACAGAACAGTGTGTGTGACTGATGTCCCAGCGCTCCTCTCTCCGCCTGTAATCCTGACGGAAGCTTCCTGGCAGCTAATCCCTGATCCGGCCCATGAGACACGGTAAAACTATTCATTCGACGAGGCACTCGGGTGACAGTAATCCCATCACTGCGTTAATGCACTTAACCTGATATCGCTCAGACACGCACGAGCATGAGGGGAAGCACTACTCTCAACACAAACTACATCCAGCCAAAATACAACACTGACACCAACAGAAACTCATCAATAAAGCATTCAAGTATGAATAAGAGGTGTTCAAAACTTAAAAATGAGCTCCAAAAGTCTGAAACATAGTGACAATGCTTCTAATTCAGCATTTATTTCATTAAAATTCATTATATGAACAATTTGATAAAATTCAGTAAAGAAAAATTATACATTTTTTGATCAAATTCAGTCTTAGTATTAAGTATGTTGCCCTTTTGCAACCTTCCTTGACAACTTTAAACAACCAACATGAACTCGAGTATTCATTCTGATTATTTTAATACATTTAAAATTACATTTCAGCCTTGTGTCTTATTGCCTACATTTAATTTGAAATGTATTAAAAATAATAACCAGAACAATTCTTCTAAGTAATATATTATAGGTCAATAGTGTAGGTTGTTTACAGTTGTCAACCATGTGTTTTTAGCATGGTAAAATGGGGTGTAAAGCTACACATTTTCCTTACTTGAGAAAAAAAAACAGACTGCATAGAATATCTTATTGCTTTAACATTTCATCTTTATTTTACATTATAACTTTTCATTCTTTTTATATCAAAATCCTATAAAAAGGAAATCGAAGTGCAAAAAGAAAAGAAACAATAAGGAAAAGGAAACAAGAAAGGAAGGAAAGAAAACAATAAGGGAAGTAAAACGTAAACTGAAATGAGAAATGGAAAAGAAATGAAAAGTAAAGTTAAAAGAAACAAATGGAAATGGAAAAGTTAAAGAAGCAAAAATTAAAGGAAGAAAAAGGACAAAAAGAAACTGAAATGAGGAAGGAAAAGGAAATGGAAGTGGAAAAAGTAAGAAATAGAAAAGGAAATAAGAAAGGAAGGAAATAAAACATTGTACACTGTTACTTTTCTTTGTTTTTATGTCACAAATTCTATTTCCTCCTCATTTAAACATGGAAATAAACACATAGAAACAAAAATGAGAAATGAAAAGAAAATTGAAGTAAAAAACGTATAGAAATGAAAAAGAAAAGGAAACAAGAAAGGAAGGAAAGAAAGAAAACAGGAAGGGAAGTAAAAAATATAAACTGAAAAGGAAAGGAAAAGAAGAAATGTAAAAAAAGAAACAAATTGAAAAGTACAGGGAAATGGAAATGTTAGAAAAAACGGATATGAGGAAGGAAAAGGAAATGGAAGTAGAAAACCCGGGAAGTAAAGCGTAAACTGAAATGGAAAAGGAGAGGAAATTAAAAGGAAAAGAAGAACGGTATAAAGAGAAACAGAAATGGGAAAGGAAATGGAAATGTTAAAGGAAATAAAAGGGAAAGGAAGGAAAAAGATGTAAAAAGAAACTGAAATGGAAGTGGGAAAGAAAAGGAAATAAGAAAGGGAGGAAAGTAAACAGGACAGGAAGTAAAATGTAAACATTTTCAATAGTAAACATTTTTTTTTAATTATTAAGTCATAAATAAAACAATAGTTAGTTGCCCAGAGTCTTTCCACTTCAAACTTTCATGTTTACTGTAATTCAATGTGTTACTTGCTGTTTCTTTGTAATTATTTGTGAAATTTACTAGCATATGCAAAACGTTTTTCAAAGTAAATTCTACACCATTTCTCCTCATAAATGACCTACAGTATCATACAATTAGTTAAAAAGACAGAGACATTATAAAGGGCAGGAGGCAGGAGACAGGATACTCGTCAACAGTTTCTAGTGTGAAACCATAACCTGTCGTCTGGTTATTATTCAAACCTAATCATAGCAAACAGTGTTCTCCAAGTGACCCGGGCCCACAAAACCAGTCATAAGGTTCAATTTTATGAGACTGATATTTATACCTCATATGAAAGCTGAATAAATAAGCTGTCCATTGATGTATGGTTTGTTAGGATAGGACAATATTTGGTCGAGATATATCTATTTGAAAATCTGGAATCTGAGGGTGCAAAAAAATCTAAATATTGAGAAAATCGCCTTTAAAGTTGTTCAAATGAAGTTCTTAGCAATGCATATTACTAATCAAAAATGAAGTTATGATATATTTACGGTAAGAAATTTACAAAATATCTTCATGGAACATGATCTTTACTTAATATCCTAATGATTTTTGGAAATAAAATAACATTTTTATCATTTTGACCCATACAATGTCCTTTTGGCTATTGCTACAAATATACCCCAGCGCACTGGATGCCGTGCGCGTGCTCAAAGACAGTTGGACATAGTGGTGTATTAGAGGTAAAAAATTATATAAATACTGTTCGGTTTCTGGCACAAACCAATCGTTTCGTGTCTTAGGACATCAATGTGTCGTCACGAGCCGCAGGGTTTAATTTGGATTTGTCTGTGCGTGTTTTTTTTACTCTCATATATTGTGTTACCATTGCCCTGCATTATACGAC
>NW_015505415.1:331955-344308 GCF_001515645.1 Sinocyclocheilus grahami | reverse complement strand
TACCATTGCCATGCATTATACGACTGATAGACTGCAACGGTTGGAGTTAAAAAGCTCCGTTTGTGTTCTACTGAAGAAACAAAGTCACCTACATCTTGGATGCCCTGGGGGTAAGCAGATAAACATCACATTTTTATTTTTGGGTGAACTATCCCTTTAAGACTGCTTTTGTGCTCCAGGGTCACATATGAGCCATATGTCTATTGTTTACATTGAAAACTGCCAAGATGGCCACAGACTGGACCGACTTGCCTTGAAGAAACTTTGTGCCAAAATGATCCTCATAAGACTATTAGTAAAAGCGAAGGGCCGTCAGAACATCAGGATTTTTCAAAGCGCTCTTACGACAATAATACGGCAGACGTCAGGAGGTTCGGCTGCAAACGTAGCAGGAATTCGTTCCAGCGGCGGTGGAGTTTGCCACACTCGTCAGATGTATTGAGAGGCAGAACTGAAGTCAGACGCACCTGCTGATTAATGTGGATGTCCGTCTGTAATCCCACCGTCTTGACGAGTCTCTGGGGTCCACGGCTTTAACTAATTAATAAGACACCCTTAAAATGAAGAGTCCAAGTTGTGTCCACAGTCACACCTCTCAGACTGACTTGAACACTTTTGAGAGTTTTTTGAAAAATTCCAAATTCCAAAAAAAAGAAAACCTGTAACAGTATCTCGACGATACTAAAAACAGCTTGAAATAACGTTAACTGAAATCAAATGAAAAAATCTTCTTTTCTCATTTTCATTTAGTTTAACTTGAAATAACTCAAACTGAAATAAAAATGAATAAAGACTATAGACATGTCTACAACTAAAATGACAAACACACAATCTAAACCAAAGCAGCCTAACAAGCACCGATGCACAATGAAATCTCCACACATTCCTGCCACTTTGCGCCTGATCTTTGCATCTGTTTAAGAGAGCAAACAGTTTGTCTGAAGGATTCTGTTCGATAACGGTGAGAGATGACAGCAGTCCTTGTGACAAGGTTAAAACTCCTCTTAAGAGCTCGGGCTTCTTGACAGCTTGAGAAAGAAGGTATAAAATGACAGCTTAGAAGGCTCCTTTCACTGATCTAAACCTGTCTGTCTGTCTGTCTGTCTGTCTGTCAGAGCTAATGGCTCAGTCTGTCGATCTGTGCCAATATTACAGCCTGTCACTCTGCACTAATGACAAGAGCTGTTAAACGATACAGCAACCTAAGAAAGTATTTAGACACTCGCATGACACTTAAATGTGTGTGAACGTCATTGCATTAGATAACAAAATATCAAAATCATGTGCCATCTGCTGCAGCTTTTCTCAAAACAAAATATCAAACAGAAGTTATGACATTCAGATATTTGATGCATGACTTTAAGTGTCTGAATACTCAAAATACTCAATATCTTATTTCCAATTCTGTGTCCAATTCAGATCTTTGAAAAAAAATTAAATCAATTGAATAAAATGCTAAAATTTAAAAAAAATTAAATAAAATAAAAACAAAGTAACATAAAATAACAAAATAATACATAAAATAAAAAACAATAAATAAATAAAAATTAATTTAAATAAAAAAGTGACAAAATTTTTTGAAAATAACAAAAAATAAAATGATAAAAAATAAATTAAAATTAAAACAAAATGGCATGACAAAAAATGAAATAAAAATATATAAAATAAAATAAGATTACATTTAAAATAGTAAAATCAAATCAAAACAAACAAATAACAAAATGATAAATAAAATTAATTAAAATAAATAAATAAAAATATAAAATAAAAAATAAAGTGATAAAATAAAGAAGAAAATATATTGTGTATGCTTTGGTTTCTTTTAGCATTAACAGCCCTAAGCACATGTTTGCGCGCAGCTTTATTTATTGCAATGCTGCTCGACCACACGCCGTCCAGGGAAAGCAGCTCACCATATGTTTGCATGTGCTCTGCGGTGCTTAATGGCGTTTTCTCTTTCTTTACTACCCCATCAGGTCCTGCTCGATGCGTCTCTGGCAGAGATTAATGAGGAGAAGATAATGAGCAGAGCTTCACATGATCCGCTGAACGAATGAACCAATCTCCAGAGTTTCCAATTCCCAATAAAAGCAATACGCTCAATTACAGCGCTTATCTGTTACTAACTGATCCTCCTCTCTCAACATGCAATGCAAAGCCTTTTGTTTTACTTCGTTTGCACAATATATCTGCACTCAGAATAGTTTAATATACTCTGTATAATTGAAAACTGTGAGTAAAGTATTAAAATTTCCAACTAAATGGCAACTGTAAACACAATCACAAGTGCTATTAATTACCAGAATCTATACAATCCTCATAAGCCTCCAAACCTCGCTCAGGCCTACATACGTAAATATTCAAAGGAATTTGTATTTTTCTAGAGTGGAATCAAATTTGTAAACTTAAAATGCATTTGCAATGATAATACAAAACGTCTTATATATAATAGAAAATCATCAGATCCTGGTCACATGTTATCTGAATATAATGTTAAATAAATAAATACCTGATTATTTATAAGTGTCTGAATATTTAAAATACTGTACATCTTATTTCCGATTTTGTGTGCAATTCAGATCATTTAAATTAAAATAAAATATATGCAATTAAAATAAAAAATTAATTCTGGTCACATGTTATCTGAATATAATGTTAATTAAATACCTGATTATTAATAATAAGTGTCTGAATGCTCAAAATACTCTACATATTATTTAAATTTTTCTGTCCAATTCAATATAACAAATAAAATAAATGAATAAAAATGTAATTATTAAATTACATTTAATTAAAATAATGTAATAAATATCTGATTATTAATATTAAGTGTCTGAATACTCAAAATGCTGCATATCTTATTTCAAATGTTGTGTCCGATTCAGATCCTTTAAAATGAAATAAAATATAATAAAAATACAATTAAATGACAAAAATAAAATAAAATGGAACCTGGTCATATCTGAATATTCTGCCTTCTGTCTCTAGATTATGTGGATATTATGTGTATCTCAGACAAAAACAAACAATATGCCCTATTGATTATTTGTAGCAGTAATATTTCCTATCCCAAGCAAGTTTGAAGGCTAATTGAAAAAAATAAGCAAATAAACAAATCAAAATGCATGCATATTAAACATTGCTGAAAATCTTAGTTAAATTTATAAATCAGTTACATAAATGCTTTTGCGTTAATAAAACTGTATCTGCACTACATTGTACACTGTAAAAACAATCTGTACAATTTACGGTAAAAATACGGCAGCTGTGGTTGCCGGAATTTTACCGTAAAAACTACGGTAGCAACGTCTTAGCTTTTACGGTTTTAACTTAAATTTACAGTAAGATACCGTAATTTCATGAACTGATATAATGTTAATATACCAACTTACTGAAGTACTGAATGTACTGCCAAATGCAGGAGGTGATGAGAAGGTCACACGATGAACCAAAGCCCATCACAAGCAGCTTTTAGATAATAACATATATAGAAGGTGCACAGCGTCATTCACACAAACACCAAACACCATCACGGTAACACACATCAAACTGAAATAATGCAATAAACATTAATTTAACAGAATTAGGTGTAACACACAACCCTAATATACAAAACTGATAAGAAAAAACTAAGAAGAAACATAGTTATTTCAACAAAAATACATTAAATTTGAAATGTAACGCAGGGAATTCTGGAAATGTCAATTTACGGTTATTCACTGTAAATTATACGGTCTTTTTCACTAACAAAAACGGTATACTACCGTAAAATTTATGTCCAATACATGTAATGTCCAGTACAGTTTTTCACTGTATACAGTAGGGGAAATTACCGTTAACCATTTAACAGGTTTTTACTGTAGCATTTTTACAGTCTTTTACCGTTAAATTCACGGTAATTTTTTATATGTTTCATCCTACAGGCTGTAGCGTGTAATTATATTTGCATGCGTGGAGTTTTCCATAAATATGCCAGAGGCATGTGAAATATCGAGGAGGCGTTCAAAACTTTCTACATAAATGTGGTGAAATACGGCCCGTCTGAAACGTGTTCCCATTATGGAATAACGCCCGTGCGCTGGGCGTCATCCATCACCCGCACAATAAAGGGGGAGTTTCTGGCCCTAATAACTCACGGGCAAAACCCAGAGCTGACAGCCGCCGCCGAAAACAGCAACCCCCGCTCATCCATCAGCGATGATTCATAACAATCAGCACTGGATTAGTACACAATTAATATTCAGAGACAAAATATAATATCTTTGCATGCCATTTTAATCACCAGATATGACATTTATGGTTCCTTCTCTAATTTAATTCATTTTATACCCCTGGGCTTTATGGTTTTTGGAAATATTTGTTGGACGTGTCATCAGAGTGCAGTGATTTTTATTAGGGGCCGGTTAAATTGGTGCAGCAGTGCTCAAGTTTAGTTTATAGCTTGCAGACATATCTAATATGACAGGTTACTGCCTATGAAGTCACCTGACCTGCTTTTAAGCCACCACTCATGTTTAAGTACAAATTCTCCATATATTAATACCAATAAACCTTTTCACTTTTTTTAGTATTCATATTAAATGAATACAGCTTATAAATGTATTTCATATCAATATGTGATTATATAATGATGTGAGTGTTTTTACCTCCTCAATATGGCCAAAGCAAAAGCCCACCAAGGCGACGGCACCTCCCCCGGAGCTGTCAATCACTTCACGCCGCGCTGTGATTGGCCGGCGGCGGAGGCTTTAATCTCGTACGTGAGCCGAGCTCGAAGCGAGTGCGCAACGCGGAACATAAGATGCGCTCCGAGCTCTCCTTGTGCGCTTTCCCCAGCAACAGCCTTTAAGGATTATTCTGTTTTTCCTCTTATTATTCGTTTGGCATTTCGGGAGATACTTTGCGTCCATCTGCAGATGCGTTTCCAGATCCCGCGGAGAGAAGTGGGACATGATCACACTGCCTACGGAGTGCGCTGTGTTTAGTGTGGTTGATCTAGTGTGGGACAAGAAGCGAGACCGTCACCCGTTCCTGCACTCAGTGCCTCCCGCGGACCCGCAGCGCCAGGCGAACCGTCTGCCCGTGAAAGTGTTGAAAATGCTGAGCGTGCGCACCGGACACATCCTGCACCCGGACTATCTGCAGCCGTTACCGTCCACTCCCGTCAGCCCCATCGAGGTAACGTTACAGCTGACACTTTCCGAGGACGCTTCACGTGAAACAACGTCTCAGCGTTCATTTTTCTTCACTCCAATCTTTATATTCAACGCGTATTACAGTGAATGCGCAGCCTTTTCATTTGGAACATGCTCTGATATTTACAAGAGGCTGCATTTAACCATTTATTTAACCCGCAGTATGTTACACTATGTTATGTTACAGTATGTTATGTTTTTTATTTTTATTTTTTTCTTCCAGATCCGATCACAAAACTAGGCTATAATTAAATCGCTTTTTTCAAACGTTTAACATTTCCATATTGAACACAAAAAAAAAAATCGTAAAAAGTATTAATTTATTCTCTAACTAATTTCATGCTTCTTTCATTATAAATTTCCAACTCTTAGAAACTCAAAATGCCTGGACAATTTATATTAATTCCAATTTAATAGTGACGATAAAAGCGCAATGTTAGAGCTCTTTTTGGTGTCTGTGGAATAAGAAAACAAATATTGTGTTTACGCATAAACAATTAGCCTACTATAAACTTAACCATTTCTGAAATTCTCCATGAGGAAGTGCATCACGCAGCTACATTGTGCAACAGAGCTGCCATATGTATTCATATTTTCTTAATCTTAATTTTCTTAATTTATGTACAATTCCGAAAGACAGTTGCTCTGTGAACAAAACCGTACATTTAAAATATTACGATTTTTATCATTTAAAGATGCCGAGAAAAAAAAAACGTAATGTATGGAAATGTGCACAATCTTGAGTCTTGGATGAAAAAATTAAAAACTGTAATGTTTCCTTATATTATATGATAATAATAATAATATCATGTTAATGCTTTCCTTAATGACTGACCTACTTCCAACAATGCAATTATTTTCGCTATAAAGTGAAGGGAAGCAATGCATGTTGCTATATGGAAACACATTTTATTGCATGCACAGAGGGATATAATAAAAACCCTCTTGACATTTGATTTAATGTCTCTGCAGCATTTTAGATTTAAGACTCTCGAGTCATGCTCAATGCCAAAACATAAATAAACACTAAATATTCCCTTTTTTTTAGCATAAAAATGTCTAAAATGCTTGTTGTGGACAGCGTCAATTGCATGATTTCCTCTAGTGTGAATATTTTAAATATTTATATACTTATATACTATATTATATTTATAACATAATTTATTAATATTTTAATTTTATATTATTTTATATAATTTATTTGATAATTTATACTTATTTTATACAATATTTTGAATATGTATATACTTAAAACGGTCTATTTTCACAGCTGGATGCCAAGAAGAGTCCCCTCGCCCTCCTTGCACAAACATGCTCCCAAATCGGGAAGTCAGATCCGCTGTCCTCGACCAAACTCTCGGCAGTCGTCTCAGACAAAGACTGCAAATCCAGCCCACTGAAGATCAGCGACATCGGGGCCGAGGACAAATCTAGTTTCAAGGCATACGCCAAATCGTCAGAGAGAAAAGACACAGGTGGAGATAAATCCTGTTTCCGTGTACCGAGCGCCACCTGCCGGCCGGTCACGCCTCGGACGGGGAGCCCGAGCTCGTGCAGCTCCGTCTCTCCTCAACCCGGACGGCCGGAGTCGGGGGATAAAACAGGGAAGAAGGAACGTGACGCAGCTAAAACGCCGGATACATCCGGGATGAGAACCGAGAGCAACGGCGAGACAAACAAACAGGATGTTTCCAAACCGCCCGCATCCGACAGCATCCCAGTGTCCTCTGCGCCATCCGCTCTGGGATCGGGACTCATCGCACCGGTTTCGCCTTACAGACCGGGCCACACCGTATTCCCCATCTCCCCGGCCGGACTACCCTACCCCGGAGCCCTAACCGGGGCATACGGCGCCTACCCTCAATCCTTCCTATCCCACAGCGTGACTCTGGACCCGAGCAAAACCGGCGGCGGTGGCGGCAGCAGCCAGTTGATTAATGCTCAGCTGTCCAGTGCTCTCAGCAGTAAGGCGGGGTCCAGTCCCCTCGCCGGAGCCTCTCCGCCATCCATCATGTCCAGCAGCCTGTGCAGGGACCCGTTCTGCCTGAGCTACCACTGCGCTAGCCATCTATCATCCAGCGGCTCGCACGACAGCGCCATGGCCTTAAAGTCCGGATACACCCTTATGTATCCCAGCCACTCTCTGCACCCGTTATCGACCTCTACGCCCTCGTTCCCGGGACACCCGTTATACCAGTATGGCTTCGTGCTCCCGAACGAATCCCAGCCGCACCTTTGCAACTGGGTTTCCATGAACGGTCCCTGCGACAAGCGCTTCTCATCCTCGGAGGAGCTTCTGAGCCATTTGCGGACTCACACTGCATTCGCGGGCGCAGATAAGCTTGTTTCGGGATATCCCAACTCGTTAACCATGGCTTGTCATGTGCCAGGAGCCCCGCTGGCACTCAGGACCCCTCATCACGCGCTCGGGCTCGGCACGCGGTATCATCCGTACTCCAAAAGCCCATTACCGACGGGTGGCGTGCCAGTGCAGGTTCCTGCCGCCACCGGCCCGTTTTACTCTCCATACGCTCTTTATGGACAGAGACTGACCACTGTACCTGGGCTCGGATATCAGTGAGGAACGGATTTGCTTAAGTGTTTTTGTTCGCCTCAGGACCTACTAGTGGACCATTATTTATTAAAGTTAGCTTTAAAGCGAATTAAATAAAACAAGACTCACATGGCTTTATTTAAACTGTTACAGACGTAATTCTCAAGCCACACTGTGTGATGTCTTATAGCCAAAATTTGCATGTTTATTTCTAAATTGACTTGAATTATATTTTAAAGTTTGTGGGGGAGAAATGTTTTTACTGTGCAACTCAGGGAAAAACGACAGCAATTAAAGAATAACTCAATTCAGTCTGATTGTTTTGGTGCATCAGTTCGTTGTCTATTTGAGTTTTGAATGCATTGGTTGAGTTAGACACTAAAAACATGATTTCTTATGTGGCGTTTGGCTCGGTTTGTAATCTGCATCACAGTATGTTAACCTCGCAATGAATATAACCTTCAATAATAATAATAATAATAATATAAAACCCCCTGAGGTATATATTAGTAAAATTAATCAACAGATGCATCTGTCACAAACATGAATTAGCATTCTCGAAAAGTTATTCTACATTTCAGCTATTTCAAAAATGTACTTGATTAATGTGTGCAAGTCTAAGCTTTTTTCCTCTTAAAATACTTAAATTTTATTGCCCACAGCAGTTGGAGTTTATGAGCCTGGCTTTTTGCATTACATTTTACACGTGTTAAATAAATCAGGTACTAAAGAAGAATAGCTCTAAGATCTAAAATAAATATAATAGGTATACAGTTTATATAAAAAGGAAAAAAAAACAGGTGATTAATGACGGCCCGCTTTTTCCAAGTCTGCAGAGACTGAAAATTAGCCACAGATTGGAAACAAATACACAAACACACACACACACTTGAACACGTGCACACATGGAAACTCTTAGCAGTGAACACATGTGCAGTGAGTAAGATAAATGAAGTCTCAACAAGCGCTCCACAAACACACGCAGGCCTCCGCCACAGACACACACACTGTAATTTAGAGAGTATTTAAACGCCAGCGACCGGGATGTTCGTGCTTCGGCTCGAAACTGCAGTCCAAGTTCTCCCCGCTGAGGTGTTTAAATCAGCTCTGGCATCGTATCTCAAAGCGTTTCTCAGGGCTGTTTTCGACAGTCACTCCAAAGACAGCACAGCAATATTTCACACAGATGTCTGTTCTCGAGCTCAGATTGATGTGCTGTCGTTCTGAAACGCTTGCATGTGTGTCTTAGCAGAACACTTCAAGACATTCTTCACAGACTAAACGGAACGATTTCATAACTCATGACAATCCCTCTCAGATTCGTTTTAAATCACTCCTTTTTACTTTAGTAAGCATCTTATGCTCCACCAAGGCTGCATTTATTTCATTAAAAATATAGTAAAATTGTGAAATATTATTATGATTTAAAACAGCTGTTTTCTATGTGAATCTGTGTTAAACTGTAATGTATTTCTGTGATGCGCAGCTGTATTTTCAGCATCATTCCTCCAGTCTTCAGTGTCACATGATCTTCAGAAATCAGTATAATATGCTGATTTGCTGCTCGAGAAACATTTCTGATTATTATCAATGTTGAAAACAGTTGTGCTGCACAATATTTCTGTGGAAACTGTGATGCATTTTATTTTTCAGGATTCACAGATGAATAGAAAGTTCAAAAGAACAGCATTTAATTGAAATAGAAATATACTCAAACCACGACTTTCCACAAAAATCATTACGCTTTAGTCTTGTTTTCCAGTAAAATACCTAAATATACATTAAACAAGGTTTATTTACTTGAGAAGCAAAATAATGCAAGATAGAGACTCTTCAGACAATCTATTTGATCTAAGTTTATTTTTCTTCCTCCACAACCTCACTAAATGTTAATTTATGGTTAAGTTAGAAAATAAACTTTCTCTTAACACAAGTCTTAATATCTTTAATTTTATCTTGTATTAAGGTTGTTTAGATAATTGTACTAGAAAACGAGACAAAGATACTGATTAAGATGATTTGTTTTATCACAATTACATTTTTTCAGGAGTCTTTGATGAATAGAAAGTTCAAAAGAACAACATTTATTTAAAATAGAAATCTTTTGATCAATGGATACAATTATTAATTATTATTCTTTTAATTCTGAAATGGTAATTTATGCTTTGGGACTTCTCTGTATGCTGCATCAAAAAAAAATATAAAAGTGATTAGTATTTTTGATTTAGAAAAACTATTTACTCATTTAAAAAAGCACATATAAAAACTAAAATTATTAAAAAATATTTTGTGTTAACTAAAACAAAGCTGAAATAAAAAACTATAGGTGGAAACAAATAAAAATATTAAATGAAAAACAAACTTAAAAATGAAAATTACTAAATTACTAAAAATACTAAACCGGTAATAACAAAATGAAATAAAAATAGAAATGTGTACTAATAAAAAATACAAAAGCACATATAAAAACTAAAACTATTTTAAAAATATTTTGTGTTAACTGAAATAAAGCTGAAATAAAATTTAAAAAAAAATTAATGAAAAAAATGTAAATGAAAAACTTGGAAAGAAAATGAGAAATGTTGTTTGGCAACTAGCTGAACTAAAATAAGATTAAATTACTAAAACTGAAATAAAAATAAAATATAAATATTTAATAATAAAAAAATACAAAAAGCTAATTGAAAATATGAATAAATACTATTATAGTACATAAATAAATAATACTAAAACAAAATTGCAGTAAACTAAATACCATGAAACACTCCAAAGCAACTATAAACTAATGTGACTTCTTTAAATGCCACATCAACAAATGATAAAAGTGATTAGTATTTTACTGTATAAGCATCATTTTACTGTAAAAGGCCATATGCCTTGTTAAATGTGAAATATCTTGCAGTAAATCATAAAGGTAGCCTAATTGCAAAAATGTATTGCTTGTAAATACAATGCTAGTTGAAACACCACGCAAACAATTGTTTTTCCCTTCGGGCCCCATCATAAAAGATGCGTTCATGCACAACTTCAGAGAGAAAAATAATTATTTATTTTAATTTAATAAACACAGATGCTTTGTTCTGCCTCCACTTTATGCTCCAAATGAGAATCCTCCAGCAGGCCTGATCTGAGATCAGAGGAACGCTCTGATGACGGGGTCGAGTTGCACACATGCAAAACGCCTCTGCTCAATGCTGCCTTTATACGGGCTGAAATCACGGCTCCAGCGGCTTAATTACAAATACCAGCCTTCAAATATAATTTTATTTTATTTTGATCTCAAACATTTGGACATGTATACTAAACATATAAAGCATTATAAATTAATATATAATTGATAATATATACATTTTAAAAGTATTAATAAAAGTATTAATTTCTTTCAAATAATATATATATATATATAAATAATTTTTTACAAATTTATATTGATCTCAAACATTTGGACATGTATACTAAACATATAAAGCATCATAAACTAGCATTTTCTGATGTAAATATCCGTGTTTATCAGCAGATGCGTTAAAGTCTGAGTTCAGTTTAGGGACATGTCAGCAAACTCAGCACACAAACGCTTTTCAGGAAGCACAGGCCGCCCAAATATATTAGCTTGAAACACCTTCACATTTCTGGAATTAAAAGTTTCAGATAGCAGACTTTTTAAATGAAATGCTCTACAAAATAACGTTTGAGTGCACGTTAATTTATAATGAAAATAAAACTGGATTATGGATGGTGCGCTTTATTTCTGCCTCTGGTGATTTATTATTTCTGAAAAACAAGCTCCTGCAAGTCATCATGAGCAGCAGAATGTGCTTCAGTCACATGCATTACAGTACAGCGCCACCTGCTGGTGAATATCAGCCTCTCTAAACACAACGATACTGCAAAATCACTTTCTATATAAACTATCAGTTATAAAGCAATGCTCTGAGTAAATATTCTCAAAGCTGACAGCAAATAAACTGCTATCCTGAAAAGTTTCATTAAATGTGGACTTTAGTTTGGATATGTTATTATGAAACCATGAGCCGGTTATATAACCCGCACCTCATCTGCAGCCAACAAATATCTGAAAAAGTCACTAAACCAACAGCTTTGATTTATACGCCAAAATAAATCACAGCTTCAAGGTTGCCTAGAATACATTAAAGCTTTATAAACATGCACAAGTTGAATAGAGCCAGTGGCATTACGAACATTAATAACAAGAACTTTTTAACAAGTAGATCAAATTAAATGCTTAAAAATTTAAATAATTAATTTTTTTTATTTGTAGACCAATTTAAATTGTAAAATTTAATGCCTGGCTATACAAACATATTAATAGGCTATTCAATATTTAAAAAGGTTTTACATTAAAATGCAATAATAAACGCTTATAGGCTCAGCGACGCTGGGAGTGATTTTTACAGCGGGATATTTTGTGGGTGAGTGCCGAAAGCGGGAACCCCGGGAAATACAGGGAAGTGACCCGTTTCTCTTCCGGAAGTTCGTGTAGTTTGATACAACAAGCCGCAACTAATACATAAAATACACACACATACACACATATACGCACACACACACACACACACACACACACACACACACACACACACACA
>NW_015505415.1:325992-330769 GCF_001515645.1 Sinocyclocheilus grahami | reverse complement strand
CACACATATACACATATACACACAGACACACACACATATATATACACACACACACACATATATACACACACACACACACACATATATATATATAATAATAATACAAATAAAATAAAAAATAACTAATGAGTTAAAATAAAGATAATGTTTTTTTTACTTGTTTTATTGTCTTTTTAATAGAAGTAAGCTCGATGGGAAACTGTTCATTAAAACATGAACTGTTTTTATGGAGGTCCCACCTAAATATAATTCAGGATATGACGAAGTATAACAAAAATCTAATAATAAGTGCATTGTATGTGCATTGTTATTTATTATTATTATTTTAAATATATTGTTATATATACTGTTGAAAAGTTCAAAAACACTTTTCATGCAAAATGTTTGATTATTATGTGCAGAGTACTCAAAAATAACAGCATGAAACTGCAAATAATAAATATTATAATTAATAATAATTGTATAAAAAAATTGCATGCAGTATCGCACAAAAAAACCCTCTCCAGGTTATGTTGACATTGCAAATAGATAAATAATTGTAATAATAATAATAGTAGTAAAAAAAAAAAATTAGCATGTGAAATTGAAATAAACTGCTTATTTTATTTTGAAATTGCAAATAAATAATAAACATTTATCAAAAATCAATTAATAAAAATTGTACAAATAATAATAATTGCATGAAATCCCACCTGCAGGTAGAAGATTAAAGTTAGGTGTTGTCTTAATAACATGCAGTATTTCTCTGGTTTCTTCTTGCTAAAGGCAAACGCAAATCTAAATTCTTCAGAATGGCGTCAGGTAAAAGTCACGTGGGAAGGAAAGATGATCCAGTGATGCAGTACCTCCTCAATCACTCGCTGAGGGAACATCCAGCCCTCAAAAAACTGCGCCAGGTACATATATTTCTGTTCATAATGATGGATAATAGTGATCAAATCCAAAGGAGGTTTAAAGGGATCACAACTAATAAATGTCGAAGAATAATTTGTTTGCTTTTGTATTTCCCCAAATGGGAACATTTGTCTTATGTTGTACAGTAACTGTGTTTAATGAACTTAATTTCAGTAACTGTGCTTAATTATTTCTCTTTACATCTCTAGAAAACCATGGAGCACAAGTTGAGCATGATCATGGTGGCCTGTGAGCAGTCGCAGTTCATGGCAAATTTAGCCAGTTTAATCAAGGTCAAGAAAGCCATTGAAATTGGTACGTGACTTTTGTAGTAAGTTGCTCAGATATTCTGTAAATCCCTCGACGTGTCTAATGAATCTGTGCGTGATCAGGTGTTTATACGGGATATAACGCGTTGAGTATCGCGCTCACCCTGCCTGCAGACGGGAAACTGATCGCGTGCGACGTCAGTGAAGAATACATCAACATCGGCAGACCCTTCTGGAAACTGGTGAGAGCAACACACGAGGGCTTTAATTATGTCCCTATTTATGCTCCATTCTGGCCCTATTGTGCATGAAGCAACTTTACTTTTCTTTGTTGAAACCTTCAAATGTTTTCTAAACTAGAACTTCATTATTAGTCAAGTCAAGTCAAGTCAAGTACTAATATGTACTCTTTAGGTACTAATATGTACTCTTTAGGTACTAAACTAATATGTACTCGTTAAGTACTAATATGTACTCTTTAGGTACTAATAAAGTACTAATATGTACTCTTTAGGTTCTAATAAAGTACTAATATATGTACTCTTTAGGTACTAATAAAGTACTAATATATGTACTCTTTAGGTACTAATATATGTACTCTTTAGGTACTAATAAAGTACTAATATGTACTCTTTAGGTACTAATATGTAGTCTTTAAGTAATATGTACTCTTTAGGTACTATGTACTCTTTAGGTACTAATATGTACTCTTTAGTTACTAATATGTACTTTTTGGGTACTAATAAAGTACTAATATGTACTCTTTCGGTACTATGTACTCTTTAGGTACTAATAAAGTACTAATATGTACTCTTTAGGTACTATGTACTCTTTAGGTACTAATAAAGTACTAATATATGTACTCTTTAGGTACTATGTACTCTTTAGGTACTAATATGCACTCTTTAGGTACTATGTACTCTTTAGGTACTAATATGCACTCTTTAGGTACTAATAAAGTACTAATATGTAGTCTTTAAGTAATATGTACTCTTTAGGTACTATGTACTCTTTAGGTACTAATATGCACTCTTTAGTTACTAATATGTACTTTTTGGGTACTAATATGTACTCTTTAGGTACTAATATGTACTTTTTAAGTACTAATATGTACTCTTTAGGTACTATGTACTCTTTAGGTCAGGGGTAGGCAAGTTCGGTCCTAGAGAGCCACAGTCCTGCAGAGTTCAGCTCCAACCCTGAAAACAAAACTCTTGGGTACTAATATGTACTCTTTAGGTACTAATAAAGTACTAATATGTAGTCTTTAAGTAAAATGTACTCTTTAGGTACTATGTACTCTTTAGGTACTAATATGTACTTTTTGGGTACTAATAAAGTACTAATATGTACTCTTTAGGTACTAATAAAGTACTAATATGTAGTCTTTAAGTAATATGTACTCTTTAGGTACTATGTACTCTTTAGGTCAGGGGTAGGCAAGTTCGGTCCTAGAGAGCCACAGTCCTGCAGAGTTCAGCTCCAACCCTGAAAACAAAACTCACCAGCCTATAGCCTTAGTAATCCTGAAGACATTGATTAGCTTGTTCAGGTGTGTTTGATTAGGGTTGGAGCTGAACTCTGCAGGACTGCGGCTCTCTAGGACCGAACTTGCCTACCCCTGCTTTAGGTACAAAGGTGTGCCTTTTGAAAAGGTACCGCCCCACTGACAGCTTTTGTACCTTTTTTTCTGAGAGTGCAGGGAGTGTTTGCAAAACCTGGATTTTCCACAATCCCATAAATTAATAATAGATTAACAGAGTTTGACAGAGTTTGCTCTGACGGATGTCACTGAAATTGATGTTCATATAATTTGCTTTGGATGTTTACTACAGATTAAAATATTCTGTTGCTATACGAGTAAACAAATATATTATGAGGTTTTGGGATTTCCAGATTCAGTTGTCCGTGTGTGATCAGCTTCACTGCTTTCAGTAATCAGACTCAATCACAGATTTATTCATGTGTTTAATAATCTTCGTCTCATGTTCTGAAATCTTCTCAGGCCTGTGTTGAGCACAAAATAGACGTGCGTCTGAAGCCAGCATTGCAAACTCTTGGTAAGATCTGTTTTTTTTTTTTTTTCAAGCATTCTGAACTTATTTATATCCAAATAACCTTTAGACTGTATTCACATTTGTTTCCCCCCCTCATTCATAATATAAATTTAAATAAATATATTTTATATAAATTTTACATTTTTATTTTAATTTTAGTTAAAATGTTAGTAAATTTGTTGTGTTTTTATCACTATGATCAGTTTTTGTTTTTAAATATATCTGTAGTTTTTATTAATTTTTATTTCAGTTTTTGGTTATTTTAGTTCAAGTTAAAATAAATGAAAATGAGAAATATCAACTTTATCAACAAAATATCAACTCAGTATCAACATTTTATTTCAATCAACATTTATTTTATTTCAAGTAACAACAATGTTTTTATGGTCTTTGTTTTAATTAATAACTTGGATCTGAGTCACATTTATTAATGGAAATAAACTGGATGTGCATCTCAATTTTATAAAGTGACATTAATGTGGAATTGATATTCATCATAATTTCACACATAATTTACCTTTGGTATGAGTCATTAAATAATTATACTATTTGGAGTATTTACATTGAAAAGTGCAAAAAATTATATTTGTTTATATATTGATTGTACATTAGATCTGATGTGAGATTTGCTTTAAACAGTGACGTCCGGAGACATCTGGAACTCCAAAGAGTTTTTAAATGTCATATTAAAATTCATATTAAATATGAAATGTGTTGAGGATGTTAAGATAAACATGTGCATGTGAACGACCTCAAAAAACAAATGATCTGAGCAGAAAATGTGAACGTGGCTTATAATGTTTCTATAATGTGTGTTATTAGACGAGCTTCTGGCCGCTGGTGAAGCAGACACGTTTGATTTTGTCTTCATTGACGCTGACAAAGTGAACTACGACGACTACTATGAGAAATCCCTGCAGCTGGTCAGGAAAGGAGGAATAATCGCTATAGATAACGTGAGTGATCACATGAGTTCAGACTCGGGAATTATGACATGCATTCCTAGGATATCTTCCATCAAAACTGAATTAAGGTCATTGCAAGGAATAATTGAGCTAAAATTGAAATTCAGTCATCATTTGCTCATCCTCATGTTGCTCCAAAGCCATATGTGACCCTGGAGCACAAAAGCAGTGTTAAGTCGCTGGGGTATATTTGTAGCAATAGCCAACAATACAGTGTATGGGTCAAAATAATTTTTCTTTTATGCCAAAAATCATTAGGATATTAAGTAAAGATCATGTTCCATGAAAATATTTTGTAAAGTTCTTACCGTAAATATATTAAAACGTAATTTTTGATTAGTAATATGCATTGCTAAAGGCTTCATTTGGACAACTTTAAAGATGATTTTCTCAATATTTAGTTTTTTTTGCACCCTCAGATTCCAGATTTTCAAATAGCTGTATCTCAGACAAATATTGTTCTATCCTAACAAACCATACATTAATAAAAGCTTATTTGTTCAGCTTTTTTTTTTGTTGTGATTTTTATGTGTATAAATCACAATTTCAAACAATTGACCCTTATGACTGGTTTTGTGCTCCAGGGTCACAT
>NW_015505415.1:324544-325979 GCF_001515645.1 Sinocyclocheilus grahami | reverse complement strand
AGACACACACACACACACAGAAACACACACACACACACACAGAGAGAGAGACACACACACAGAGAGAGAGACACACACACACACACACACACACAGTTTGCATTAGACGCAAGAGACGCATCATAAGTCAAACTCATGCAAACTCACATCCGGCTCACATTTCACACCAGAATCAAATGGGAAGAAATTAGAAGTATTTTTTCTGTAAAATAAATACTTGATTATTTTGGTTTTGAGTGAAATATGACATGGTCATGGCTTCATTTTGTGAGATTTACCCAGATATTAATTTCAGCGCTCATGTTCCAGGTTGCACAGAATATGATAGAAACACTGCCAGTATAAAAAAGCACTGCTGCTGCGCTTACATGCTAACCCTACTGCTTGTGAGAATATATATATTTTTTTTTTAATCTTTTTTTTTTTTGGATATTAATGTTTTTACTTTGACATTAAAGCCACATAGAACAGTACAAAAAAGGGGGATGATTTTACAACTGTTGAATTACATCAGTTCTTCCAGTTTTATACATATTTTTTATAATGTTAAAAATCAAATAATTAAAAAAATGAAATAAAATAATTTTTCAAACAAAAACTGAAATAAAATAAAAAATCTAAATATTTAATAAAACAAACAATAATAACAAAATAAACAATGTACAAAACAAAAAGATTAAAAAAATTAAGAAATATTTGTATTAAACAAAATCAAATGAAATAATAACATTTATTAAAAACAAAAATAAAACAAAAATTTTATACAACAAAATAAAAACGAATCTTTTAATACAAAATAAAAACTAAACTAAATAAAAATTAAAAATAAATAATTTATATGAAAAATTTAATAATAAAAAAAATCTAATCAAATACAATAAAACCAAACAAACTGAGAGACGATCATTCCTCACATCATGCAGCTCCGTCATGTTAAACAAAATAAAATAATATAATAAAATAGTCAGAGGTTTACCTGGATGGTGTGATTGATGTAACACTCACCTGGTCTGAGGGTCTGAGTGTAGCCGATCCCAACCAGGCTGGAATTATTCACTTTAGCCTGAGAGACAAACACAGAGGCTGTTAAATGACTGATGCATCTCTCTGACAGAAAGACTCTCCTACAGTCAGGAATGGTCAGGTTCAGGATTATTGTAGTCTTACAAAACAGAGGTGGGCAGTATGACCAATTTTAGATCATGATCACAGCATATAATCACAATACACACTGGCATTTTGTGAAGATACATAGGATACATAACTATGACTTTTGACTATGACTGTAACTCTTAAAGTTACAAAAACCAACTAAAGTCAAAGTTAGTTGAGGGGAGATTTAGCAAAAGCAGAGTCGTCGTATGGTGAAACTGAATTCAAATCAAAGTGCAAATTGTGAAATATGACACAAAAACAACAGGATTGTAGTCATTAA
>NW_015505415.1:323964-324534 GCF_001515645.1 Sinocyclocheilus grahami | reverse complement strand
ATTTTATTTTTCAGGATTCACAGATGAACAGAAAGCTAAAAAAAACAGCATTTATTTGAAATAGAAACCTTTTCTAACATTATAAATGTCTTTACTCTCACTTTTGATCCATTTAATGTATACATTTCTTTTGAAACAAATATCTGACCCCTAGGTTTTGTGGAGCGGTCGAGTGGTGAACCCAGAAGAAGGCGACATCGACTCCATCAGCATCGATAAACTGAACAAGAAGCTCCATCGAGACGTCAGAATCCAGCTGAGCATGTTAACAGTAGGCGATGGGCTGACATTAGCATTCAAAATATGACTTTACCACCAGAACTGACTGAAGAAAACATTTGTAATCATTGATTTAGGTCATTCAATTAAGAATATGCATTGTAATAATTAAAAGTTTTGTATTAAATTGTTCATCTACTGATTATGAAAATACGTTTCAAATATGTATTTGTGGCATAAAAGTTTTCAATAAACAGTTACTGCACTGAAATCTGGAATATTTTAAATAAATGTTTGGAATGTCTGTAAGTCAAAGCAAGGCTGCAACCATGCCTTTTTATTAATTTTTTT
>NW_015505415.1:322144-322580 GCF_001515645.1 Sinocyclocheilus grahami | reverse complement strand
TTTTTTTTTTTGACAGTCGTGGTCACTGTTGTTGTTTAGAAAAAAAGAGCTGCATAAATATTTAGATATAGCAAAATAAAGGTTCGCAACAACATGAGGATGAGTAAATAATAATAATTTATATTTTTGGTTACCTATTCCTAAGAAAATGCACGTACAGATTGAAAGCGCCCGTTTGGAGAGAAATATTGACAGAAACGGTAGTGCTGCAAATAAATAAGAGACGAGGCGCAGGTTTGGGTTCAGCGTTTGTCTGCGTGTGGAGATTTCAGACTCCTCCCATCCCGGATGATCTCGTGAGAAACACAACACGCCGGGTGTTACGCCTCCAGCTCGAGCCCCAGACCCAGTTTATGGCCTCCAGCGTTGATGTTCTTTCCATCAACCAGGGCAGAAAGCGTCAGCTTCACTCCTGGACACACAGAGACACGCGCGC
>NW_015505415.1:314110-317741 GCF_001515645.1 Sinocyclocheilus grahami | reverse complement strand
TTATATTAAATAAGAACATGAATCAATATTAAGCAACTAATGAGGGCTTGCTGAAGCACCGCAGCCGGTGCATTTCTTACACATTAGTGTGCAGCTGGAAGTCTCCGGTCTTGTATCCGATTGCGAAGTTGCTGCGGGTCATTTTGGACCTGGCGGTGTCAAAGGTCATCTGGTATCCGGCGAGCCAGCCCTCGTATCCCAGCACCGCCGCTCCGTGGATGGCAGGACCGGCGAAGTCGAAATCCACATCACAGCCCACGTTCACGTATTCACGCTTATACGCCGTCTTCACCTTGCCACTCTTCTTGCTGTTAAAACAACACAAACCTCAGAGATCACCTCATCTGAGGCTCACGATACTCAAGATGTGACGTTTACAGGAAGTCACCGTACCCAGAGTTTGGCGAGAAGGTCGTGTCAAAGGTCAGCTTCAGTCCTTTGGTGATCTGAGAAACACAAAATATAACATAACTAATGATGACAAAATATACTAATGATGAGAAAATGATGATAACTGAGAAAATGCATTTTTATTTTCACAAGCAAATTGTTGCTATAATTTAAACAAACAAACAAACAATAACATATTTAATTGTACTTTTATTTATTATTATTGTTAAAAATATGTATAGTTCTTATAAATTATAAACACAATTACATTTAATAAATAAATTAGAAATAAATATATGATTATTATTATTTATATTAATAATGACTACTTAATACTACTTTAAATAATAATTCATTCATTAATAATAACAATAATAATAATAATAAAAATAATAATAAATAATGATAATTATATTTTAATATTTAACAATAATATTTAAATAATAAATAATGGATTGCTAAGGCACATTAAAGGACACTTGATTTTAATTTGCTAATCATCTTGAAAGGGTTCAAATGTGAAAAGTAAAAGAATCCATTAGTGCTTAAAACATCTGCAAAGAGTGATGTCCAGCTGAAGAAATACGGTTTTAGCACTGAGTGTCACTATAAAAACAAACACTACCACACAAAAGTTTGGAATAATTATGATTTGTTAATGCTTTTGAAAAGTGATTTTTGCATCTACTTGAGCAAAAATATTGATTATAATCAGAAATGTTTCTTGAGCAGCAGATCAGCATATTATACTGATTTCTGAAGATCATGTGACACTGAAGACTGGAGGAATGATGCTGAAAATACAGCTGCGCATCACAGAAATACATTACAGTTTAACAGATATTCACAGAGAAAACAGCCGTTATACATTGCAATATTATTTCACAATTTTACAGTTTTTACTGTATTTTTTATCAAATAAATGCAGAGTTGGTGAGCAGAAAAAAAAAACTTAATTATTCCTAACCTTTGACTGGGAATGTATGTTTACACGTACTGTATAAACATTCTTAAATTCTTAGGATTTATTTTCCAGGCTAGGAAATCTCCATGACTGTAGGAATGATAATGAAGATATTTTTCTGCACCTGGTCCTCCACGCTGATCTCCGTGCCCAGCGTGTTGTCCGTGCTCCACTTCTCAGTGAAGGTCAGTCCGTACTCGGCCCATTTATACTTGGTCTCCAGGTTCCCGTTGACCTTGTTTGAGTCCATGTTAGACGTGCCACATGTTTTAAACTCCTGAAAGTTGAAGAAGAGGCTTCATTATACAGTATTATACACCAGCCTGCGTGGCCTAGATGACATCTCAGCAAGTCTTTCTACAGGGGTTCTGCAGGTTTGAGGAAGGTACATTTTAAGAAGTTTTAAAGACCTTTAAAAGACCAATTTTTTAAATTGCATAATACATTAATATGGTCTTACTATGCTCTCAAATGTAATTCCGACTTCCATTCAGTGTTATTTTAGTATAATTTAGATACTATTATAGTTTTTATTAATATTTTGAATTAGTTTTTATTTTATATTACCTTTTTCATTTTAATTTTAGTTCAAGTTTTGTGTGTGTGTGTGTGTGTGTGTTTTTGTCAGTTTTATTTATTTTTTTTTTTTTTAAATATGCCTAGATAGTTTTTATTAATTTTTATTTGTTTAAAATTTAATTATTTTTTCAAGTTAAACTACATTAAAATGAGAAATGTTGCCTTTGTAACTAGCTGAAATAAATTATATTTTCATTTTATTTCAGTTTATTGTATAAGTTTATGTTATTTCAAGTTACTCATTTTTTTATGTAAAACCATGAAACAATTATAAAACCATATATTTTTTTTAATTTGTAGCAAAAAAAAAAGTAAAACCATTAAAAATGTGTAACAATTTTGTTTTATAAACTTGCATAAACAAGACTTTCTTTACTTAGCATCTCAATTAAAGGATGATTTAATGTTTAGATATTTGTACTGGAAAACAAGACAAAAAAATGGGGAAATGTTCATTTTTTGCAGTTCATGCAACATTTAATGCCATGACTTTATGAATTTAAGACTTTTTGTTCTGATTTAAGACCTTAACTTGTGGAAGATCCACATAAACCCTGTTAAAATAATGTGCATGGATGAATTTCGCACAGAAAATGTGAATTAGAAAGTAATTAAGAAGAAAGCACGCACCACTCCGTTAGCAGACTTGGTCTTGACATCAAGCTTCACCGTCCCAAAACCTTCAGCATTCAGAAAGACACACACACGTGAACACAGAATACAACATGCATGTTTGAGATCAGTGTTTTCTGCAGAGGAGAGGGAGAGAAGCGTGTTACCATAGCCCTTGTTGAAGACGTCCTTTGCAGCCTTTCCCAGGTCTGCGTACGCCGGAGGAACAGCCATTATATCTGCAAACATGATGAAGAGCAGTGACCGTAATCGTCTGTGTTTGAGAGCGTAACTGCAGGCTCAAGGTAAGTGATATTTAGAGGCGTTTTCTTCACTGTTAGTCATGTGATCAAACCTCTGACCTTGTGTGTGTGTATGTATGTGTGTGTGTGTGTGTGAGAGAGTGTGAGTGTGTATATTTGTGTGTGAGTGTATGTATGTGTACGTGTGTGTGTGTGTGTGCGTGTGAAAGAGTGAGTGTGTGTGTGTATGTGTACGTGTGTGTGTACGTGTGTGTGTGAGAGTGAGTGTGAGAGTATGTATGTGTGAGTGTGTGTGAATGTGAGTGTATGTATGTGTACGTGTGTGTGAGTGTGTGTGTGAGAGTGTGAGTGTATGTATGTGTGAGTGAGTGTGTGTGTGTGTGTGTGTATGTGTACGTGTGTGTATGTGTACGTGTGTGTGTACGTGTGTGTGTGAGAGTGAGTGTGAGAGTATGTATGTGTGAGTGTGTGTGAATGTGAGTGTATGTATGTGTACGTGTGTGTGAGTGTGTGTGTGAGAGTATGTATGTGTGAGTGTGAGTGAGTGTGTGTGTGTATGTGTACGTGTGTGTGTGTGTGTGTGAGAGAGTGAGTGTGAGTATGTATGTGTGAGTGTGAGTGAGTGTGTGTGTGTGTGTGAGAGAGTGAGTGTGAGAGTATGTATGTGTGAGTGAGTGTGTGTGTATACGTGTGTGTGTGTGTGTGAGAGAGAGTGAGTGTGAGAGTATGTATGTGTGAGTGTGTGTGAATGTGAGTGTATGTATGTGTGAGTGAGTGAGTGTGTGTGTGTGTGTGTGTGTGTGTGTGTGTGTGTGTGTGTGTG
>NW_015505415.1:309279-313205 GCF_001515645.1 Sinocyclocheilus grahami | reverse complement strand
CACACACTCTCACACACACACACACACACACTCACTCACACATACACACACAGCCTCAGGAGACTCCATTTCTCCAGGATCAGTGCAGAACAAACCCTGCATGCGAAACGTAGTATGCATCGAACACCTGAACAAACTACTGCATACTACGTCGAATACTGCAACGGTTTCTTCCATTTCCAGTGTGATGAATGAACCATCATTTTATTGAATTTTAATGTTATCAACTTTTTATTATATTCCATTAATTGTCATATTTTATTACAACTTTACTTAATTATATGATCTTTTTAAACTGCAAAGAAAATGTACGCAGTACACACAATTAAATAACATGCCTAAACTACAGCTCGAAAACTATGTGAACATTTTTTTTTATCAAATATAAATATTTTTAATGTAAATGTATGCAATTTATTACATAAAATAACACTAGAGGACAACTTCTGCTGTCACTCATTTTAAATTTATACTAATGATTTTTATAATAATAATATTTTACACACACACATATATATATATATAATTTATAATAATAATAATTATTATTATTAACTAATTTGAAATACACAAAGTCCAACATTTAATTTAAATATACATATATATATATATAAAATTTATTATCTTAACTAATTTGAAATTGGCCAACATTTAATTTATATTCTAAATGTACTGTTAATATTAACGCATTTAAAATGAAGTAACACAAGAGGACAATATTCAAAACTGGAAAAACGTATTCTGTATAATAATTTTCTGACATCTTATTCTAAATTTATAATAATTTATAATAATAATTATTAGTAACAATATAACAATATAATAATTATAATGAGCTGTTGCAGTAATAATATTAATAATCTCTAATAATAAAGTCTGTTCGGTTCGAAGCGGCCTGGACCAACATACACCAGCATACATGTGTTCATTTAAAAGCCCAGCCTCGCATCAGCGAACACCGACACAGAAGAGACTCGGAGCTCTGAACGCCACTAACCGGTGAACGCGGGAGCAGAACCGGGAGCAGAACCGGGAGCAGAACCGGGACACGGAGAAACCGGCGACAGATGAAGGACGCTACAGGCTAACGCTAATATAACACAGCAGCTTCAGGACCCCTGAGCCACGCCCCGAATAATGCCTGACTCAAATTACATGATCAGCAGCTCCGACTGGATTATCTTGTTAAGAGTACATAACAATTAATTTCCGAATTGATGATTTTGTATTAATACATACATATCGGACATTTAGATCAATTTAGCTGAGGAGTAAATGAAGTTGACCGGATCATCAGATGCAGGACCGCAACGGAGAGCTCGGCAAGGAATGTAAAAATGTCAAAACAAACAAACAAACAAACATTTGATTATAAAATAAATATTATACATGATCAATAAATATGACTGTCTGACATTTATTTATATTGTAAATGTTTATAATAATAACAAGTATTATTATTATTGACTTAGTACTTGGACTTAATTTAAAATTGGCGTATTTTTATGCAAATATACATAATTTATTATATTCTGAATGTCTAATAATAATAATAATATAGAAGAAATGTAGAATATAAAGTAAACGTCAGAATTTGCCTCTTTCAAATGAGTTAGTGATAATAATTATTATTATTATTTTTATTATGATTAACTAATTTGAAATAGGTAAAGTCTGACATTTATTTCACATTTATATTATATGTATTTTATTATTATTCAGGGGGCTACAAGCAAGTGCTAGGAGAAAAGAAACGGTGTAAAAACATACATAAAAATAAGATTAAACAAATAAATAAAACGACACGAATAAAAATATTAAAAATAACGAAGATGGATTAAAATGAAGAAATATTAATTTGAAAGAAAATAGGAAAAAATTTAAATGTTTACATCGTATTTTACACATATTTATATAATAATGTTTTCAGTTTAAATTTGATTTTCATACATTAAAAAATATAGCTGTCTTTAACGTTTTAGAATGGCGTGATCAGGACCCAAAGACTAGCTGTTATGCTCATTATTATTATTATTATCATCCTAAAAGGGCTGTTTGGCACGACAGAAACTCCACTTTTCTCATTTCAGTTTAATCTGTATGTTTTATTGACGATGGCAGACAAATGGTGAGCATCCACACAAATCCCAGCTGTATCCAATCAAACACAATATTCACTCAAACCTTCAAAAACACACTTCAGGCCTGACCAAAGTCCATAAGAGGCCGAATGGCATTTTCAAGCACAGTGATCATCTGCTCGTCATCTGAACGAGTTCACGTATTAAAGATCGTGTTATGAAGCGTATGGAGTGCGTGAAAACCATTGGAAAATGAAGTATATCATTTATTTGGCGAATGAGAAGATGAAAGCGGCAAGCTAGATTCTTCATTCCCAAGCTACCTTTTAAAATATATTCTGTAGTTTGCTTAGTCTAGCTTTCGATTCAGGGAAATGTTCAGAGGAGCTCTGAGCAATGAACATTATAATACACAATAACTCCTTATGATTCTGTACATCTCCATCAAACTCGTGTGAGGTCAGTCCATCCTCTGTGCTCAGCGAGAGATCTATAAATACACTCGATTAAACATCCTAATGACCGAACACAGAAAACTAGCCCTGATTAGCACAAAAACACCCTTTACTCCGTTTAAACATCCATTAAGACGTGAAATAAGACGAGCACAGCGTGGTTTTCCTCATCTGCCTTCTGCACGTGTTTTACAATCAGTCAATTGTAAACATTCAACAAGTAACGAACACCCTCATGACCGTCATATACAGTAAATCTGAACATAAATCAGGACATCGATGAAAAACAAATGTTCGTATAAAGACAGAGTCACATTTCAAAGGTCATCGGCAACAGGAATGATGCTGCTAAAAAACACCTCATCTTCTTTCCAGAGTTTGGCGAGATTTCTTTTACAATATACTCATTATTAACAAAGACAAAACACAGCATGAATCTCACAAAACCTGCCAGGGTCGTACTTCACTCTAAAAATAAGACATTTTATAATTTAAAAATATTTAAACATCACTTGTTTCAGTTTATATATATATATATATCCATAAAGAATTACAAAATAATAATAATAAAAGAGGGGAAATGTCAAATTGCAAAAAAAAACAAAAATCAATATTAATTTGATTTTGTATTAAATGTTACAATATTAAAAATGTATATGTATGTATATGGACAAACATATATACAGTATATATATGTGAACTGACAGATTTTGTGAGATTCACTGAAATACAGAGGACAAATTTAAGTCTTAAACACAGTATTTCCACTTTGTCATTCCTTATGGACACTAATACTGCCAAAATAAAATCCGCACTATGAAAATAGCAACAATAATGGCAATAAGACCAATGTGACGATCATAATTCAATTAAAACCATCTGGTTTCACACAAAACCTTTTAAGAGAACAGTAAGAGGTTTCATATTGCTTCAAAGGTTGATCGTGTCAGTATCGTTACAACGCTAAAAATCTGAAATGTCTTTGGGAGAAACGAGGAGTTTCCAATGTCAAGTATCTACAGTATTATTATGAAAGGTGAAACCAATACTGCCAACATGTCTTGCAAACCATTTTAAGAGGCCTAAAAGTTTCCCAGTCAACAGGAAAAGCAAAAACTACTTCCGTAGTTGCAGTTTAGTAGTTTTAGTTTCGCATTAAATAAAGAACGTAAATGTTTCCAAATAAGCCAGTATGCAGCACAGAAATCCCTTTAAAGACGGCAGCTACTGTGTGTGTGTGTGTGTGTGAGCGCGTGAGTGTTTGTGTGTGAGAGTGAGTGTGTGTGAGAGTGTGTGTGTCAGAGAGTGAGTGTGTGAGTGTGTGTGTGTGTGAGAGTGTGTGTGTGTGTATGTGAGAGTGTGTGTGTGTGTGAGAGTGTGTGTGTGTGTG
>NW_015505415.1:308541-308889 GCF_001515645.1 Sinocyclocheilus grahami | reverse complement strand
ACGCGTGTGCGTGAGTGTGTGTACGCGCGTGCATGAGTGTGTGTGCGCGTGCATGAGTGTGTGTACGTGCGTTAGTGAGTGTGTGTACGCGCGTTAGTGAGTGTGTGTGAGTGTGTGTGTGAAAGAGAGAGTGTGTGTGTGAGAGAGTGTGTGTGTGTGTGTGTGTGCGTGAGTGAGTGTGTGTGTGCGCGCGTGAGTGTGTGTGTGTGTGTGGGTGTGTGTGTATGTGTGAGTGAGTGTGTGTGTGTGTGTGTGTGTGTGTGCGCGTGAGTGTATGTGTGAGTATGTGTGTGCGCATGAGAGTGTGTGCGTGCTTGTGAGTGTGTGTTTGATTGTGTGTGTGTGTGT